>NC_143396.1:139234009-139563592 GCF_052110815.1 Crocodylus siamensis | reverse complement strand
CAGGGAAAACAAAGGCTTAGTGGCCACCAAGGGGTAATCACAGCCACCACTGAGGCAGACCTTTGTTACACCAGCAACTCAACAAAAAGAGTTTTGTTAGTGGTGCCCAACTTCCCAGCTTGATGGACTGGATGAGGTGCTGGGTTAGTCCACAGGCTTTATCCCATGTAGGGTCAGTCTGCAGGTGTGGTTCAGCATGTCAACCAAGCCCCCACACACCAGCCCAATCCCACATGCCTCATCTGGTCATGTGCCAACCTGCCCCTGAATGCCTGGAGATGTCACAGAGTGACCCCACACATTGGCCTGATCTAGTGCACAAGGCCAGTTTCTGACCTGTTAAATTCCCCACAGATCCAGAAGTTTGGCAGCAGGGAACAGCAATTCATGCTGCCATGCCCCTGCTGTCTCTAAATTTCCAGATCCATGAGGAGCCCCATAGCTCCAGGGGCCAGAGCCTGAGTACCACTGGTTCTGTACTGAGGCAGGGACAGATTAGATGACCTCTTGATGTCCCTTCCAGGTTTGTCTTTTTGTGACTCTGCAATTGGACCTTCAAAGAGCAGTTTAATTATGGAATCACAGACCTGATATATGAGATATTTCTATACCACAAACTTGCTGTGCCAGACAGCAGCACCCCTGCATCCATTGCAGTGCTCACATGAGGACCATGCCTTGAACTGAAAGCAGTGCAGTTGTAATCACACCGTGCTAGAGGTAGGTCAATTAGCACAGCTGAGTGGTGGTATAATCAGTCTGCACAAACACAGCTAGTCTGATTCCAGTGCTGGAAGTAGCTTACGGGGAAGAACATAGTGTATAAGAAAACGCTGCTACCTGGCACAGTGTGTTTGTTAAATGGCGGGAAAAACCTCAATTGAGTAAATACAGTATATGACAAAAGGTGTCCATGAACTTCACATTTGGGATTAAGATTTGGGAAAGATTTTGTAGCTAAAGGGATGTCAAAAAATAAAATTCTTGGTTTATTTACCTTGCCCTGCTGGGATGCAATTATTGCAGCAGTTCATAGATTGCAATTCTGTGTCTAACACAGCTGGGACATGATCCATTAATGATGGATCTTTTATTTCAAAGCACTCTGAAGAGCAAAGAACTAGCAATGTTTACAGGATGAGAATTTCTTGTTGCATAATCATAGGATTAGAACATCAGTGCGAGAGCCATGTTAAAAACACAATGAAAATTAAAATCAGGATTTCTCAGCAACAGCAAGCAGCTTGTGGATAAAATAGCAGCATTTGTGACATAAGCAGTGCAGAGGCTTTGTGACAGTTTGTAAAACAAGCTCCTATCCCAGTTTAACATTAGAATTTTCTCATGTAAACAGTAAACATATTATTAGCTAGTGCCCAGGAAAACACTGCTGAAAACAGTATAAAACATCCTGGAAGTTAACTGGGTCTGCAGTTCCCAGGGAGGACTATGTTAATGAGCTCTGTGATCTGGCTAGGCTGAAAGGTCCATTTGACATGTAGTTCAAGACACAAAGGATAAACCAGGTGAATAAAAACAGGGAGCAGAGGTTAGAATACTACTAGTTATTCATCTAAGCAGCAATGATGAATTGTCTACTGTTTTAATTTGTTTTTTTGTTTTGTTTTGTTTGTTTTACAGAGATAAAGGGTACCACAATGTATTTTATTAATTTTTTCGTTCTGCCACTGGAAACAGCCTGTCATTTGTGCTCCAGAAACAACAAGCACAACACCAAAACTAGGAGGCTGCTAGGAAAGAGAGCATAACCAGGGACACACTAAAACTTTGGTTCTATGACAAGCTCCATTCAAATAGAGTACCCCACTTCACTGATGCTGAGCCGTATTGAAGACAACATGGTTTCACACAGGTACAGATGTCTACCTGGTAATCTCACTGTGAGATCATCACCTCTGCCAGTCAGGTTTTTACATAGCCCTGCACACCTTTAAATATGCCTTCCCCTTTGGGGTTAAACCTCCTGGGGAATAGTTGATACTAGGCTGCTGTTCCAAGCAAAAATGCATTAATCCTGGTAACAACACTGCTTGCCATACTTCTACAAACTAATCTTTTGCATTTCTTCAATAGAAGACTTTTAATATTCTCAAATATAGCATGAACAGAATTGAACAGCTGCGTTATCGTCAGTAATTTTCCTGTTTTCTTTTAAGTCACTATGATCCATTTTCATCTGGTTATTCAAGTAAATTAAAAAAGGCTTTAAAAGGAACCCAAAAAATGTATGTACCACAATGAGTATGTAGGCGACTTGGCGGGAAAAAAAATAAAGAAAAAAATAACTCAATTGCTTCCTGTGGTTAAGATGGTAAAATTCATTCCAGAAGAGACTGCCCTGATATTGTGGGTTTTGTTGGTATCTTATTTATGAGCATCGGAAATAAACTTGCATCTGTGCCCTGCTTTCAGTAGAATGCACGTGTGAAACAGATGGAATTGAATTATATTTCTATCATATGCAATTGAAGATGCTGCCAGATGCCACAAAAACTAAACAGTTTCCAGAAGAACAAAATTTACTGCTGCAGTGACAGCACTTTCCAACAAAATAACAGGCTAGGTTAACAAACAAGAAGTATTCCGTTTATCCACATAATTTTTTTTCTCTCAAGCAGTTAGCTTTTTTTGTAAAGATTAAACACTCTGTTTATTCCAATTAGTCTTGATCAGATAAATTAATAACTGTATGTATGCTGAAGCTGACTCCATACACTTTCACAAATTCTTCTATGAACAAGTATCTAGAAAGAGAATGTTCCTAACCTCAGGAGGCCTAGTGTTTGAACAAACTGTTCCTACATTTTATTTTTATGATGTTACGTGGACACATTCTACAACAGGTTATCATCATAGGCAAAAATATCACTTTTGATCCAGTGAGGCAAAAAACAAAAAAACCCTTTATTTTTGCTTCTGCACAACTTGTACTTTAATTCAGGACTATGTGTAGTATCCCATGTATCTGACAAGGTAGCTTAACCTTATCTCTGTTCTTTATTCATACTGGTGTAGACCATTAAACTGACACAATGAGACCCAAGTGCAATAGGTTTTGAAGTGGGAAAAAGGAAATGTGTGTATTTAAAGAAATTTATTGATGAGTGAAACATTGGAAAGCAAGCTATTGTTAAAGTAATTGGCAAGATGTAAAATTTATTTCTAAATCCAAAATAAAATTTCTCTGAGAGACAAGTGTAATAAGATACACATAATTCCTTTCATAATTCTAATACAGATCACACAGCAAATAATATGTTTCTACCTAGAAAAATACCTTTCTTTCTATAAAAAGGGTTTTGCTCAAGGCTCTCTATAGAACTGTGTATGGCTTGGGACCCGCCCACTTAATCTACCACCTGTCTTGATGTCCATTCTGCAGGGAGAAACTCAGCTAAATTGTACAGGGTCAGAAATTGCTTCCCAGTCTTAATCTTCTGGAGCTCAGCTACATACATATTCTCAGCGCAGCAACACTCTGCCTTCTCCATGGTGCATATGTATGCATGTTTGTGTATGGATAACAAATAGTTTGGTAGCATTAGGAAAGATGTTAGCAGATCCACAGTGCATTACATGAGCAACCTAATACAATGGCTTTGGCATATGTTTTGACTTTTGTATTTGGCTACTGTCAACACTTATAAAATCACCTAAAGCCAGGGAGAGGTATTTCAAAAATTAACCAAAATACATAAATTATTTGTGCAGGAACTTGGTATTAATACTATAACATTACTGAGTACTGGATGGGAGTGAAAAAACATTGCCATCTTCAGTGTGGCCAGATTCTACATTATCCCCATTGACAAGTTAGCAACTGTTAGAGTACCTCACAATGACTCCAGACAGATGCCTGGAAGATGCGTTTCAGAGGCTGATATATGGGTATTGATAGCTAGGGTCTCAAATCGACTCTCAGTCCCCTTTTCTCAGGAATATATAATCCCACCTTCCATTGCATGTTATCTTTTGTAGACCTCGAATTAATAAAAATATGATGGAGAGGTGATTTGATTACAGTATATAAGCACTGTTACATGGAGAAAATACCAGATATTGCAGGACTATTTAATCTAATAGTGAAAGGCAAAATAAGAACTAATAACTAGAAGCTGGAGCCAGGAATATTTATATTAGAAATTAAGCTAAACGTTGAAGGTGATTATTCAATAGAACAATCTCCTTCCTTAAGTTTTCAAATAATTTTAGGATAAAAATCAGAAAAAAAGGGTAAGGCAGTGAAATGGTACAACTTCAAATCATATAAAATAGTGCAGAAAGGGACCTCAGGAGTTAGTTAGAGGAATAGGTCTGGAAAGGACTTCCAGAGTTCATCTAGTCCAACCCCCTGACTGAGGCAGGATCATCCCTCTCCAAACCATCCCGTAAAACCATAATCTAAACTCTATATATAACTACTGTCAATCCTGACACAACATAGACCTAATACCCTAACCTGCCACAGGTAAAGCAGGAGAACTATGGCAGCCAATGTCTTGCTTCTGTAAGAGGTTGTCAATCTACACTCAAGAAGTCCTGGGTAGAGGACCATGCCTGACCCTGGGCAAAGAGGCAAGACCCTCTAGCAGGTACCTCAGGCTTTGCTCCTAGCAGGATGTAGCAGGGGCAAGGGAACCACCAAGCCATGGGGACCCAGAGGCAACAGCAAAAACCACACACCACAGAGCTCACCAGCAGCATCGCAGCATGCCAAGCTGCGGGAGCATGGCAGCAGCAGGATCGCTGCACCGCAAGCACCGCCAGCAGCCCCTCAACACACAGAGCCACAGGAATGGGGTGGCAAGGGCAAGACTGCTGTGCTGCAAACCTCATCAGTGGTAACCCAACCTGCTGAAGACCCCAAGCATGGCACTGGCAGCAGATTCACCAGGCAATGAAACGTACCAGAAAAACTGCAGTGTCCCATGTTGCAGGCAACAGGAGTCCGGAGATGGAGTGAAGAAAAAAGCTGACATGATGCACTTTGTAAGCATGTCCCGGTGCCGATTTGCCAGCAGGGGCAGCAGGACAGAGATAAAAGCCCCACACTCTGAACCAATTGGAATACCAGAAGTAAGTCCCCGGCAGCCAATGGAATGCTGCGGTGGGAACGGAGATCACTGGAGAGACAGCTGGTGGCAGCCTCCCAGTGAGGAGCTGCTCCCACAAAATGATTTGGAGGAGTCAGCATACTTACCAGAGGGAGAGACCTGGAAATCCGGCTGCAGAGAGAGCAGACCTACAATTCAAGAGGAAGATGACAACTGGTAACAATACTGCAACCGTGCAACACCAGAGTAACAATGGGTTGGCACTTGGTGGGGTGCAGGGGAGGTGGAGCCCCAATATCCTTGCACTAACAAGTCACCCTAGCACAACACCACTGAACGGGGAGTAACACCAATCATCAAGATTAAAATTCATCCTTTTCCAAACACCCTGACACATAGCAGAAAAAAGATGGGGGGGTGGGGGTTAGGAACCAGCAAAACCCAGAAGCATAGGAAATACCCATAGTAGAACATAGCCATAGCTATGCCTAGATCATCCCCACCCAGTGGCTGTCCAACCTCTCCTTGAACACCTCCAAAAATGGAAAATCCACAACTTCCCTAGATGGGCTATTCTACTGCCTCACCATGAAGTTTTTTTCTGGATATCCAATCTAAATTAATTTTGCTGCAACTTTCAGCCATTAGTCCATGTCCTCCTCTCTGCATCAAAAGACAAAAGGTATCTTTGCTTTTCTTCATGGCAATCCTTCAAGTATTTGAAGACTGCTATCCTGTCCCCTCTTAAAGTGCCTTTTCCACAATCAGAACATGCCCAGCTCCTTTAGCCTCTCCTTGTATGACTTGCTTTCCAAGCCCTTGATCATCTTTGTTTCCCACCTCTGGACCCTCTTTAACTTCTTCATATCTTTTTTAAAATGTGGAGTCCAGAACTGCACACAATACTCCAGATGGGGCCTAACCAGTGCTGAGTAGAGAGGCACTATCACCTCATATGTCTTACACCTACTGCTTCTATTCATGCAGCCCAAAACTGCATTCACCTTTTCATAGATTCATAGATTATATAGATGCTAGGGTCGGAAGGGACCTCAACAGATCATCGAGTCCGACCCCCTGCCTAGGCAGGAAAGAGTGCTGGGGTCAGATAACCCCAGTCAGATGCCTATCCAGCCGTCTCTTAAACTCCTCAAGGTAGGGAAGAGCATTCCAAATTTTGGCCACACTTACCATGAAGAAGTTTTTCCTGAAATCATACTACAGACTCACATATTGTGTCTGTGGTCTACCAAGATGCCCAAGTTCTTTTGCACAGAATTGCCATCTAGCCATTTGTCACCCATTTTATATTTGTGATTTGATTATTCCTCATGAGTTGTAGTGCCTTGCATTTGTCTGCACTGAATTTCATCCTGTTAGATCTAGCTAAATTTTCCAATTTTTCAAGATCCTTCTGAATTGCACTCATATCCTCCAATGTGTTCACAATCCTTCCCAATTTGTCTCATCCACAAACTTTCTCAAGAAACTTTCTATGCTAGCATCTAAATCATTAATTAACATGTTGAATAGCACCAGGCTGAGGCCAGACCCCTGTGGGACTCCACTAGACAGCTCCTGCCATTCTAACATGGACCCATTAATACATACCCTTTGTTTGTGGCTATTGAGCCAGTAATCTATCCTCCTTATAATAGTTTTATCTAGCCCACATTTCTTCAATTTTTTTATGAGAGGATCATGTGGGACCTTATCAGAAGCCTTGCTGAAGTCCAGATACAATGTATATACAGCATTCCCTTCATCCACCCACTTAGTTACTTTTGTCAAAGATCAGGTTTGTTTGACAATTTGTTTTTCATAAATCCATGCTGGCAATTTGCAATCAGCCTTTCCTCCTCCAGAGCTTGCAAATAGCTTTCCTTAGGATATGCTTCAGTAACTTCCCAGCACCAGTACTGAGGTGAGGCTAACTGGTGTGTAGTTCCCCAGGTCCCCCTTCTTACCTTTTTTTAAGAAGGGGCAATAGGTTGGCCCTTTTCCAGTCCTCTGGTACATCAGCCCGCTCCCACAATATCATGAATACTTGCTGATGGCTGCAAGATCTCCTCTGCCAGTGCCTTCAGGACCCCTAGGATGAAGCTTATCTGGTTCTGCTGACTTGAATTCATTCAGACCCATCAAAACTTCTTTGACTGTCTCTTTTGTTATCTTATCCCTCAGTTTGTCCCCTTCCTTATCCAAATAATCCTTATTAGGTGTCTGGTTGCAGCTTACATTTTGTGTGAAGACTGAGTCAAAGTAGCTGTTGAGTAGCTCCACCTTTTTTGCATATGCTGTTAAGAGTTTTACCATGCTATTTAACAAGGGACCCACGGCTTCCTTTGTCTTTCTTTTCTGGCCAGCATACTTACAGAACCTCTTCTTCTTGTCCTTAACCTCCTCTGCCAGATGCAGGTTGTTCTTTATCTTTGCCCTCCTGATTTTGTCCCTACAGTTTCTTGCTATTTCCTGGTATAAATAGAATTGTCTTCATTATCAACTGCAAGTTTCGCCTAAATCAGAACTGAATAAAAACTGAGAAACAACAGAGGGATCTGGTCCCTTATTTATTTAACATGCATGAGCATTAGTGATGTAAGCTTCTAACAGGTTAAGAGATTCATTTCTGTGAAGCTTCCAAAAGTCCAGATGCTTTTCCAAATCTTTTTGGTCTTGTAAAAATAAATAATGATGAATTTTATATTTCTACTCTAACTTTCATTAAAGTATCTTAAAACACAAATATCTATTGATTCTCACAGCTTACCTACAAATAAAGGAAAGCATACACTTGAAAGGAGATAAACTTAGCAAATATGAGATTACATTTTCCACCCATCACTGAAGCTGACATTGAACAACCTCTGGGGAAACATGTGGCATCTATTTCACACTACATATTAACTCTAGGCACCAGTTTACAACAGGAAGTAAAGAATACTGTATCCAACTGTAACTATAGAGGATTTCAGAGACGCGGATATAATTACCTAAACTGAAATTTGCCTAAACACCAGGATTAACACCAGTACTCCTATAGAATCATGTGCTCAGGACTCTTTCTACAACTTAAACAATAGTTTATATAGCTTCAAGATACAGGAAGGGATCCTTTATGTAACTAGATTCTTTCACAAGATTTCCAGTATTTCCTGATCTCAGTGCAGTAAGCATTGGGAATAGATTGTGGAGTAGATTTTTTGGAATTTCAGAACAGCTTGTACCAAAATTTAGAAGTGGAGTAGAGTGCAAAAGAGCAGGGGGGGATATGTTTTATTTCAATACTGTAGACTATAGTAGGCTCATAAGATGCTTAATAATAGGATAGAATAGATCAAATTATGTGACTTTACTACAGTTTTGTTACGAGAAGAACAGGTAAAGGAAATTCTCAGGCAAGAGCATGTCACAAGGAAACTCAACTAACTATGTAGAACAAAGCTGAGGTAAAGGCTGCAAGGTTGCCTTAAGTACATTCAGTACTCTGATGATAGATAAGGCTAATTTTAGATAAGATAAACCTTATATAGGAAATATATAGGGAATAGTAGCCCTTTAACTATTAATTAGAATAGTACCTATTAGAAATCCTTTTACATTTGTTTTACCTTATTGAATAAGTTTTTCTATATTTTAGCTAAGCAATAGAATATACAAACTCGGTCCACTTTGGGGCTTTTGCTTTTCAGTCTTGAAGTACAGTTCTTGCTGAATTGCCCATTTGCAAATGTGCCTTGTTAGCACTATTTAGCAACATCATCTTTTAAACCTAGGTAAGTGCGTTGTTTCTCTAACAGACTGTTAAAGGCTTTTAAAGATTTAGGACTTAGACACTTTAAGATTAAATTGCTTTCAAATACTGATAAGATTTGCATGCCTTAAGATAAGAGTGCATTTTATTATTTTTGATCCTTTCCTTATCTGCACTGTTTAGTCATTTATATCTTTTCTGTATTTTGTTACTGAATTTGCTATTATAATTTTAAATATTTTTATATTGTGAATATTTAATTTTGGTGGGGCTGGGCTTTTTGAACCTTGCTTCTCAGAATCCATCTGAGGGTCAACAATACAAAGAATAAAAAGGCTCTCATTGAGTTTGGTGATTAAAGTGACAAATTAAATAAATCCACAAATAAAAGGGGCAGATACTGCTGTCCATCACCCACAAAAACATGGAAATGCATACTTTAATCATAAGATGCAGTTGTTTTACTAAGCCAGCCCTCAGTCTCAAGACAGGGAAAATTTCAACCTATAATATGGTATAAAAAATCATCCAACTGAAGGTAAGAGTAAACCCACATAGTTCAACTGTATCTTGGACATAAAATTAGACTTAAAAAATAGATAGTTAAAAGGTGGAGGACTGTGACCTCCTCTTTCAAAGCTAAAACACAGCATGGTTCAAAAGAATGAAGGCTCTCATCTTTCCTTCAAGCAACTTAGACTGAAGTGTAGGAACATGCCTAAATCATAAACAGAATCATAGCATTCTTCACAAACATTGAAAAGTAAAGGTTGGACTGATTAAGGGGAAAAAAGATTAACAGTATGATTTATTGAAATCTTAATTCAATTACACATACATAGAGGACACTTTAAGCTGAAAAAAATCCCTGATCTATAGTTGAAGGAGAGCTGGAAATCCTTAGTGACAGAAGATGTTAATGTCAACACTGCTATTTGATGAGTATGAGAAAAACTATTAAAATCCTTCTCAAATGGTCAGGACCTCCCCAGTGACAGAAGTTCTTAAAGCAAACTTGACACAAACCTAAATTTGTGTGCGTGTCTCATGATGTACCACTTAAACCTCAAAGATGGGTATACTCTCCAGGCTGTGAAGTATCTACAAGGTCATTTGAGAAACTGCTACTTTAGCCATCCATCTGAAGTAGCCTATGTTCATTCTCCCTCCCCCATGGTCTCGAGTGGCTCTACCACTTCATTTCTGGATGTGCTACATGTGGAGTGGGAGCAGGATATACACAAGAAGCACTCATTGGGAGCAAGGGGGAAGCAGTGTTCACTCATCCAGAACTAACATATGTGCCTATTCAGCCCTCCCCTGTGAAGAGTTCTACATTAGAGATATGTATCTAGTCTTCTTCAACAAAACTCTTTCAGTCAGAAATAAGTGTTCAACAGTAAAGGTTTTCAAGTATATTGTTTTACTTTAAATGGGTTGCTTGTTTTTCAAAAGAAAGTTAAATGTCTCAAGAACATGCGCGCGCGCACACACACATACACACACACACAAATATGTTGGCAATTTCAACATTTTGGAAGTATGGCAAAATGCCCACATTTTCTTCTCACAGTTTTTCATTATGTTCCCCTAGAAAAGTGAAATGGGAGAACTGGAAGTTAAAAAGTTAGAGAGAAAATAACACCTTACGTTTTTAATCAGTGTTACCTTTCACTTTTAAAAGTAACATTTCACCTTTAAGCATTAACTGAACACTTAAAAGCTAAATTAATACATCCCCTGAAGTACTTGTGGCATTACAGTGTGTAATTCTATAACTAAATCCAGATTCCTACAGTGAAGCCATGAAAGCAAAGCAGGTAACTCAAGTAACCCAACTGGTACAAAAAGAAATCATTCCATAAGATGGGCATTGTAAGATGAGTGAGGAGGTTTTCCCAGCTATATGAGGATGGAAGCTAAAACTGCAAACACTGCCATTTGAGGAAACTCATTTAACTGCCTGCTGAATGTTAACAAATGTAAAAGTTCAGAGTGCCAACCAAAAGATAGCTTAGGATCTGGCAGAGGTTTTCACCTCAATCTGAAGAAAGAAGATTCTGTGACCTAAAAACATTGCTTACAGCAGACACGGGATGTTTGAAATAAATTTCCAAGATTATGTTAGACTGTAATAGTTCTTATAGGAAATGTGACTTGCTGAGCACATCTACATGTGCACCCCACTGTGCAGTTGGTACTATGCTTCCAACCCTACTGTGCAGTAGCAACAAGCTACTGTGCAGTAACTCATTGTTACTGCAGCATCACAGTTCATGTCTGCCGACACTACATTGCCATACAAGAAGCTACGTCACCACGGCTTGTTACTATGGTGACGTAGCATCTCGTGTAGACACTCCTGCTAAGTATCATCAATGCATAGTCCCAGTGTTACATCATCTCCAGTTGTATCTTGACTACATCCCAATTGTCATGAAATTAGAAAGAACACCAAAAAAGGAATTCTGGGTTCTAGAAAAGAAAGTTGCTAATGACGCCACACTTTGACTCCTAAAACAGAACTGGAGATAATTTAATACAGCGAATATGCATTGTTGGTATTCAGCACATTGCCCATATGAACCAGACTTACTTCATTTGCATTGTACATAACAAAAGCTAAAGTAAAGTAAAGCTGCTTATTCTTTTTAAATGATTCCCTGATCCTGATAAATGGGATAAATTCTTATTGACAAGGGAAACAGTTTTCTATACAACCTTCATCTGGAAGCTTTAATTTCCCTGAAAGTGAGAAGCAATAGGACCTTCCCCATTTACCATCTGCAATTAGGAGAGGAAGGAATTCCCAGATGTGCATGTGTTATTTTCACCTTCTGCATCTGGAATGATTCAAGATGTAAGTGGTTCAAGTGTAAATTGCATCAGTACAAAGACTACTTATTTTTAATATGTCCTATAGAGATCATAAACACTGCCTGGAAAAAAAGATATTGCCTTCTTATGCTCTTAAGGAATTTGCATAGATATGCAAAGGAACATTCTGACATCCAAGGCACAGCTTTGTTTTGTATTTTTGTTTTTAAATGCTGATTTATAAAAGCTACTCACAGATACTTGGAGATCTAATCCAATCTCCTACTCAAGGCAAGATTGTCCCTTACTAACCCATCCCAGTCAAGTGTATATGTAACCTGTTCCTTAAGGTGTGCAAAAAATGGAGATTCTGGAACCATTCTGGGTAGCCTGTTCCAGTGCTTAATCATGCTCAAAGTGAGAAATTTCTTCCTACTCTCCAATCTAAATATATCTTGCTGCAATTTAAGACCATTACTCTTGTCTTTTGTACTACAGCCACAAAAAACTGTCTACCTACATATTCTAATTACCCTTCCATTATTTGAAAACTGTTATCAAATTCCTTCTTCCTCTTCTCCGTACTAAATAATCTTAATTTTCAGTTTCTCCTCATAAATCATGTTTCCCATAAATATAATCAAAAATGGACACCGTACTCCAGGAGAGGCCTCAACAATGTTGAATAAAGCAAAAGACTCATTTCTCATAATTTACAAGCCATGATCCTGTTAACAAAACCCAGTATGCCGTTGGCTTTTTTTTGCAACAAAAGCTTACTGCTGGCTCATATTCAATTTATGGTCCAGTGTAACCACCAGGTCCTTTTCTGCAGTACTGCAACCAAGCTAGTCCTTCACCAATCTGTATTTGTAGATACAACTATTCCATCCTAGGTGTTGGACCTGCCTAAGTAATCTAACCTGCCCAAGCAAGGGATCTGGGGGTTTATTTGGGGGGGTATTTTTGTATAATACAAGGTTTCAAATTATACAGTTACAGTTATACCGGTATAACCTCCTATATAGATATTCATATTCTGGTATGACTACTGCATTAAGTCTGCATATATTGTGAGGGAGTTCAAGCTGTCTGTAATAAGCTATCTTGGAATAAAAAGTGTGTAAATGGAGAGTCATACTGTATAAAACTAGTAAAAATCCCTCAGGTACAATGGACTAAAAAAGGAGGAAAAACTAGGTTCTTTCACACTTCATTTTTTTCAGTATTTTTGTGGGAAAACTTATTTCTTACTGGGTAAATTTCAAACAAAAAAATACCTGCAGGAAAAATTCTTATTTTCCAGCTACAATAGCTACATTATCATCAATCCTGAAGGTGAGTATTTTAAAGAAGCTAATGTCTAGATGAGATGCAATGATACCTCTGGATTGCAATGGAAAGGCATTCACTACTTTATTCCATGTCTCAGCTGTCACAGAAAATGAAGTCATTTATGATTACAAGAATTAATCCTGAAAAAAATGTAAGTTGTACCATATAAAAGGTAGTACTTTGCAATCAAAATGCAGCTTGATAACTTAATTTTCAGAACTTAAATATATCTTAAATTAAGAGATTTTACATGTTTTTACAACCAGTTTATAAAATCCAGACCAATCTCAATAACTCAAATGCTTTTCATAAAATATCAGGTGTTACAAATATATAATAAGATTTCTTAGTGGAGAAAATTGTGGTTTTTGATCAGAACTGATTAATGCATTAAATGCATTAAAAGCAAATGCTAGTAAGTGAATAAAAATTAATATGTTTATGGTGCAGTGAAGCTTCTATTAAGAAAAGAGGGAAAATGTTTGATTAGGTGAAACCATTTCAGGGATTACATTGTAACATTGAGCAGCTACAGTTACATATACTCCGCTATATCTGTTCAATTTTGGATATTTGCCACCACAAGAATTCAAATCCAAGCCACCTGGCTATAAAGTGCAAGTGTAAACCTCTTGCAATTCAAATATTTTATCTTTGTCTCCTAATAAATTTTAAATAAATGGTTAAGGAATGTGAAATCTTCATAATTTTGTCTCTTATTATTAATCTAGAACCCTTCAAGTTCTTTTCATATAAAAAATTCAGTTTTATAAATTTGAATGTAGCATTGTCATTAATACGCTTGTTTGATTTCTCTCTGCCTTTTCACACTCAGTTATGTATACATTTTGACAGAACGAGGTATGAAGTAGGGTCACACAGGGGCTAGACTAACAGGGCATTACATTACAATATGACACACCAGAGCTGAGAAGTGAGTGACCTTGAACATTCTCTTCTTTGGGTGGATGGGAGAACTTAAGCAACAGCAAAAAAAAAAAAAAACCTATCCCAAAGCTGAAGTTATCACAACTAGCCAGGGTCCCTTCAGCAACAGAAATGAGGATATGCAAACAAATGGATCCTGGATTTTGACTCCACAGTAACCAAAGGGAAGGGAAAATGACAATGTGAAATAAACCCCTTCACTTTCCAAGACCATCAGGTCTATTTTTGTATCCATCATCTGTAGAAAAAAAGGGAAGGATTTCAGCACTTATGACCCTTGCCCAGCAAACAATGATTACTATATATTTAAAAATACCATATTTACTTGAATATAAGACAAGGTTTTCCCCTCCAATCACTAAAGGGGAAAAAGCTCCCCATCTTACATTCACATACAAGGAAACGATAATTTTTTTTATGCTGGCACAAAAGCCAAGCAAACAGATGTCAATGCCCCTTGTCACCCTGGGAGAACATGTCACCCATTGTCTCACAGCATCAATGGGGAGAAGAACAGGCAATGTGTATTTTGGCCAATGAAACAGATCTGCTATGGTGGAACATATCCCAGCACTGAATCCATTTAATTTGGTGACATATTTTTCTATCCTTTGTTTCTACTGATGTCAACAAAAGATTATGCAAATGAGAAGTAATGATAGGTAAAAATGTCTACATTTTGGCTCGATTATGACCTGTTTAGAAGAACTCAGTGTTCAGATGTGATGTTGCTCCTATGTAGCAGTTGCTGTTATAGGGAGTGTCATCACAACGTGTGCTATGGAAAATTTTCCCAGGCAAAATACTGGTAAGAGACAGTTGCTCTTACAAGGTGTTGCTGCATGTGATGGTTTCTCCAGATGCCCTGGTTATCTTCTCCTGCGTTGAGTCCGATTCTCGCCTTCCATGTCTTTATTATTTTTTACGTTATTAGTCGGGAGGTATTATTGCCACAGTAGGCTACTGGCAAGTTTTCAGTTTCTATTAGTGGCCCAACCTATCCAATGTCTTTCTTGCCCAACACCCAAATTTAGATTATTACTCAAACCACAGTATTATGTAGTTGAACGATTCTCTTTATTATCCTTTGTGTTAGTTGTGAGTGTAAAGGAACAATTTCATAAACTGTTTTTTAAGTCTTTCATAAACACCTTCTATGCAGTTTCTTCTTTACTGATATACAACATAATCAAACTAACTTTTGATTTAACTTTTTGATTTAATTCATTTCTTGAATTATCCAGAAGTTTTGACTTTCAATTTTTAATTTTTCTCTCTCTCTTTTTTTTTGTGTGGGTACTCCTGCATTATTCCTCATTTTACAATCAAACCCCCTCAAGGAACAGTCAATAAAGAAAACAAAACCAAAATCAAAACCAGAATCTCCCAGTGTGTTTGTTTGTTTTTCACTTCTTGCTTTCTTTTTCTGGAGCATCCACTCCACCTCTGCTTCTCGCAACTTCTCTCTTCCCCGCACCTCTATTTCTTCTCTGTGTGATTTTTTTTCAAGTCTACTTCCATACTCCAGAGACTCCTAGCTTTTTTCCTTCATCCAGCCTTCTCTGGCATACGGCACTGACCTCTGGAATCTCCCCAACTCCATAGTCCTCTCTCCACTCTCTCTCATGGAAGAGATGCCTCTCACTCCCATCTCCGCGTCCGTGCCGTGCAGTCCTGCCCCAGGCTCTTTTATATGCAGGGAGCAGCTGCTCCTGAACCACTGCTCTCCCAGCTTGATTTCTTTTTCAGCTGTTTCATCTTCATTTTTTGTTAGTACTTCTTCACACTGGATACAAATGCCAACTGCAGAAATTATGCATAGAACCAATTCTGTGGATGCCCACTTGCATAAGTCTCCCTCTCCTTTTACTTTCTTCATGTAAGTTGGTTCAAGAGAGTTCCTAACTTCCTTGCAAACTTGCAGTGTTCCTAATGTGCTATCATTTAAAATACAAGTGAAAGTCAGTACAGGTTTCTGCAGAGTCCTGGGAGAACTACAGACTCCTGGCTACCATTTTGGATTAGCTCCTGAGCGGGAACACATCCCCACATTTATTGCAAAACTTTAAAAGTTTCACTTTCAATTGAAAAGCCCTGTTTAAACACTGGCCCCACAGTATTAATGCAGAGAAAAGCCTCTTCTGTAGCAGGGTTCGTCATTTGCTTCTCTGATAACTGCTTGCCTTAATAATATTAAAAGCAGCCATTTGGAATTGATGTAATCTCAGCAGAATAAATTAATTAATCTGGAGTTTTTAGCATTTCTTCTGATTTTATAAACTTTCAAGTAGAGTATCCTATGTCAATAAGAGAAAACTACTATATATACACACATATATATGAGAGGTCGAGTCAGGTGCCTGATGAACCTGCTTGTACAGAGTCTTACAACTATCACACCAAGACCTTCAATGCATACGCAAAGGCAAGAGTATGGAGGAGTGAAGGCTGCCCAAGAACTACCATCCTTCCTTTAGACCACTAAAACAGGATCCAAACGCTAGACTGAGTCCAGATGTTCAGTGCCTCAACAGCTGTAGCTTCTGCCAGACAGCAACAGATAAGAAATGCTGCTGACTACCTAACACCTCAGCGAAGGTGCGTTTCTGTCAGAGTGATGTCTTTTAGTCTATCTCTACCCAAGGAGTAGCCACAAGGTGGTGGGCGCTAGGATTTTGAGATACCCTATACTCACTATACAGTACGCTGGAGGCTGCAACACTGTAGGATTTTAACGGATCTACTCTGCCACAATTAGCCCTACTACTGTGCCACCAGGCCCTCCAGTTAAATGCAGTTTACTGTCATACCCAGGACTATAAAAAGACATAGCCTAAAAGGGAACTTGTTTGTGGCAGGACAGATGCACCTTGCATGTCAGATCAACTAGATCTACAAGTAACATGTTCAACAAAAGGCAGTAAAAATATACACCACCAGATCTAAAGAAAAGCCATCCGTCGGATCCTTAGAGCGCAAAACTGACATTCTTCCTTTGAAGTATTCTGGTTTGCACCAACAGTGAATTTGGCCTGCTAGCACTAGGTATAACTTTTCCTAGATATATTCTAGTTAACTGTGCTGAGACCCATTCAGAAGAACCAATGAAGAAAGTGGTTCTTACTAGGCATACAATATCTAGCAAATTTAGGGACAATAGAAACAGACTTATTCCTAGGGAATTCAAATTCAAGCTAAAACAGCCTGCCATATTAATCGGCTACTCTTTACATTGTGATTGTTACAAACAGAATGTGTATATGGATAATCCTTTACTACTGTACTGGGACAGATACTGCTTTAAAACATTCTCAGCTCATTCAAGACAGCTTTTATCCTCTTTGTCACAGCACTGTTCACCACTGGCAAATTATGAAGAAAGAAATAATTGTGACAGGTCCCATAGTACCCATAGGCTAGGGACAGACATTACACATAAACTGGTTTAAGTGATCAGAAACTGATTTAAACTTGTAACAGAACAGATATTCAGTGCATGTAAACCAGTTTAAGAATAGTTGAAACCGGCTTGAGATAAACTGGTTGAGTGTAGAGTGTAGTGTATTAGACTTAACTGATTTGGCTCAAACCAGTTTATGCCATGTCGGTCTCAGACCCCATGCCGGTTTAAGATAAACCAGACACCACCAGCATCCCAGCAGGCTCACTGGATTGGGCAGGGCTCTTTGCTCAGCAGAGCTGGCTGTTAGGCCTGTACAAATCGGCAGCAATCTGATCCAGCTTCAGATCCGGCCATTTCGGATGCCAGGGATCTGATCCAGAGCTCTGGACCGGGTTTCTGCTTCGATCCAGCCAAAGCAGCTCCGAAGATTCAGAGCCGCCTTGGAGGTCTGGCCATAGGATATAATGAAGAATCAATGAAATATCTATAACTTTGTTGGTTTTTTTCTGATTTGGATGAAACTTGCAGGAGTGGTAGCCTCTGCTGAGAGAATAACATTTGCCAAGTTTCAAGAAGATCAGTATAGGGTTTGGGGGAACTGTACCCCAAATTCCTGAACGCAAAACTCATGTCACATCTGTGTGCTACATCACAGGGGTGTGAAAACTTCAGGGGAAGTAGCCACTGGTGAAACCACAAAGCCTGCCAAGTTTCAGGAAGATCAGTGCAGGGGTTTGGGGGAACTGCACCTCAAGTTGCTGACAGGCAAAACTCATGACATAGATGACCCTGTGTGTGCTATGGCACAGCGGAGTGAAAACTGCAGGGATGGTGGCCCCTGCTCAGGCCACAAAGCGTGCCAAGTTTCAAGAAGATTAATGCAGGGGCTTGGGGGGGAACTGCTCCTCAAGCTGCGGACAAGCAAAACTCATGACATGGGTGACACTGCATGTGTTAAGGTGCAGCGGGGTAACAGCTGCAGGGATGGTAGCCCCAGCTGCAGCCACAAAGCCTGCCAGCTATGAAGGAGACAGGTGCAGGAGGGTTCTGGGGCCCTGTACCCCTAGCTGCTGACAGACAAAACTCATGACATGGGTGCTTGTGCAACTGACTGTCTCTGTCTTGGGGCAGTTGATTGTCTGTATTGATTATTTCCTCTCCTTACTCTCTGATTTTGTAGGTGTTAATTGATGGTAAATAACTGGTTACATTAGCTAGCTACTGTGTATTGAGCTGGTCCCTGCATGAATCATGACTGATTGGTAACTGGTAACACAGTAGCTTAGCAGCCAGGCCTGCAGTAGTGTCTCCCAGGCCCCAAGACAGACACAGTTGCACAAGCACCCATGTCATGAGTTTTGGCTGTCAGCAGCTAGGGATGCAGGGCCCCAGAAGCCAGAACCCCTGCACCCATCTCCTTGACAGCTGGCAGGCACCATCCCTGCAGCTTTCACCCTGCTGTGCCTTAACACACACAGTGTCACCATGTCATGAGTTTTGCTTGTCCGTAGCATGAGGTACAGTTCCCCCCAAACTCCTGCACCAATCTTCTTGAAACTTGGCATGCTTTCTGGCCTCACAAGAGGCCACCCACCCTGCAGTTTTGACCCCCCTGTGGTGTAACACATAGACGTGACATGAGTTTTGCTTTCAAGAATTTGGGATGCAGTGCCCCCCAAGCCCCTGCACCGATATTCTTGAAACTTGGCATGCTTTGTGGCCTCACCAGGGGCCACATCCATGCAGTCTTCACCCCCCCCCCCCATGATGTAACACATACACGTGACATCTGGTTTGCTTTCAAGAATTTGGGATGCAGTTCAACCTGAATCCTTGCACCGATCTTCTTGAAACTTCACAGGCTTCATACTCTCAGCATAGGCTACAATCCCTACAACTTTTATCCAAATCAGACAAAAAACAACAAAGTTATAGATATTTCATTGTTTCCCCATTATACCTTATGGCCAGATCTCCAAATTGGCTCCAAAGCTTTTCTGGAGCACTTCAGAAGCTCTGAACCACTTCGGAAAGCCAGTGCCTCAATCCAGACATGCTGCTTCGGATGCCAACGCATCCAAAGCTTCTCCAGATCCAAAGCTCTGTCTGAAGCCTCACACAGCCCTACTGGCCACTCCCTTCTGCTCCCTGGTTGGAGCTCCAGAGAATGTGCACTGCTTCCCTGCTCCCCTCACCACTCCTTGCTAAGCAGGAATTCCACCCTCCCATCTGCCCTGCTGAGGAGGTATTAGCTAGCAGACCACATGCTGACGGTCCTGAATCAACAGGTAGACAGGTAGAATCAACAAGTAGCTGGTAATATCCCTATGTTGTTTTCTTAATTGGGTGATAAATACTATTATCAGTTCCCTGCTGGGCTAATCAGAGCTCCTACTTGAGCCTGGCCACACCCTCATCAGCTCCATGCTGTGGAAGGAAGGGAGAGCTGCTCTACTGCCCCCTGACTTCTAGTCTGAGCCACTGCAGGCATTTGCCTGCATTTCTGGGATGTCTGTCTGGTTACAAAACTGGTTTAGCCTAGCCAGGTTTGACTAGCGTGCAAAGATTGAATCAATTCAAGGTCAGGCTTTTTGAATGTCTATCCCTAGCCATAAAGACCTCAAAAAGACTAGCTCATAGATGGGTATGACAGAAACACCCACAAATCAAGGAAAGTATTCATAAAGAACACAAATGTTAAGCAGAAACTAGTAAGTGTTCTCACACTATCCCATTGTTCAGGGTACTATGCATTTAAAAAAATTAAAATACATCTGAGAAACAGTGCAGACCTTTACTGTCTGTCCCACATAATTATCTCCACAGCAAAACTTGTGGTGTATGTGTTGCAATGTGCTATTCAAACACCAAACATTTCCTTTCCTATGATAGAAGATAATTCAGGAATTGAATTTGTGAACTCCAAGGTGGTGATGTTCCACATTACATAAGCCTGGAAGCAAATACATAGTTTTCACACCCTCAGGTGAATGTTCCAGACATGTTCCAAAAGGAGCTCCCTTTCATGTACCACATCATATAACCACACAGCTAAAACTTCATTTGGAAGATAAAGCAAGATTATATTAAAATATAACCTAAATACATTACTGTTTTAACACTGCTGCATACATTTTAGATTCAGACTTTCAATTTCTTCTAGGAATTAAAATAAAAAAACCCCAAAAAACCCTGAAGTTTGTGATCTACTTTTATGGAAAGGACACTTTACTGAGGGACAATAAAACAAGAGAATCAATGACATTGTACATTGGGCACACAAAATCATATAAAATTCTGTGAAACATCTATAAGCTACTTCAACAATAATATTTCATAAATATAAACCCTAATTTGCAATGTTCATGAAGTGTTTGCAAGAAAACTGTTGTTTGAAAGGAAGTGCTTTAATGTACTAAAAAGATGAAGTGACTGATAGCTTGACATCATTTCCAGTACTTGAAGAAACCAAACCTTCTGTACCACTGAGAATATAAAGAATGTTTTTAACTGTGCCAGATAGCTTTTAACTGCAATCTGGCCTACAACTTTTGATACTGGGACAAAAAAAGCAAACACTGATATTGATACTGTATTTGTAACACAGCAACTCAAGCAGTCAATTAAAGTGTACTAATTATTAAAGTGCATTGTAATGTTTTCACTGGAGATCAAAAGGTTCTTTAAATCATTAAAAATGTTGTCCAAGAACCACCAGAGATATTGTATAAAGGGGCTGGAAATGAATAAACACAGGTCTTATAATAATCCTTTAAATGCCTGATTTATGAAACTGCTTGTGACTATCAAAATATTTTATTTTTTATTCAAACAGGGGGAAAAAAAACACATTCTTCAGGTTTTTATACTAATATATAAGCTAAGGGTCAGATTCTCCAAAAGATATACAGAAAACTAAAATTATTAATGAATATGTTTTTGCCTGTAGGTATTTACTCATGTGTTTAAGTTACTCATAGAAATAAAACAGAGAAAATGATCACTGAGTCTACTCCTAGTAAAATTCTCAAACACTATGATGGTTTTAAATTACTTCCAAGGATAGTAAAAGTTTTGGTCTATGACAGGGTTGGCAACCTTTCTGCCATCACAGGCTGCTGGTTATGACCCAGCCCTTGCTATGGCCGGAGCCAGACACCAAGTAGTGATCAACATATGCTACAAGGGGAATAGATAGAAAAAGGCAGGCACTCAAAGCCTGGGGTTCTCCCTCTGCTGCATCAGAGAGAATAAACTGAAACAGCTGGCACTGGGACCCTCTTCTGCAGCTGTGAGTGGAACATGCTGCTGATTATCTGAGCTACCATCTGCCAGATCCCTTCCCTTTAGGGGCTGGATCTGGCCTGTGGGACCTAGGTTGCCAACCCCTGATCTATGATCATTTGCAATGGAAAGATTCTTGTTTATAGAAAGGTCTTAATCAGGAAAATAAATCCTTGAGCCTATGCCAGAAGGGCCAGCCTGACAGAATCAGTCTGCAGCAGTTTGTCCTGTTTTATAGAGGAAAAGATGCATGGAGAAAGACCTATGGCTTCTGATTCCAGAACGGCCATTTAGCAGTCAACTGCAATAATTTTCCTGCTGTTTCCACCAAGGAAATCTCAGTCATAATGAAGGGCATCTCAGTTCATGATATGGCTAGTGAGAGGACCCAATACATTTTTTGTACAAACTGATAGGCCCATTGAGGCCTGTCCAAAATTGGAGGAAAGAAATCAAAAGTTGTGTCCTGTAACCATATTATTACATTTCACCTGATGACTTCTGAAATATAAATTATATGCAGGTAGAGTACATTATCAGAAAGAGATCACCCTATTGCCTAAGCACTAGAGGAAAGTTCCTTGAGTTAAACAAGATGAAATCTGAGTTCAAATCTCCCATCCACGTGCTACTTGAGTTCCCATACAGCTCACTTTCTTTATTTTTTAGGAAAGTGGTGCTGGCTCCTACCCTGGGGGTCTTTAAGAGGAGGCTTGATGCCCACCTAGCTGGGATCATTTGAGCCCAGTTTTTTCTCCTGCCCAGGCAGGGGGTTGGACTTGAAGATCTACAAGGTCCCTTCCGACCCGACTTCTATGATTCTAGGATTCTATTATTACTGTAGGAGTCTGCCATAACATAGAAGATCAGAAAAAGCTGTCAACCAGGTCCCATACATTGTTTTTAGTTACAGCTAGTGGAGAACTAGATCTCTAATATGAAAATGGCAAATCTTAACCACTCCACTACACTGCCTGAATGACTCAATTTGGGTTAACTCATCTCTAGCCATTATAAACCATATGCTTCTACTGGAACCATTAGCCAGGATTAGATTCCAAAAAACTGGCCTCAGTAGTGTTAGGGTAAATTAACTTCCCAAATGCATGGAGCATATGAGAGTCAGATGTGCTGTACCAACGTAATCCATATAAAGCATAAGAGGTCACATTTAAGATCTCCATATTGCTGTTGGGTACCTGCCGTATACAGAAGTGAAAACCACATAGATTGCTGATGGCGTTATTAATAAGGTATTAAGAAACACAAAGGTGGAAAGGGATGCACAAATATTTCCCTTTAACATCTTATTTTCCTGGTTAGATTTTGATTGAATAGATAGTATCTTGCCATGGTCTTAATTGCTATTGATCTTAGATCTTTTTTGCAGTTATAATGTCCCAAAGTAAATGCACTATTTATAGGCAAAATAAGTTTCTGTCAAAGTACTCTGACAGGATGCATCTACATGTGATATTAATGTGATGCAATGAACTTCAGCATAGTTTGCATCAGAGTTTATTGCTCCCGGGCACAGCATTTACATGTGCGCTCGGGACCGCACCATGCTAAGCCACAGCAGCTCGGTGCTGGCTGGCAGGCAGTTTGGGGGCTTAGTCTACCAGCCGAGAGCTGCTCCCCTCTAACTCAACATACTGCATACGGGCTGGCTTGGGCATGAGGGTGCTCCAGTGCATGGCTAGCTGGCAGGTAGCCCCCACACTGTAGCACCTTCACCAGCCCCATCACCATCTACATGTACATTTTGCCGCATGTAACTACTCTGTAGGACAGTACTTGTGTCAGGAGTACTATCCTACAGTGGAATTAATTAGTTTACTATGTTCTAATAGCATCGCACGTGTAGACAGTGATGCTTTACAGTAGAGCTAATTAGTCAGCTATGCAGTAAAGCATCTCATGTAGATGCACCCCCAGTTTCTCAAGTGCTCATATTTCCTTGACCCTGCTCTATACGATTATAGGAAGGATTTGAGATTGATATTAAACTGATTGTCAGCTGATGACCACAGTTTGACAGAAGACATTCAGGGGAGTTTGAAAACCAGTCAAATCCTAATACGGACAGCCTATTTTTGACAGTGGATACATCTACACATGTGCTTTACTGTGGAGCTGACTAATTTGCTCTGCAGTAAAGCATCACAGATTACATGTGTACCCCTATTAGGGCTCAGTAAAGTAATTAACTCCGCTACAGTGGAGTAATTACATGCACTCAAACGTACATGTAGACTGTAAACCAAGTGTGTTCATTTCCATGAATTCTGGCAGTTCCACTAATCAGCTATGCCACCAGAGCACAGTGTACCCTTTGCTTTCCCCATTGCAAGAAGGCAAAAGCTGTTGAGTCCACCATTGCAATCAGTGAGAAGCATGGGAATTCTCCTGACAAAACTTCATAGTATAGAGTATAGTCCAGGTGAGAGAGCAGCCTCACTACCTAACTGAAGGAGAGAGCTCTTAATGCAGCTGTTTTTCTCAAAATAAGGGCCATTATGTCACCAGAAGCAAGCTGGTTAGGCCAAGACATCCAGAAAAGCTACCTGGACTAAGGACTCAAACCAAACCCAAGACTCACAGGGATGAAGAGGCCAGGCTAAGGGATTGTGTTCAGGAGTTTGTTTTCCCAGATATCTGTAAATCTCATGTGCTTTTATGAGAGTAAAGTATGTGTACATAAGAAATTCCATTGCTAAGCCTGGGTTTCCTTGCTTAACTGCCACATTATCCCTGAAGGCTCTAAATAGGAAACCAGACCACTGATAGCCAGGCACAGTATGCAACTGCAGGCTCAGGAGTCTGGACCAGTGGAATGTGATTTCTTAATATCCAGAAGGGTGTCAGATGCAGAATCTTCACCAGGAAGTGTACCTGAAACACCAAGAAATGGGAATAGTGGTAAGTCATCGGATTCAGAGACTGCCAAGAGAGTGGAACAGGGACAGGCTGTGACTACACACTTGTAGCAATAGATGAATATAGAGTGCCCATGTTGATCTCTTTAGATCTGTCAACAACTTTTGATTTATCTGACCATAATATTTGGTTAGCTAATTGGTGGACACTAGCACAGATGGACAGAACTACCATTTGGCACTTCTGTTCTTTACCTTTTTGACGGTATCCAAAACACAGTTGCAAGGAATTGCTCTTTTTCCCCAAAGGGTCAGGTTCTTTTGTGGGGTGCCACAGGAATTTCTAACATTGCTTCTCTTGTTCAATATCGTGAGCCCATGTTCTTCAGCGTACTTTGTATGTAGGCAACAGCCAGCACAATGTCAGCCTCCCACCTGACCCAGCCAGGGCAAAGGGAAAAACAATCTGGTGCCTTGATAAGCACTTGGTTTGGATGAGAGCAGCTGGCTACAATCTGCATAAGACTCAGGTAATTTTGGCAGTCTAAAGAATGCAGTAGGACATGTTGGTGGAACAGGTACTCCTGAGCTACAGCAGGATTCTCAAGTAACAGATGTATTCAAGAACACATTTTTTACTGCCTGAACCTGGCAAGATAAGTGCAATCTTTTCTATCCGAAACAAGCCTTTGCCATCATTATCCACATTGGAGTCACCTCAAAGTTAGCTTGCTGTAACACATTTTCCATGGGGCTCCAATTTGAGGCCATTCAAAAGCAGAAGCCAAGGCAGAAATGACAAAGCCTGTGGTATTAAGTGGAACTTCTCTGAGTTCCAAGATGAAGTCACAGAATCATAATGAAGCAGGGCTGGAAGGGACACCTCAAGAGTTTATCTAGTCCAACCCCTGCCTGAGACACGATCATCCCTATTCAAAACATCATCTATAAATCCACTGTCTAACCTCTTAGCAAAACTATATAGTCAAACCTGACACAAAACAAGACATAGCAACCTAATCTGCCACAGGTAAAGCAGGGGGACCAAGGCTACCAAGGTCCTGCTGCTGCAAGGGTTGCTGATGTATTCTCTAGAGATCCCAGGATGAGGACCATAGTCACAGCTACAGCAAAAGGCAAAAACTCCCAGCTCATACCAATTTGACCATCAAACTCCTTCCTGACCACAAATATGGTGGTCCGTCTGACCCTGAGTGTAGGAAATACCCATGGTAGAATACAGGCATACCTACGCCTAAACCATGCCTGACCAGAGTCTATCCAACCTCCTCTTCAACAGCTCCAGGGATAGAGAGTCCGCAACTGCCCTAGGAAGTCTATTTCACTGTCTCACTGTTCTAATAATGAAGTTTTTCCTGATATCTCATCTAAACCTACTTTGCTGCACCCTCAGGCCACTGATCCATGTCCTGTTCTCTGCAGCAAGAGACAGAAAAGGCATTTTCCATCTTCTTTATGGCAGCCCTTCAAGTATTTGAAGATTGCTATCATGTCTCCTGTTAAACACCTTTTCCGCAAGCTGAACATACCTACTTCCTTAAACCTCTCCTCATGACTTGCCTTCCAAGCCCGTTAACATTTTTGTCCCTGCCCCTGGACCCTAACTTCTTCACATCCCTTTTAAAAATTTTGAGTCCAAAAATGCACAAAATGAGGCCTAACTAGTGCTGAGTAGAGAGCACATGCTGTGTGCTGTACCTAAAGCTTCTACTGATATATCCCAAAACCACAGTCACCTTTTGTGCAGCTGTGTCACACTGCAGACTCATATTAAGTCTGTGATCTACCAAGATTCCTGGATCCTTCTCCACAGTGCTGCCATCCAGCCAAGTGTCACCCATTCTATATTTGTATTTTTAATTACTTTTCCCAAGGTCTAGCACCTTGTATTTGTCAGCACTGAATTTCACACTGTGTTATCTCCAGCCCAGGTTTCCTAATCTGTCCCCCAAAATGCTTGCAAAGTTTCATGTCATCTGTAATCTTGCTCAAGAAGCTCTCAATTCCATCATCCAAATGATTAATGTACACAGTGAACAGCACTGGGCCCAGGACAGATCCCTGTGGGACTCTGCTCAAAACCTCCTGCCATTCTGACATGGACCCGTTAAGAATGACCCTTTGCTTGCAGCTATTGAGCCAATTGTCTATCCACCTTATAACAGTTTTATTCAGCCCACATTTCTCCAATCTGTTTATACAAAATTTATGCAGGACCTTGTCAGAAGCCATGCTAAAGTGCAGATACACTATATCTATGCCATTCCTTTCATCCACCCAAAGCACTAGGAGGCGAGCCCTTTGGCTCTGAACCCAGCAATACAGCCTGGTTCCTCCATGTTGCAAGCTTGTTCAGTTTGCCTTCTGCTTTGCAGACTGTTCCCCCACATTCTTCTACCTTTCTGCTCTCTCTCTTGGGACATTCCCTCATTATCCAAATGACCCACAGCTGGGCTTCTTCAAAAGGGATGACTATTTCCTCTTAAAGGGTCAAACTGCCCTACTGCACTTCCATTTCTCAAAGGCTGGTAAAGAAGACATAGGAAGACACCAGTATTTCTGAGGGTTGTTTAATTTGTGATTTTTAATTTGTAGATAGGTATCCAGAGTAATAGAGAAGTAATATGACTACATTTTAAATATATGACTGATGGGACAATAAAAGAAAGTTCATTTTAAACAGTAATTTGATCACATGGGTAATAAGTACAGTTTGCTAGGAAGAACTTGTTTTACAATTAAATACACAGCTGGAAGAACCAGGAAACCTGGCAGATCCCACAGAAAGTGTGACTCCAACAAAATTTAATTTTTTTGTGGCATGCACTTGATTATAACTATTGGACAAACAAAATATCAACCTTTACCATCATTTTTCTTTAAGAACCAACGGCATTAATTTCCTTTGGTCACTTTTATTATGCAGATTGTGTTCAATAAGCTCAGTGCTAAGATACTTTAGCTACTTTGGGCATCTTATAAGGTATATTTTTAAGAGCTGTAGATTATCACCTTAGATGAAACATCTCTACATGACAAATCTTCATAGGCTCTTTTTGGATTAAACAAAGAATAATTAAGTCTGTTTTCAAAAGAAGAGCACAGGCCATGATATTCTTGGAAAAAAAATCTTCTCTGTTGAAAGTATATAATATCCTCTCCAATGTATACCACAAAAAGTGACAACAGTTAGCCATGACATAATACTACCTATGTTTGAAACATGTCCTTCAGCCTAAGTCTCAATACAAGACAATTACGGTAAAAGGATTTCATGAATCATAAATGCCAACCTAAAATTCTATATTTCCAGATAGAGTTGCCACCTGTGTGGTTACTGAGCCATTTTACAACCTTTTCTGCTCATTTAGTTATTGTACAACTATCCAATTTTCCACTACATTTCTCACTGTGCGCTAATTCCACTGCAAAGCTTCTCTTATCTCTAATACAAGCTTCTGATCAAATTCTCAGAAATCTTACAAGCCTTGCCTGTTGACTACTGGCATCCTGAAGAGAAAACTGATTTTCTGAGAGAAATTGATTGAGTCCTGAAAAATCTTTAGAGTGGACTACATCTAGGAACAAAGCTATTTCACAATAAAAATCAGCTTTAGGGAAAAACAAGTATACCATACTTACCCAAATCCAAGACAACTCTGAATTTAAGATGACCACTCAATAATTTAGATTCTTTACATGGAAAATTTATCATTGTGTTATGATTTTCCATGTAAAGAATCTAATTATTTGGGGGTCATCTTAAATTTGCGCACACACACACTCTCCCCACTAATTCATCATAGAAAGCAGTGGCAGGAGAGGCAGATATTAGAGAAGTCATATCCTGACCAAGTGGCCATACCTCTGCCCCTTGTCCCCTGATGCCGATTCTCCCACACCACTTGCCACCCCCACCCTGTCCTGTGCTTGCTCCCCACTAATGCCTACCCCGCTGATACTGCTTGACCTGCTGCAGTGGTTGGGGGGAAGAATTCAAGATGAATTTATAAAGTCAACAAGGTCAGATGAGATTCATCTTAGAGTACTGATAATTGTACTGTGGTACAATTGGCTATGGTAATTGTAAAGAAATTGTCTGTGGCAATTGTAAAGGCATTGGGTATTATCTCTGAGACTCCATGGAGGTAAGGTAAGGTTCCAGAAGACTGGAAAAGGGGATATGTTGTGCCCATCTTGAAAAGAGAGGAGCAAGGAGGACCGAGGGAATTACATATTAGTCAGTCTAATCATGAGACATGGAAAAATAGTGGAGCATAACATTAAGGAAGAGGGCTGTGCACAACTTCGGTCCCTGGTTCGATTCAGCAGAGATTCAGCCTGATTCGGTGGCCAAATCTCCAAATCTGAATTGAATCGGGAGACCCTTTATTCTCTCCAAATCAAATTGAAACCCTCTGAATCGATTCAGAGATTTGGACATAGACACAGCTTTAAATGTTTTTTCTACATACCTCAAGGTACCAGGTGGCTTATGAATGCTGCAATACTGGGGCAGATAGAGCATCCTACAGGAGCACAGGGGGCTCCCTAGCGCATTTGGCAACAGACCCGGAAATGGACCAGAAGCACTTCTGGTCCACTTCCAGGTCTGCCAGGGAGTGCACAGGGGACCCCCCCCACCTCCTCCCCGGCTCAGTGACTGGGGTGTCCTGGGGGGTCACCCGGGGTCCCCTCATAGCTGATCACTGAGCCAGGGGGGCACAGGAGGGCCCCAAGAGCACTCCCCATCGGACCCATAAGTGGACCAAAACTACTTCTGGTCCACTTCTGGGTTCACCGCTGAGCACATGGTGGGGGCACACTCCTGTGGGATGCTTCATCTGCCCTAGCATCGGAGCATTCACAAGCCATGCCTGGTACCTCAATGTATGTAGAAAAAGCATTTAAAAATGTGTCTATGGCCGAATCACTGATTCTCTGAATCAGCATTGAATCTTCAGATTCGGCCAAATCTAATCAGGGACAGTGATCCAAATCAATTAATCGAATTATTGTCCCTGATTCAGGCCGAATCTGAATGTGAATCAAATACAGTCCATTTCACGCACCCCTATTAAGGAGTCTATTTTTAAGCGCCCAGAGCATAGGTTCCCAAACGTTTTCTTATTGCATACTCCCTGCCATATTTACCAGCTGCCCACCCACCCCTACCAGTTTATATTTTAACCCCTTTAATTCCAATTATTATTATGATGAAACTTTAATCCTCCGTTACGTAATTTCTCCAGTGTATCCCTCAGAGATGTCTTGCATACCCCCAGGGATACGCATACCACAATTTGGGAACTCCTGACCTAGAGGATAACAAGGTGATAAAAAACAGGCAATATGAATTTGTCAAAAGCATACTTAACTAACTTGATTTCCTTCAATAATATGATGGGCACTGTGTATAAAAAGATAACAGTGGATTTCATATACCTTGACTTGAACAAGACTCTCTCACTGTCTCCCATAACATTCTCATATGTAAGCTAAGGAAACACAGTCTAAATGAAAATTCTGTAAGGTGGATATGTAACTGGCTGAATAGGTTCACTCAGTGTATTAACAGGAGGATCACCTGAAAGTCATTCTTACTTTCTATTCAACGCTAGTAAGGTTAGACAAACATTTGACTGGGATAGTGTAAACAGGGATGATCCTGCCAGATGCAGGAGGCTAGAATAAATGACCTCCTGGGGTCCCCTTCCACCTGTATTTTTCCATGATTCTATGAAAAGCCTAATGTTTTAAGGCCTTGATCTAGCAAGCTACATAAGTACATGTATATATAAGCATATGTATCATCATGTTGACTTTAATGGGACCGGTTATGTTTCTAGATTAGGGACCTGCTAATTTTGAAAAATACCATTTTCTGAATTGTTAGTTATACTATTTAGTTCTATCCTCTGTCTCCCAACCACATGCTTACCAATTCTCAAAGAGATGCTTTATCTCTCCCTCCCATTTCTTTTATTTAAAGTATGTGTTCACAGCTACACCCTTCTTATATCGTACCATACACTATTCTGTATGAGCACAACATCATTGCATATATCCACAGAAACTACTATGTTTCTATTCATTTTTAAGTTACTCCAGCTAAGAACTGGAACAGCAGTAACTCATTATTTTAACCACAGGTATACAGCTTCAGTGCAGAACTGCAGTTTTGATATTCCTCTCGGCCTATTGCCCTCACCAGCCATACTTGATGGACACAGGATGCAATTATATTTTGGCTACCTATAGCCATGCCCATCTGTTTGCCTGCTATTGTACAATACTTACGAGTTATGTGTTTGTTATAGAGGTGTTAACACACTGGTTTTGATTTGCAACCTGTATAACAGTGCAATATATTTATTTTTACAGAAGCTTCTTGTCTGTATTTCAATCAAAAAAGGTCTTCTGAATACCACAGAAATTCCATCAAAAGTTAAGCAAATATACCAGAGATAAAGTTATCTACAGACAAGTCAAGTAATGACTCAATAAATAAATTATGCAGTTATCTTGAGATCTGGACAAATTTTGTCTCATGCAAAGATACACAACATGCTAATGGGAATTTTTACTTCCTTTTAATAGGGGAGGTAAGAAACAACAACAAGATGTTGCTGAGCTTGATCATTCTGCTTGCAGTCCCTACTGCCCCACACCCTGTCCCTCACAAGCAAGCATGTGATTGCTTAATAATAAGGAAAAATCAGCTAGTTTCTACCCAGGGATAAGCCATAGACACAAGTGAATTGACACAGCTGGTTACAGCCGTAATAGGCAAGAACATGGAAATGATGTTTAGCATATGGTTGGCAGGTAACATGTATTTGCTTAAGAGCCATCAATCCTGATGTTTTTGGCAACTACTCTCCTCAATGTGACAACAACAGTAGTATGTCTGGTTCAGGTACCTATCTAGGATACAGATTCCAAGGAGCAGAATGAAGGATCATTCATACTTAAATCACATTTGGGTTTAGCAGCAGCTGTTGAACTCTTGCCAGGCTCGCCAAAACCTCTCCGGACATATGGCTTCCTGTGGGCTACTTTAGGCTTTGTCTACACAGTACAAAACAGAAGCTAGCGTGAGTATTGGAATAAATATGGTCATGTAAGCACAATGCTCTACCCAGACTAACATGCCATTTCCCAGTAAAGCTAAACAGTCTGGACAGAGCCCTCTATTAACACTGTTAGATTATTTCCAGTGCCAGAGATACCTGAAGTATCCCTACACAGCACTGCAATATGCCATAGTGAAATCCCTACGGGTGCATATCACACTGCTAATCATGATCTGATGAAAAAGTTATACGATACACAGAATAATATAATCACCCTCAAAATATTTTTCTACAGTATATATGTAATTGCAGAAGCAGCCCACATCTCAAACAAAATTGGACCTCATTGTGTTAGCTGCCATACAATTATAAAACGTGACATTGCTTAGCCCCTCACCCAAAAAGCATATACGCAGAAGGAAAAAAACAAATGATGAATGACGGGGTAACAAGGAAAGATTTCATAGACATTAGGGCTGGAAGGGACCTCGGGAGATCATCGAGTCCAGCCCCCTGCCCAAAGGGCAGGAAGTCAGCTGGGGTCATAGGATCCCAGCAAGATAAGCATCCAATTTACTCTTGAAGGTGTTCAATGTAGGTGCTTGAACCACCTCCGCTGGCAGACTGTTCCAGACCTTGGGGGCTCGGACAGGAAAGAAATTCTTCCTTATGTCCAGCCTGAAACGGTCTTGCAGGAGCTTGTGACCGTTCGACCTCGTCATCCCTTGGGGTGCTCTGGTGAACAAACGTTCCCCCAGATCCTGGTGGTCACCTCTGATAAAACTTATAGGTGGCCATCAGATCACCCCTGAGCCTACGCTTTTCCAGGCTAAAGAGTCCCATGGCTCTCAGCCTGTCATCGTAAGATCTGTTTTCCTGACCTCTGATCATGCACGTGGCTCTCCTCTGGACTCTCTCAAGCTTCTCCACATCCTTTTTGAATTGTGGAGCCCAAAACTGGACGCAGTACTCCAGCTGCGGCCTCACCAAGGCCGAGTACAAGGGGAGAATGACGTCCCGGGATTTGCTCGAGAAGCATCTATGGATGCAAGCCAGTGTTTTGGTCGCTTTACTAGCCACAGCATCGCATTGCAGGCTCATGTTCATCTTGTGGTCAATGATGACCCCCAAGTCTCTTTCTTCTGTAGTGCTAACCAACGTAGCACTACCGAGCCTATAAGGGTGCTGCAGGTTTTTCCTCCCAAGGTGGAGAACCTTGCATTTTTCAGTGTTAAACACCATCAGGTTCTCGTCCGCCCATTTGCTGAGCTTGTCCAGGTCAGCCTGGATCACCCGCCTGTCTTCTGACGTGGATGCTTTGCCCCAAAGTTTGGTGTCATCGGCGAACTTGGCCAGTCCACTCCTGACTCCAATGTCCATATCATTAATGAAGATGTTGAACAGGATGGGTCCCAGGACAGAGCCTTGAGGGACCCCACTGGTCACAGGGCACCATGATGAGTGACTGCCATCAATTACAACCCTCTGAGTCTGACCACGGAGCCAGTTTCCCAGCCAGCGGATCGTGGTGGAGCCAAGGCCACAACCGGCCAGTTTGGCCAAGAGGTGATCGTGGGATACCAGATCAAAGGCTTTTTTGAAGTCAAGATATATGACATCAATCACTTCTCCCTTGTCCAGGTGATAGGTCACCTGGTCATAGTAGGAAATGAGATTGGTCAAACAAGACCTACCCGCAACAAGCCCGTGCTGGCTATCCCTTAGGATGTTAGCCTGGGCCAGTCCCTCAAGGATGGCCTCCTTAATAAACTTTTCTAAGATCTTTCCCAGGATAGAAGTCAGGCTAATGGGCCTGTAGTTAGCCGGATCCACTCTCCTCCCTTTCTTGAAGATCGGCACCACATTGGCCTTCTTCCAGTCTTCGGGCACTACACCAGAGCACCAGGAGTTTTCAAACATCCATGCCAGGGGCTGGGCTATGATGCTCGCCAGCTCCTTGAGTACCCTGGGGTGCAGATTGTCAGGGCCGGCTGACTTGAAGGTATCCAGCTTCTCAAGGTGTTCCTTCACGAGGTCAGCATTTATGGAGGGTAGGGGATCCCCATCACCCGGATCTCCCTGTCCCATAGCAGGCATGGGCGTCCCATGGGACTGATGAAAGACTGATGCAAAGTACCTATTTAATAGGTTGGCTTTTTCCTGGGCGTCAGTTGTCAGTTGCCCCGTGTGGTTTAGCAGGGGTGCAACATTGCCCTTGCTTTTCCTCCGGCTCCCCACATATCTGAAAAAGGACTTATTGTTGTCCTTGATGCCTGAAGCTAGTTGGAGTTCAGTTGCAGCCTTGGCTTTCCTGGTTTGCTCCCTGCAGGACCGGACCAGTGCAGAATAATCCTCCTTGGAGGTGAATCCCATCCTCCATCCTTTGTAGGATTTCCTTTTTAGCCACAGGAGGTCCGCTAGGTCCCTAGAGAGCCAGGAGGGCTGCTGTGCCTTCTTGCTGCCTTTCCTCCGTGTTGGAATAGATTTAGCTTGTGCATGGAGTATCGCTTCCTTGAGGAGCAACCACTCTTCTATAAAAGCAATGTGATCAGAGTCAAAGTAAGCCGTATTTGTTGTTTTATGGATTGGTTCTGAATATAACTTTAGGATTTTCTGTGAGAAAGGAAATAACATCTTGAGCAAGAAAATAAAGTGAATAAGGGGAAGGTGAAACAAAGGAGGAAGATAAAAAAGACACTATAAACAAAAACTCAGGTATAGCTCATATATTTGTAAGACCTGTTGAGATATGGAGGACTCCCGAGACAGGCTTCCACAAAATGAATGGTAATTCTGACGGGAGGTCTTGGGAAAGTTAAAAGGCTGAGATGCTGGGGTGAGGACTGGGGAAGGAATATGTTATGAGGATCCAGTTGTCTGAATAGAGTATCATTTAACGTGTCTCTGAGGCAGAGCACTGGACATGGGAAAGATTGCTGACTTCAGTTTAATTCTCAACTCTAATACTGAAAACAACGACTAATCCATGCGGGGAGAGTGGGGGACAGGCAAGGAAGAGAAAGAAGGGGCACTGTGGTAGAGAAGTTGCACCTTTCCTTTGACCCCCTCCTCTGAGTAGCAAAGGCAATGGTGGAGACCCAGGGCATAAGCCCAGGCATTCAATAAAGTGGAGGCAAAAGAATGGGAGCTTGAGGATCCAGCAGCATGGAGCAGAATAAGGAGTCCTCTTGTCAGCCTCTCATCTCTGCTCCACATGGAAGACAGGACTGATGTGAGGGGAGGTGTCAGGTGTTGCCACCAAAACCCAAGTTAACCCTTCCTTGCCTCTGCAGCTGCCACTGCCAAATTAAGGGCTTCGAATTCTCAATTGCAGCCATGGTGGCAGGGTTGCAATGACTGCAGAGCCAGAAAGGGTTAATATGTCCCTTGGTGGTGACACTTTGCAGCGGCATCCTGCCCCTACTCTGCTCTGCCCAGCCAGAGCCTCAAACTCCCCTGCCTCCCTTCCAGCACCACAGGGCACAAACACAAAAACTCCTTCACATCCAGGGTGTCCAGACTGTGGAATAAACTCCCTCCAGAGGTGGTGCAATCACCTACCCTGGAGGTTTTCAAGAGGAGACTGGGCAGTCACCTCACTGAGGTCACTTGACCCCAGTTGTCTTACTGCCTAAAGCAGGGGGGCTGGACCTGCTGATCTGCGAGGTCCCTTCTAACCCCATAAAATCTATGAATCTATGATGAAGTAAAAGTGTGCTACCCACAGCTCAAACTCTACTACATTATCTGTATCCAACTTTTTGAAATCACAGATCCACTAGTGACTGAAGATGATTGGAAAGGGAAGGCCAATAGACCAGAAGCTCATAGATGCAGGCTAGCACACACTGACAAAGTAAGGCTTCCTCAAAATGTAGCTAGACAGTTTCTGTCTAAGACTATAAAATATTTATCTCAATATAAATCTAAACAATCTAAACTGTATTAGAAAGAAGGGCATAGTATACAATTGATGTTTGCAACTATTTGGGACTTTGTTTCACCATTAGTAGAGCAGCACTGAGCAAATGGAGCAAACTTAGTAAATGCCACAATGCTTCAAAACTACAGGAGTATCAGTTGGTAAGAAGTTCCCCCACTAGGATCCACTGCTGCTGCACACAGAATCAGTTTCCAACATTCAAGAGTTAATTGGCTCATTTATATCAACCAAAATAATTTGATATGCTTAGATGATAAACTCATTTGATGCTGTGATGTTTCTCAGAAAAACTGTGTACCAAATCACAGCAATGAAGGAAAACAATCCCATCTCTTAGCCTCAGAGAACAACTTCAACACTAATTTTAATGCATCAGTGCTCAATGGTGGGAGTTTTGGTCCCACCCTTGCTAAGAGGTTAATGGATAATTTAACCATATGCACAATCTTGTCAACTGAAAGCACATAAAAATTAAACTTATACTTGTTGAACTACATAATTATTTTATCTGATTTCCTCTGATCTTTTCTTTTATAGTATCCCATTTTGTATGGTTGCAAACCCAGCATATTAGAAAAAGCCCATCCCTTCTTTTTCCATTTCTGACATTTTTACTTCTCTGCTACCACTGCCACACTTTATTCAGAAGAGGAAAGTAATTCTGATTCTACTTCTGAAAACAAATGTGATAAATGCAACAGAAAAACTCTAAACCTAGCAGAAAGTAGAGCAGGAGCTTTAAAGAAAAGTGTAACTAAGCCTACAAAAATCCCTTTCAATGAAATACTGAATGGCCAGGAGTCTGCAGATTACAGATTCATGAACTTACAAAGTGAGATGCTCTTGAGCATGCAGCATTCAAAACTGGCAGATCACCAGATATAGTCAATGTAGGAGTTTATTCTGCCCAGGGCAGCATCAACTTCTATGCCTCTGCCATATATTCCCTTCACAGGGAGAAGATGGAGCAGGTGCAGCAGAGGAAGCCAATGACAGCTTGATTTTTCAAAGAGAGAGGTTACAAGGGGAGAATAGACACAGAAACAATATGAAGGGAAAAGGCATCTTTGCAGGAACTGAAGGAACTTTTCCAGCTTTAGGATCTGCACATTTATAAAAATACTTTCCTCCCTCTATGTGAAACAGCCAATACTTCTCTTCAGACTGGGAGGAGTGAATGCAGCAGCAGTTTTGTGAGGCTCTTCTCATGGAGTTTTTCAAGCCAGTTTTCCTCTCCTATGAGCTTTTCCAGAGGGCCAGAGGGAAGATTTGACTGCCTTTTTCGCTGGGTAATTTATAGAATAATTCAATACTTTTATAATGTTAATCTTTTGCTTTTCATCAGACTGACAGATTGGAATGGTGAAACAAGGATGTAAGACCATTAAAAGGAAATATTGTATGAAAACAAAAAAAAAATCCCTTTACAAAGTTTAACAGCATTTGCCAGACATAATCAATTCCAGTTTTTGATCTGGGTAGATGTCTCTGCAACATTCTCCAGTGGGAGAGTGCGTCCAGCAAACTGATTTATACTGAATTCCAAGCTTAGGACTCCTAAATCAACACTTGAACAGTACTAGCTAGTGAAAGTGCAGGGACAGAGTTTCTTGCCATGGCTGAAAGCAAACTGAAAGCTGTGAGTGAAGGACTGCTGCAAGGTCATATACTGCCAAGGCCTCAATGTAAACACAGGTGGTGGGGAAAGAAGTGAGTGGGGCTACCCTATCTAGCTAGCAACTAAAGAAACACAGGCAGTTATGCTTTCAACTTTGTATGTGGGAGTTAGAGCAAAAAGACAGCTTTAAAAATTCATATGTTTACAATTTTGAAATCTAGAGAATTGCAGATTCTTTTAGCTTAGCAGCGGTCTATTCCTGTAGCATGTCTTGTCCATTTTTTGTTGTTTGGGGGAAAGCTGAAATGGAGTGACCGCTCTCGCTTCCAAAGGCTTCTTTTCATGCTAAGTAGCCCGAGGTTACCACCACCTCGTCTACTGGCATGTAACAAGGATTATTTATACAGAGGTTAAATTAATACTGCTGATTTTTTTAACATCCAATTTTACTAAATCTCAAGTGGCTTAATATTTTCTACATATATGATTATGATGATATATAGTTTTTGTTGATTGAAAGATTGTGAAAAGTTCCATGTATTTTAACCACTGGCAGTAATATGGATGCTTAAGCTTTTGTCATTGTCATTATTATTAATATGTATAATGGTTTTTATTCCAAAAGCATTCCAGATCAGTGATGCTCTACAGAAAAATCACTGGAATAATACTGATTTACAGGAGCTTTGAAACTGGGCATCTATAGGCAGCTTTGTTTTCTTTAATCATATTCTGTTCTCTCCCTCATTCTTGCTATTCTCTTTGTCCTCCTCTTCCTTGTCTTGCCTGCTAAAAGTTTGTAAGTCCTCAAAAGGACTGAGTCTTCTGGATATTTGGCCCTGTCATCTTGCAACTGAAGTCAGAAGCAAAATCCCCAATGACCTCAACAGATCAGGATCAACTCCTAAGCAAATGCTATACAGATGTCAGATGTTACTGAAAAAATAAAAAATAAAATTGAGATGGGCTTGAGCCATATAGTTCAAATCACATCCAAATTCCCTGCATGTTGGAAGTATTCCGACTCAAGCTTTGGTGCAAAATACAAGTAATGAGATTTTAATAAAATGCTATACTAGGTATAAAATCCAGAATGTCTCTACTGAAACTAATCAAGGCAGACAGTTGTAAAATTAATTGGGATCAAAAAAGGTATAGTGATGGAAAATTAAGGTACCAACTTAAGTCAGTGACATCAAGTAAATTTACAAGTCTTTAAATTTATCTTTGCCATTATTATCTTCTAGCCCTAACTTATTGTGCCATGATCACTTGCAGACTACAGAATTAAGATAAAATTGTTATGCACAACTGACATAAATATTGCAAAAGAGATCTATGCCATGTAAGGGTAATGGATAAACATACCTTTTAACCACTTTATAAGGGGAGGGACAGCTGCAGCTCAGAAGCATATATCAGCTGTTCTGATCCACCTGTTACAATCTTTAGTAATCATTGTAATCCTGAATGAAACAACATTAAAGTTACAATGGTTTTGCTATAGTTGCATCACTACAGAATCAGAGGTGTACCTAGGAAGTTCTGTTCCCTATTGCAGCCAGGCCAGCAATAACAGCAGCTGTCACTCTTGTGCCCCGCTCCAAATTGGCATGTGGTGTTGGTGCCCCACTTACCCATCCCTATTTGCACTACTGTACAAGATCATGAAGACTTAACAGTTTGATCATAACAACTTGTATTATATGGACTGATACATACAATAGATACGTCTCTATATATCCTACACATTTGTCCTTGTTAATTTTAAATGGTGGCCTGCAAGTACAAAAGTAAAGATCTGATCCGAAGTCCAATACACTTAGTAAGACTCTAAGGACCACCCTGCATTCACCCCTCAGCCCAGTAATGTTAGGTTCAGCCTCTCAGTAAAATCTTGACCCCAATTAAATCAATGGCAGTGATTTCACTGGGATAAGATTTCATCCTATGAAGGACTAAAGAAAAGAAGATCATTGAAATTCCAAGAGAGAAACCTGCACAGATATATTTAGACACAGTTGAGCTTTAAAGTTAATTCACTGGGGAGGCAACATGTGTATTACCCCCGAACACATTTTGAGTGCTGCAATTCTCCCCATATGTCAAGTGCAGAATTAAAAACAGAAGACTACATAATGTGATTGACACTGAACACATAGCTTTGGATCCCTGTCTTCTTATTAGGTTAAGAAAATTGAGCTCTATCCCATGCATAGACATAAAATACAAAAGGGACCTAGACTTAATTGAGCACAAATGCCCTAATTTTTTTTCATTTTTCAATGCAAAACTGCTTTTTAATTAGAATAGCACACCAAAAAATTACCCAAGATCCAGCCAAATGACTGTAGTTCTTGGCTGGTTTTAACTAAATAATAGGCAAACTGGTTTTTGCCTTTTTTTAAAAAATCATTAAAGCTGGGAAATTACATGCCAAGTTTAAGCCTCAAGCAAATTTAATAGCCAAGTTATAAACCCCTAGAAAGGCAGTAGTAATGTCAGGCATAGCTAAAATACTGAGCCCAAATAGGGATTTATCAGAGAAAGAAACTTGCAGAGAGCTACATAATTGATTACTGTGGATCCATATTCTCTCTCCCCCTCTCTCTCTTGCCACGATAATCTGCTTTTAAATGCAAGTGTTATTGAGAAAAAGGAAGATATAGGCAATTAAGACAATGCCATGCTACACCAAAAGAAAGAAAAACTGGGTCTGACATTTCATAGATTTCACAAATTCTTAGGGTCAGAAGGGACCTCAGTAGATCATTGAGTCTGGCCAACTGCCCTGGGCAGGAAAGAGCACTGAGGTCACATGACCTCAGCCAGGTACTTGTCCAGTTTCCTCTTTAAAACCTCCAGGGTGGTGGAGAGCACCACCTCATAATAACACATACAAGTACTAAATATCAAATAGTTTTTTTATCTGTCTTCATCTCTCTGGTTTTAAACTCTAATCTCTTTCAGATAGGATCACAATGGAGCCCTGATCTTGGTTGGGCACTTCAGGTGTAACCAGAACACTCATAAAATAATAATAAATGCAGGAAAAGATACATGCAAGAAGAGTCAACAGGAGGACTCAAAGCAAGCAGTTATGTGGTCTGTGGTGAGGAAGTAGCATATAATAGAAACAATGTAGAGGAATAAGAGACTAGATTTGGATATGCTCTAACAAAGTCAAAGAGGGAGAGGCAGCCCAGATTACCATAAAGTTGTGAATGACAGCTCTTGTTCATCCACTCAAAGGGGGTGAAGAAAGAAGGGTGAAACATAGTGGGTTAGATAATATGATGTATTTATTTTGAGTAAGTGGTACAACATCCAGGGAGATTGCTCTGAGACAGGAAAGGTTGAGGAGAGGGTGAGGAGTTCTGGAGGCAAGAGGTAGATCTGAAAGCTGCTAGTATTAAAATCATAATAGCAAACATGAGAACAGAGATGAGCATAAGTTAAGAGGGGAAAAAGGATACAACAGAATCAAGAGAATACAGAGAGTGAGCTATAAAGGGAGGAAGACTTGTTAGTAGAATTGGGAAAAGCAATGGAGGACCAGGTATTACATTTAGAAAGGAACTAGAAACTGCAACAGGGATAGTTTCACAGGAGGATATGGGGCAAAAGAAACCAAGGGGTTGGAGAAATCAAGGTTCCAATAATCCTTAATCTGCTCAGGGGATATGCATAAAGGGAAGTTGAGATAAAGTGAATATTTAAGAAGGGAGGTAGGGACAAGGGAGAATTTTTTAAGATGGGGGGAAAATTACAACTGACTGGAAGGCAGATGAAAAGGAGTCACAGAGAAATGCTAGTCAAGATACAGGAAGGAAATGAAGAACAGAATAAAGGAGAGAAGGAAATGAAGGACAGGTTCCAATGGAAAAGGAGAAACGGATACAAGTTCGAAGACCTCAGAAAGTAAGAAGACATGATCAAAAGAACACAGAAGAAAGTTAAAGGGAAGAACTTTGTTCTGAAAGCTATTGCAAGGCCCAAAGAAAGTGGCTAGAAAGGAGTTTGCATAGTGGGCAGAGGAGCTGATGTGTTGCTAGGAAGTAGTGTTGCCTGATATAAACCAGCAAGAATACCATATGTGGTTCTAAGGTAACAACAATACGGTTCTTCCTTTTACAGCAGTGATAAATATTCCTATTTTGACAGGTGCTGTTATCTCACCTGAAGACAGAAAGCAAACAGCCTGGTAACTTTTGATCTCTGATAAAGAAGCAACATCATAATTCTGATCTTAAATTCTGCCTCCCCTGTTTAGAGGGAAGAGAAAAATAACCATTCTGGACTAAGATAGAAGAATGATGAGCATAAACATTTATCTGTGGCAGTGGTTTTCCAAAGTTCCTAAAAATAACAGAGCCCTTTCATAGCAGCCAAGGTTCTTTGGGTAGATGTGATATCTTTTATTAGACCAACTGAGTAATTGGAAAAAAGTTCTTAGCAAGCTTTCAGGTGCAATCACCCTCCTTCAGGCATAGGAAGTTTCTGCTATTCTGAGACTCCAAGAAATGAAAGAAGCTAAAAGTGTGACAGGATGTCAGTAAGAATGTAACATCCTGTCACTCCTTTAGCTTCTCTCATTCCTTGGAGTCTCAGAATAGAAGAGACTCCCTATGCCTGAAGAAGGATAATTGTTCCCAAAAGCTTGCTAAGAATTTTTTCCCAGCTACTCAGCTGGTCAAATAAATGATATCACAACTACTCAAAGAACTTTGCCTGCCTATACCCTTAGACCACACGGCTACAATGAAAACCCCCTTTCATAGAATCCTTTCATATAATTTCTACTGCTGCAGAACCCCTACCCCTATCCTGTGACATGACACAAAGCCAAGCAACCCAGCCCAATAGTGGCGCACTGCCATCACCTCCAGCCTCTTTGTAGAACCCCAAATGACCTATCATGGAACCCAAGGTTCAGCAGAATACAGTTTGAAAACTACTGATCTGTAGCACAAAAATGAGTGAATTGCTCTTCTGGCTAAACTGGTTCAGGGTTAGTCAGTTTATTTAGAATATTTTTCATGCATTTGGAAGTATGAGATTCATGGCATTGGTTAGATTCAAGCATAATGTAGACAGGGGTTGGACAACATTTCTCTCGTGTACTGTATATGCCAATGCTCCTAATGCTAAAAAGGCTTTTTGAAAATGTCAGCAGATCTTCTCTTTAAATTTCTGGGAGATTTTGTTGTCCCTGACAAATATTATGTCATGTCTCGGTTTCTGTTGCATGACAGCTGTCAGTATTGGCTCTTACTTCCATAACTAATACATTCGTAACAGAACCTCTAGTTGCAAGGATAGAATAGGAGTGGGTCCCTCCCCCCTCCCATATTAACTGGTTGAAAGTTTGGAAGAGAAACTGTCTATGTCAATCAGATCATTTGATACATGGAACCTGCAAAATACTTTTCCATGTTTTGGACAAGGAGGAGAACTAGGATCATTCTTATGGACATCAGTTAAAGCGCCTGAGGCTTATTTTCCATGATCTACCACAGGAGAAGTATGTTCCTTTTTTTCTCTTTCTTGGTTTAAAACAGTTACACTGAGTCACGGCTAGTGCACACTACCTGAGAATATGGCTAATTAAATGTTAGTGTAAAATGCAAAATTAGTGCAAAAATGTTAGTGCAAAATGCTGTAGTTGCTAGAACAGTGTATATCTAAACAACTCTATTAAAATCCAGTACATTAAACTGCTGATTTAGGCATTCATTACAGTAAACCTTCTGTATTTGGAATATTTATTTTATCAGAATCTGCAATTTGCAGCAGAATTAATTGGTGCCATGCATGCACTGCCACGTTTCTACCATTCATTAAATGATTCAGTTCTCAGACAATCATTCAGACACATTTTGCAATGTCCTGGGCTAAATTGTTAGTATTTATTCTTTCAACTTTTTTAGGATTTATCCTGGGACAATGGACATGCATATCTGAACAACTGCACTTTGTCTTGGGACAAAATGGTTTATCCACTTACAAATGTGACATCTGTTTGTAGTCACAGAGGCATAGAAATCATAGAAAATTAGGGTTGGAAGGGACCTCAGGATGTCATCTAGTCCAACCCCCTGCTCAAAGCAAGACAATCTCCAACTAGATGATCCAGGACAAAGCTGAAGCTAGCTGGGTCTTGAAAATCTTCAAGGATTGAGATTCCACCACCTCTCTGGGTAATCTGTTCCAGTGTTTTACTACTCTCCTACTGAAAAAATCCTTCCTAATATCTAACCTAAACTTCCCTTGCTGCAACTTGAGACCATTGCTCCTTGTTCCGTCATCTGCCACCACAATGAAACCCCCCAGAATCCTTTCATATCATTTCTACTGCTGCAGAACCCCTACCCCTATCCTGTGAGAACAGTCCAGCTCCATCCTCTTTGGAACCACCCTTCAGGTAGCTGAAGGCTGCTATTAAATTCCAACTCAGTCTTCTCTTCGCTAGACTAAATAAGCCCAGTTCCCTCAGCCTCTCCTCATAAATCATTTGCCCCAGCCCCCAAACCATTTTTGTTGCCTTCTGCTGGACTCTCTCCAATTTTTCCACATTCTTTTTGTGGGGGGGGGGGGGCAAAATTTAACACAGTACTCCAGATGTGGCCTCACCAGTGCTAAATAGAAGGGAATAATCACTTCCTTTGACCTACTGGCAACACACCTACCAGTGGAGTCCAATATGCCATTAGCCTTCTTGGCAACAAGGGCATACTGTTGACTCATATTCAGCTTATTTGCTATTGTAACCCCCAGATCATTTTCTGCAGAGCTGCTGCCCAGCCAGTCAGCCCCCAACCTGTATTGGTGCATGGGGTTGTTCCATCCTAAGTACAGAACTCTGCACTTGTCCTTGTTGAACCTCATGATCCTCCAATTTGTCCAGCTCACTCTTAATCCTAACCCTATCCGCCAATGTATCTACTACTCCCTCCAGCTTGGTGTCATCTGCAAACTTGCTGAGGGTGCACTCTATGCCATTTTCTTATTGACTCACAGATGAAGCTTTGCACTACTACTACAGAAAAGGCAATCTCCCAGGTAGGCAAGTACCAGGTCTTTCAGATGTAGACCAACACTTTATTTTCTACCTAGACACCAATGGGTTGCCAATGCAGATTCTGGAGCACTGGTATCACACACCATTGCTAGATGACCTGCCTACAAAGTACTTCATACCTTATGATTCTTTTTCCATAGTTTACAAAAGGATCAAGGTTTTTGGTTCAGTTACTGTGTTTGGTTTTGTTAGCAATTCCTGGCAAACAATAAAAATGTGGTTTCTATTATAACTACAACCAGTCAACATTGTCTTTTCAAGATCATGAAGGAGAAAAGTGTGTGTGGGGGGGAGACTATTTTTTCCCCCTTATGTGACAAGGGGCAGCTCTCAAGGCCTGGTCTCATGCCGGCCCACCCACCTGTCTATGGGGCAGTCCACCCAGTCTTTCCTGCCATAACTTTGCTGTTCTCAAAATGGGTGGTAAAAATGTGGGAGACATGCCCCAATGGCAGGGGGCACTATCTGCAGCTCCGAACCTGCCCTACACTGCAACCCATGCCTCACAGATGGCATCCAGGGTGTCATCATGCTCCCAGTTTAGAGTCAGGCCAAGCTTAGCCCCCACTGTCAGGCCTCTTTCTCACACACATTCACTCCACCCTCCTCTCACTAGGGCCTATTACACTCCACCCCCCCTCATAGGGTCTCCTTCTCACATTGACAACTTGACCCACTCTGCTCCCTCTTGGAGTGGCTTCCATAGGCCATAGGCTTTACCCAGATCATACCTTGGGTGGCAGATGTACAGTCTCTTGGGCCCCTTCTGTGACCCTCACACAGGTAGTGCACAGCCAAGTTACTGACCTAGGCCAAGCTTGCCCTAGCTCCTCCTGGGGCAGCTTTACATAGACATACGGAAACAAATGCTGGGTCCCTCGCCCCACACACTGTGCTCCCAGCCCTCTGTAACACACTGGGCCCCAGGCCCCATGCATGGGCTCTCAGCCCTCTGTTCCCCCTTTCTGGGGCTCCACACTTCTCTCAACTTGCTTTCCAGGGGTTGGCCATTGTGATTCTCTTCAGGCTGTCCCACAGCCCTACTCAGAACACTTTCTCTGGGTTGCCCTTCAGACTTACCCTCAGTCCTACTCAACCTACTTCCAGGCCTTCACTATCACCCCCTCCCCCCCCCCGGCGTTACACATCTACCCTCTCCTTCGGGGCTCTGGAGTTTCTCTCCCCTGTGGAGGCTCAGGTGCCCACAGTTGTGCCTGGCCCCCTTGTTCCCACAGTGTTGTGCGGGCTAGGGGTTAAGGCACCCCGATACCGGGATGGTAACTAACCTGGCATCTCCTGGGGGTTTCCATAGAATTAGGAACCCCACCAGGGCACCCATCCCCAGCAGAGTGAAGTTTTAGGTAATGCCCAGGACCAGGAGCCTCCTAGCCACCCTCATAAGCTCTTGCCCTTACCTCCTGGTTTTTCCTGCTGCAATTCAGCAAGGCAATGTTTCTGCCTTCCCTGCTAGCAGCAAACTGCTGTATTTATATAGGAAGCCAGTGTTTAAAAATGGCTGCCACAATCAAGCACCTGCTGGCTGCTTGACTCAGCCCTTAAAGTGGCGGGCACTGCAAATGCTCTGCCACACCTTATTTCCCAATACAATATCTAGCAAGAAAAACTTTTTTCAAATATCAAAATTCAAATTGAAAAAGAAAAAAACCTGATGATTTTTTAAATTCCCCCCTTGTACCATCTTTGTTTGTAATGTGTAACTTTTTCTTAAAATCATATAAAAGTAGTTTCAACTTTGTAAAATAAAAAGAATAAATCTCCTTGGTTGTTTTACTCTGGATGAGCTAAACATTGCTAAATAACTCAGATCCAGATTCATTTGCTACTTGTTAACTGAACTCAAAACAGTTGAAAGAACTTTATCTTGAAAATACTGCTTAAGCCATGGTCTTTAAAGGTAGAAGAATACATGGCAAAGTTTCCACTTAGTAATGTTATACAGATTCTTGGGACTCTGAGTTCCTAAGAAAATTTATGTTGGATTTTAGGAAGAACCTTCTAACTATGAGTATACTTAAGCACTGAAACAGATCAATTATTGATTGATTGATTGATTGATTGATTGAGTTATGCCATGTATATGTCACCCTTCCCAACAAAGACTCAGGGGGCATATCTACACAAGATGCTTTACTGTACAGCAGACTAATTTTCTGCAGAGTAAAGCATCATTGTCTACACTTACACAACAATTGGGGTGCAGTAGCCTAATTTACTTCACTACCAGATACCACTTGTATCTGATGGGGCTATCTGTGAATGCAGGTAATTATTGCGCTTAAACACACGTGTAGACTGACATCAGGATTAGTTTTCTTTGGCTGAAACTGAGACAGAATATATTCAGTTGCACTAATTATGGCTTACAGTTAGAGTAACAGAAAAATGTAAAAGGCAACTAGAATCAATAAAATCAAATAACAAAATAAAACAAAATAAAGCACAATATCCAGAGAGGTTGTAGAATTTCCATCACTAAAAGTAGTTAAGAGTAGGCTAGGCTCAACACTTGGATGAGATGGTTTAAAAAGGGGTGATCCTGCTTTCAAGAGGAATATAAATTAAATGACTTCCTGAGGTTCATTCCAGATCTATTTTGCTTAAGATTCCCTTTTCCAAAGAAAAAATGTGCAGGAGTAAAATGCAGAAAACTGATACAGAAACAAGGAGATGTTCGGTATGGAATTTAAATCTGAGAAAAAGACAATTTTAGTGGCAAGGCTACTAAGGCTACAAACGCTGATTCAATAAAGACTGAAAATAAAGATGCCACACTGGAGAAGATGCAGAAAACAGTACTACTGCACACGTGACAGCAGTTGCATCATTTTCTGATCTTATTTTAATAAAAAATAGATAATATAGCTCTATGACTACATTATACACATATAAGAATAAGAGAACCATATAAAAATGTTTGGGCTAAGATTTTTCAGAAATGACCAACAATTCTGTGTCCAGCTTGATATACCTTAAAGGAGTTCAGTCTTCAAAAAGTATTCAACCTTTTGAAAATCAGGCTTCTGTAAAGTTGAACATATTGAACATCCAAAATACTCAGTTATTTCTAAAAATTTTAGCCCAAATCTACAGTGGAACTTTACAACAATGCACACATATACGGATTTTTAAAATTATGTGTTTACATGCTTATATTGCAGACAGAAAATACAGCATGTTATACTATTCTATTTGAAAAACGGCACGTGATATTATAATTAAAGACTGTCATAATGAAAGCACACTATGGGCAGAGCTAAGACTGCACAGGCAACCTGGACTATATCATCCACTTACTTTATGGGGCTTATCATGAGTTTATTTTTTTTTTAAATGAAATCGGATGCTATCACAATATAACTCTACGGCCATAGCAACAGGCACCGTGAATGAAGATAGGCAGAGACAAATTGATGGTTCTCTTACTCTGCACCACACACTAATTTGCACTTGCCAAAGGATCTTTTGAAGACCTTCTTCATGAGACTATTTCTATCCTAACAAAACAAGATTTAAGTTTATGGTTAAATCTCTAAGCATTTTTTGTATGAAGCTGTTCTGCTTTTCAGCGCATAAGCCATGACAACCAGGGCTGTGGAAAACAGCACCATTTCGCTTTGATTTCCATTTCGCTATTTTGAGTTTTGTTTAGTTTTCCATTTCGTTTTGTTGAAACTGTTTTGCTGTTTTGTCGCTGTTTCAACGTTTTGCCCATAAGTTATAATGGGGAAGCATGAAACTGCCTATAACTTTGTCATTTCTTGCCTGATTCAAATGAAAACAGCCCGTGCTAAGACCACAAAGCCTGTCAAGTTTCAAGAAGATAGGTGCAGAGGTTTCTGGGAAACTGCACCTCAAGCTGCTGATAAGCAAAACTTGTGAAATTTGTGACTCTGTGTGTGTGTTAGGGCACAGCTGTTTTTTCCGTCCCTCCCCCAGAGCACTAGGATTGGAAGGGACCTGAGAAGAATGACAGTTGCTGGCCCACTACACATGTCAATATGAGAGCAGTCCTTCCCTCCTCTTTACCCTCCCTCTCCTAACTTTCTGTGTCCCTGCAAGCTAGCCCAGCTCTGAAACTCGAAATATTTTGAAAGTTTCAAAGCATTTCAACTGCTCTCATTTCTTTTTGAGGCTGCTTCGAAGTCCTTCATTTCATTTTGATTTTGCTGTTTTGAGCTTGAAACGAGTTGAAACAGCATCGAAACAAAATACCCAGCAAAATTTCACACAGCCCTAATGACAACCTATTTTCTGACTGAAAAGTATTTTCCACAGAGAAATACAGTATAAACGGAAAGAATCATATTCAAAGTGAGGACAACTAGAAACCCTTTCAGGGTTTAGGTCCCATTCTAGAACTTCAGAATGTTTGAGGGCTGTGCAACTGAGAGTGCCTTATCACTCTGACAAGCTTGTCTTTGCACATAAGCAGCCATGGCCATAACCTTGCTAACACAATCTGTCATATTTGGCTGTAATCAGTTAGAACACAGACAATACACAAAACAAGCTGCCAATCTGAAACAACTTTACTTTTTAGATATGTTCCTAAATAAGAAGACAAGCCCTTTTAACATGGTAGCATTACATTTACATCCCGATATATACCCTGCTGCATGGATTTCTTGCATTAATTCCCATATTATAAAAAGTGGTATCATACCTGCAGCTAACACAAAAGATGGAATAACCTCAGCGCTTTACTCCAGAACAACTCAGCAATGAATTTCAGCTAGTCAGATTTCTCTTAAAAGGTTGACTTTGACAAACAAAAAAATCTTTCCTGCTTTAAATATTTCAGGTGTGGACTCCTACTGTGGGTAAATTTGGAAGATAAGCATTAGCTTCAAACAGCAAGGCATCTTGGAGACATGGAACTTTGAAATTCTATGCTAAGGCCCATAATTTTAAATCTAAAAGTGGAAATAGACATCCAGTAGGATTTTCAACATACCTAACTCCTACTATGATAAAACAGAAAACAGGGCAGAGTGGCATCTTACTCTATAGGTGGCACTTTCTATAATAAAGTGCCTGTGGGATTTTTAAAAAATACTTCTGAAAATCCCATTAGGCATCTTCCTCTCCAGGCACCTATCAACTTTCAAAAAACCAGGCTCGAAATTCCAACTGGAATCTGAACAGTTCTCCTAAGCCAGAATTCTTCTGCGTTTGAATTTCTCCCTTCAAGCACAGATGTCCATGGCAGTATCAAATCATACAAGCTGTGTTCCCTACGATTACCCTGAGTTTGTCACTAAGGAGCATCTTTACTGAGCAAGCAAAGGTGTGATTGCAGCTTATGTAAAAAGAAAAAATCAGTTCAGCTGATTAAAGGTATAAAGTGTGTAAAGAAAAGCTGAATTTAGTGTCCATAAATTATGCATAGAAACACCATAATGACTATAGGTGATATCTGATCACTAACAGGTAGATGTTTAACTACTAGTGCTTGTGACTGCAATGCACTGTAAATGTACCTTTTGAGGAATATAAAACCAGAGATTGAAAATGTGGCTCCAAGATGTCTTTCAAATAGTGCAAGACATAATTAACATTATTAAAAACTTTTCAGAAAAATTATTTAAGGGTAAAGTTCAGACAAGAATATTTGCTTTGGCTCCAATTGACCTTAAAACAGTCCAAATGATAAAGTACTCAGATAAAAAGCTTTGCAAAACAATCTGAAATACGTTTCTGTGGTTGACATAGGTTGAACCATACAGGTTTATTTGTTTTGGTTTCCACAGAAACCTCATGGCGTATCATAAGGAACAGAATATTAAATAGGTGGGGCACAGAATATTGTTTTCAGGACAATGTCTATTTAAGTGCAGACCCAGCCATGATTGACAGGGTCCTTAAAGCCTGCAGACACATTAAGTTTAAGTACAACAGCCAACAGCTTAGATACCTTTGGCCCAGGTACCTCATGAGTATAAGGAAAACTAGATATACATATGAAAAGAATATCTATTTTTATTTCCGTTAGGCCCCGATTCAGAAAAAATATGTGAGCTAAGCCTAAAGCTATATGGTAAAGCATGTATTTAAATGTGCTCCTAAATCAAGGCCTGTGTTGTAAACTGTAGTGTAATGCACTATGTATTTATAAGTGAATTTTGTATAGCAAGACAGCTGCAGAAACTTTCTGAAAGTATTTAATTCAGCTCCAGATGGCTGATTTGTAAAAGAGAAAATACAAAAGGAGCTGTTGTGCCAAACTGCAACACTAATTTTATCTTAGACTTAGAAAATGTCCTAATTATATTGAAGAGCAACCCCATATCTAATCAGCTTGAAGATAAAAATGACAATAGGTACAGTATGTTGGCTTTCTATGTTGACAATAAACAATTTGCATGTGCTGCATGCAACTTTAATATAAATTAATGTTTTGCCTTGTTTAGCATTCATACTAAATAAGGTAAAAAAAGTTTATTTTTAAAACAATAAATGTATAGAAATTACAGATAGCAATTCCAAGAAATGCCCAAGACAATGCAAAGGAATATATCCTATAATTAAAGGTGTAAAAAAAAATAAAAACAAAAAAACAAAAAAAAAACAAAAAAACCCACCAAGAAGGAAATCCTGGCCTCACTAAAGCCAATGGCCAAACTCCAACTGAATTCAGAGGCTGCAGGATTTCACCCTAAATAAAGTTCAAGATACCATACACAAGCTTGGGCCTATTTGTTTCTCACAGACAGCACTAAAAAGCTGAAACTACTGCACAAAAGCAAGTACGGTTCCTGTACATTTACAAAGGCGCATGTGAGGAAAGAGTATATGGCTTTCTGTCTTTGTATGTGTTCATGTTTCTGCACAAGCATTAAGATACTCCCACATGGACAGCATTATTTTGGTATACAGAACTTAAAGTTGGCATTATCTAGGCTACACTGAAAATAAACTAGTGAAACATGCATTATTTGGTGCTAGGCCACCCAGACAGAGATACATGCATCTTAGGTCCCTGGCAGATGTTAACTTACTTGAAAGACCAGTATCTGACAAATTTTATGCTGGATCCCAAAAATCACTCATCCTGACATGCCACACATGCCATGTTATATATACAATATCTTTGTAGATCTCCTGTTACATTATTGTGCTATCAATTTAATTTAATATGTAGCACTGTTAATAGTAATGTGATTATCTTAATTGCAGAGTAAAACATCTGCTAGGATCTCTATATTTGCGTTGCTGAGATCATCCTGTACATTAATCTTATTGGCTTCTAATACTCATATAGTATCTTTCCTGCAATGTTTCCAAATCATTTTAACGAAAAGCTACTCAGTGCTAGATGCTAGAAGGACTAAGATGCCTAGAAGTAAAACATTACTGTGCCCAACTTCCAGTTTTGGGGCCTGTGATGTAGCATCCAGAATACTGTGCTAGGTTCCTAGGTGCATGGGGATAGTTGGGGGTGTTGGTCATAGCCATGTTGGTATAAGGACATAGGCAGACAAAGTTCTTTGAGTAAATGTGACATCTTTTATTAAACAAATTAAGTAGTTGGAAATAAATTGTTCTTTGCAAGCTGTCAGGCACAAACACCCTTCTTCAGGCATAGGGAGAGTCTATTGTTATTTTGTGTTCTCCTGGGCTAGGGACAGACATTCAAAAAACCTTGAGGCTAAATGATTCAATCTTTGCAGGTTAGTCTCACCTGGCTAGGCTGAACTGGTCTGCAAGTGCAGAGACATTTCCTCTGGACTCAAAAAATACAGGCACATGCCTGCAGTGCCTCAGGCTAGAAGTCGGTGGGGGCTAGAGCAGCCCTCCTTTCTCTTCCATAGTGCTGAGCTGAGTGGGGGTGTGGCTAGGCCCTGGCAGGATGCTCTGATTAGGGAGGGGTTCCCTCCATCACTGCTCCTGACCAGGAAGGGAACCAGCAGGGAGCTGATAACACAGCATTTAGCACCTCATCAAGAAAACAAAAGCCTCTCTCATTAATTCAAGCTCTTCTTAAACAACTTTTTCCAAGGAAGGAAAGGAGGGACATTACCTGCTGATCTGTTGATTAGCTCCAAAAAGCCCTAAGCGGACACTGTCCTGTCTGCCTTTGTCCTGTCTGCCTTACACAGACACCTCTCAGCATTAGCTAGCATACCACAAGCTGGCTATGGCCCATGCTGTGAGGGAGCAGAGGGCTGGGCCAGCCCTGCTCTGGAGCAGACAACCCTGCCCAGGGCTGCAAAGCATCTGGGATGCTGGAGGACTCTGGTTTAAGTTAAACCAGGAAGGGGTCTAGGACAGACATTGCTTAAGTGGGTTAGATCCAAATCAGTTAAGTCTGACACTACATTCAACCAGGTTTATCTCAAACCAGTTTCAGCTATTTTGAAACTGATTTATGTGCACTGAACATCTGTTCTGTTACAGGTTTAAACCAGTTTCTGATCACTTAAACCAGTTTATGTATAATGTCTGTCCCTAGCCCAGGATGAAATGGAAGCCAATATGCAAAATGCAGGTCTGTGAAAATGCAAATATGTGGCAGTGAAGATCAGAGGCGATGGGAGGAAATAGGTGTAACACAGGTAGATGAGGGGAGGAGGAATGGTGACCTGAATACAGAATGTAGGTGGGTAATATGTAGAGAGGTTACCTGGGGTTATTGGATGGCAGGCAGGTTATAAAGTGCCATAAATCCAATGTCTGTGTTTAGTCCATGAATTTTTGTATCCAGTAGATTTATAAAATGAAGTTCATAGGCTCAGCTACAAAAGGTGTTTTGTAAATTCCCTTTGAGGATTAGAACTGAGTGGTTGTCTTGTGAGAAGTGTCCACCCACAGGTAATTGTTTTTTTTGTCTTTGATAGATTTTTGGTGTACATTCATTCTGGTATTGGATCAGTATCAGCCGATATGGCTAATTAATAATCAGCCAAGATAATTATTGGTGCACCCCTAATTATAACCTGCTTGCCATCTCTCTGCCATAAATCCAATGTCTATATTTAGTCCATGATTTTTTGTATCCAGTAGATTTATGAAGTGAAGTCTGTAGGCTCGTCTATGAAAGATGGCTTGTAAATTCCCTTTGAGCATTAGAACTGAGAGACTAGAGAAAGGCATGTGTTACAGTCAGAATATTAATGCCATCCATACAGGATTTATTATCCTAGTCCAGTGGTGCTCAATCTTTTGTCCCTATGGGCCAACTGAGCACTGTAGGACCAGTCTATGGGCTAGCTTAAGCACTGTGCACCATGATTAGGGCCCCATACCACCCCTGCATGCTGGGATCAGGTGCCTCTGAGATCTGGCCCCAGGACCTCACACTTAGGGCCATGCTTTCTGGCCTGTAGAGCTCCCCATAGGTCCTGTCCCTGACTGTCAAATTTTCATATTTGTGGGGAGCCCCATGGGCCAGATAATAGTGCTGGGGGCCGGATCAGACCTGCAAGTCAGGGGTTAAGAATCCCTGCCAAGTCTTGTACAAATGTATGACTCTACTTTCTTTTTTAAGTTTTTGTTTAAAGATACTTCATATACTGGTACACATAAGCATGTGCAAATCTATCCCATTGACTTTCGTGTGCATACTCACAGTGCTAAAATTAAGCATATCTTTAAGGTTTTGCAAGATTGGGGTCTAGAAAACCTTCCAGGTTTGTAATGTGCACTTGGTGATTATCTATTTGAAATCTGGGGTGGGATGGAAATTTTTGCTCCATGGAAAACATATCCAAATGCCTCCCATTTACACTAGTTCTTTATCATCAGAAAAGCAGCAAATTACCTGAACCATTTTAATTAGCTGCTTCCTCCCACCATGTCTTCATCTTTTCTAACTCCAGATTTTTAGAACTGCTGGAGACCATTTGAAGATATACAATAAAGTAGCCTGTTTTATTGCCCAAGAAAGAAGTAACTACCAGAGGCCTAACAAGGCAGTTGGGCACCCAGCGTAGCTGTTACACATATGGGCAGTGATCACTTCCAATTGCACTGCCAACCCCAAGTCAGTGACTACAGGGGCTGCTCCAGTTCCCATCCTAGTTACGCTACCGGCAACATGCAAATAGCAGTCATGCCCATGGCTTTCAGAGAGCTCTTTGTTGAAGCTGGTGAGTAAGACCCAATGCTGCCCGTGCTGCCTACTGCACCTACAGCAGAATGCAGCATATACAACCAAGTATGACTCCCCTCATGATGTGCTCCAACACCCTGGAATCCTAACCTGGATAGCAATTTCAAAGCAGCATAAGCTGCTAATGTCTCTACCACCACTTAAAAGCATTAACAAGGGTCAGCCTTAGGTCTATTATACTGTCAAGATGTGTGCTCTAGTTCTTATCTCCAGGAAACACAAGTCAAAGATTCAATATATAACAAATGATTTAAGAAAACAAAATAAAAATAAGTTTTCTGATAAAACACAACCTTTCCAAAAAAATTCATCAGTGCCAAATGCACTTCTTCTGCCTTCTTTCCTTATTTCTTAGCAAAAACACCCTGGTCTGATCACTGAAATCATTGAAAGAATGACATGACTCCAGTGAGGAAAGCCTTTGCTGCTATTTGTATAGTTCCTTTAAATATTTTGAACACCTGGATCTCTGGGGTAACAGCAAAATTGTTTTGAGAATTGTTTGTACCTTTTGAAAGAATTTCCCCTGAGGAAGCTATTAATTTACAATGGTGTTGGTGTAGCGATAGCTGTTTTCTCAGTGTCTCTACCTGGCATCCTGTCTTTACATTCAAGATCTTTTGAGTGCAGGTGTATAAATAGAATTGCTTTCAATTAATTGCAATCTTGCCCACAGCATGCCTCTGATCAGTGATTGCTGTGCACCTGTGGTAATAAAATAGAGAGATAATGTACTGAATTTTAATCACATGTTGCCTTATTATGTATTACACTGTTTCAAAACATTTGCTTTATTCCTAAGCTGTTTGTTAAAAGGTGTTACCAATTAAACACGAGTAGCCTGGGGAGTGATTTTGCACTCTGTGCACTGAGGTTACACCAACTAAATGGGGCAAAAGAGTTTGAAAGCAGCTGGTCTTATTCTTAACCACATAATTCAGTAACAGTACATTTTGTATTTTTCATCAGTCATAGTATCCTTTCTTTGTTTGTGGTATAGGCTGAAAAACAGAGCAAAGCAACTTTATTTTGCCTTTTTTTTCCCCAGATCGGGTGTATCCCTGTATGAATCAGAGTTCACTAAGGCATCTGAAATGAAAACACAGTACAAGGAAGGCAGCACATTACAGGGCAAGACAGAAAACTGTCAGAGGCAGCAAATGTTTTTTGTCCTTTGCACATGTGAAAACATAAGCAGTGTCACTATGTGCAAAACACTGCATATGTGTAAAACAGGGGAAAGACCGAGCATTTGTATGAAACACAAGGCTCCAAATCCCTCCTCCAATATGCTGAAAATCATTTTAAAACAAGACACCAGCTACTGCCTTGAGTCAGCCAAGCACATGCTCAAGTGCCACTGACTTCAGTGGAATTTAAGCATGTGCTTGAGGAGATTCCTGAAAAACAACAACAAAGTAAGGAGCTTTGATGAATAGGTGCCTGCAGGATAACATCCTGAGTTTTTTTTATCTATGCCTTTCCTTGGTTCATGTTGGATAGGACAGTACCTCCCTAAGGAACTGTAGAGCTGGCTTGCCCTGCTTTGGATCGATTGCTCTGTGAGAAGATGCAAGAAGGTAATGGGTAGGTTGGAGCTCCCTGCTCCCATGAGTATGGGCATGAAATTGTCCTTTTCCCACTGGCTGAAGGAACACGTGGCATGAAATAAAATGAAACAAGTCACTCTTCCTATTCATTCTGCATATAAGCACTCTGCACACATTAGTCATCTCACACAGATACAGCTTGCTTTGTCTGTTGACTAAACATGATTTCTCCTTTTGTCTCCAACACTAAAATAACCCCTATGAAAGGTTTCTGTAGAGAACTGTCCTTTAAAACAGTCCCATGCTAAGCCACTTGAACTTCCATGTGGTCAAATAAGGACCATAATAAGTACATCTCCTGCTGCTGACAGTGTAAATTGATCTAGCACCCCTAAGCTATAGATTGTGTCGCTATACATTTTATTTTTCCTCATATAAAGTATGTAATGATTGATTATAGTTTTCTACTAAACCAGAAGCCTGCCTTGAGTCCAAAACTGAAATTTACAGGGATGGGCGGGGGGGGGGTATTTTTCTTCTCTCCTCTGCCTACAATTCTATAGAGTAAATTACCAAAAAAACCAAAAAAAACCCCACCCACCAACACACAGATTTTCGTGAAATTTCCTGCCCATGTGGAGGGGGGAATGGAGGGAAGGGCAGGACCAGGGAAGAAAAAGTAAAAATACACCAGAATAGGGTTAAATTGGAAAAGCTGTTGATAAAAGAAAATAAAAACATGAGTTATAAGTAATGTTTAAATCCCCGAGGCAGGAAAAGAGGCAAGGCAGAGAAACAGAAGTCAGTCATTGGAGGAGAACACTTAGATGCTAAAGAGTGTTAAGTAATAACCAGTATCAAAGCAGGAGCAAAAACAAGAAAAAATGGATTACAGAAGGAGTTGAGCATATAGCAGAACATCCCTCTCCCCCCCACTTTCTTTAGGTGTGATGAAAGGGAAGAAAAAGCAAAGACCTATGAGTCAAAGTAAAATATCAGGAGTATTAGCCAGGGAAAGACAGGTTTTTCAGGAAATTTGACATTAGGAAAATTTGTGCATAATATCCCATTGATTTTTTCCACACAGACAAAAGAATTCGGCATCACCTGGCATGTATCCTACAGAGGGAGCTTTCAATGCAGAACCTTCTGTTTATGCTTTGGCTAAAATCTTAGAGGTCTCTTGTTTAAAATCCCAAGTATCCTATAATGGAAAGCCCAATGGAGGATGTTACTAGTAGCTTCATGAAAAGGTACCCCTTTTTTTTTTTTTTTTTTTTACACTTTTGAGTGGTTTTGAGAATTTGGCAGAGTAATTTCCAGTTCTGAACTACTAGAAGGCAATCCCTTTTCCAGGCATGGTATGGATTCATTGGTGGTGATTTGGGCTGTGGGAAGTTTACATCTGCCAGAAGTAATCATCAGAATGATCATTAAAGGTAAACTTCCTACAGCCCAAATCACCACCAATGGATCCAAACGATGCCTGGAAAAGAGATGTAAAATGTGTGAACACATCTCCATAGCCCTCACAATATCTACACCAGAAAACAAAACCATCACCATCCCTGGATCCTATACCTGCACATCAAAGAATGTGATATACTTCATCCAATGCATAAAATGATCAGACAGTAAGTACAGTATATGGGAGAGACAAGCCAGAACCTGCGGTCACAGAAGAATGCACACAGGAAATCCATCAAAGACAGAAACCCACAATTGCCTGTAGGGGCACATTTCTTCCAGAATGACCACTGTCTGTCAGATCTCTAAGTCCTTATCCTCAAAGAAAATCTACAAAACACCGTCAAAAGATGTGCCCATGAATGCAACATCATCACCACTGTGGACATGAAAGATCTTGGACTGAACAGAGACATAAGCTATCTTCCTCACTACAGTCTACCTAAACCCCAACCATACTGAATACCCATATCATAACCCACAAAAAAAAATCCTCCCCCATGCAGAATGTATGATTGGCCTCAGAGTACTTCAACTGCCATATCAACTTGCATAGACTACTGACAGATTCCCCAGTATACACGGGGGAGTCACCCCCTTCTGCACTCCACTTGGCTTGAAAAAGGATACTACTGTGTTATCCAAAAGCTTGCTAGAAACATCAACCTACCTCCAAGTTGGTCTAATAAAAGATATCAACTTGAACCAAAAGACTCTGTCTATCATTAATCCTCACTTTGAATTTCATCTGTGACTGCTGAGAAATTTGTTCAGACACTTGTAATCTGTTTGAAAATGATGGATTGCTCCTTCATCAGGAAAAGAAAGATCAATGGATCAATGCAGATTCATACCAGGCAAGAATCTGAGCGTGCTAGATATATTAGGGTTCTGAAAACCACAAAGATAATTCTGTTTTGGTACAACAAACATAAATGCCAGGTAATGTTTAGCAGCGTGCTTTTGTAAAGTGGCCTTGTAGAATATGAATGCTTCTCTGTTATGAGATTTTTTAGTATGGGACTAATTAAGGAGAATGTATTGAGTACATGATGCAGAAGGCTTTGGAAGGTATGTTCACACAGAAGCCCAGCACAAAAAGAGGAAGTGCAAACTTAGTGTGCGAAGTAAACAATTTAGTGTCAGGGAACAGCATTGTTTCTACTGTCCTTATTGCCTAGAGACAGACAGTACACATAAACAGGCTTAAGTGATCTGAAACCAATTTAACTCTGTAACAGAACAGAAGTTCAGTGCATATAAACTATTTTCAACCTGGCTGAAACTGGTTTAAGATGGACCAAAATGGATGTAGTATCAGACTTAACTGATTTAGGTTAAACCGGTTTATCAAAGTTCTGTCCCCTATTCTCTTAACATAAGTTACCTCACTGTTCTCCAGGATCCCATGATCCTTTGCATGCCTGCACTGTCTGCTCCCCAGAGTCAGGCCAGCCCCACCCTACCCTCTGGGCTGTCACATGGCTAAGACTGCAAAGCCTCTGCTCCCCAGCCCTGTGTCCTGCCTGAGTCTACTGATATTTTAAATTTTAATTGCCAAATTAAGAGCGAGACCTTATACAGGAGGAAAAGGCAAAATGCCACATTTATTCATTACATGAATTAGACATAGAGGTTTAGACACACCACTTATATAGACACACACACATTATCATGCCCATCATTACACACAGACACACAAACACAAAATAACCATTTCATTCAGACATTATAGTTACCAGCTGCAGTTGTTCAATAATGGCACTGGGTGTCCAACCCCTGGCCTTATTGAGAGAGAGAAAGATTCTGTAGCAGCTTTGGAGCAGGGTGAAACAGACATGTCTGTGCTCTGATGAAACAGCAGTTGAGAGAGAGACTCACCCAACTTGCCATTTTCAAAGTCTTCTTTTATAGGGGTTGGTATCCTTTGTTTTAGTGCTTTGGGGTTTTTCCATACCCAGCTTTTGTTTTTGCAGTTGTTTTTCTCCATCTTCAGCTTATCTCAGCCCAAGGTCAGTTTGGTTCCCACAGTTGGTATCTCAGCCTTGCTGCCCATCTGGCAGGATGGGTGCATTCCTCCTCCTCATTATCTTTTTTGTGTTCTAGGCCTTAAAGGGATTCTTCAGCCATTCATTAATTAGTTTACTGACCAGTAACTTACATTTGGTGCCTTCCTTATTGCTTACATAAACAGTTAAATCTTTTCTCCCATCTTTATGGCATTCTCACCATTCACCCTTTCACATACACTCATTCCAAAAAGGCATACAGAGTTCACTTATGTCAAACAAAAGAATACAAAATGGAGTTTTCAAGTTACTTACAGGACAAAACTAACATGGTTACATTTTACTACTATTACACTTTAACATCAGCTACATTAGTTCAGTTCATGCTACACTACCAGTGGCAGTGTGGGAGGGAAGGTGTTGCGGGAGCAGAGGCCCCTGCTATGCAGGTCTCCCCAGCTCTGCTTGCTCAAGTCTAAGGAGAGGTCCAGGGCTGGGGCCAAGAACCTCTGCTCCCCACCCTGGACACTGCCCAGCTTAGCAGACAGCCCACACGGCTCTCAGCCCTGCTTTTGCCTGCCTGTGTCAGCCAAGCTGGGCAGGGCAGGGGGAAAGGTAAGGGAGGCAGGGGAGCACAGGGTTCCCCCGGCTGTAATTGCTTGGGTCTGGGGGGGCTAGGGCCAGGCCCACAGGGTGGGGGCTCTGCATCTCTCTGCCCACCAACACTGCCCAACTTGACTGCCATGGGCAGGCAGGACCTGGGGCTGAGAGCTACTCCAGGACTGTCAGCTGAGCTGCTTAGGGGTGGGAGTGAGGGATGGGGGAGCAGAAGCTCATGCTCTTTGGGCCTGGCCCCAGCCTGCCCAAGACCCGAGCAAGCACAAGTGGAGGGAGCCTGAGCTCCCCCACCCTTCACCCTGCTTAGCTTGGCTGACATGGGATGACAGAAGCATGATAGCCATGAAGACTGTCAACTGATCTTGGCAGCATCAGGTGCTGCCTAGCCCTGCCCCCCCACCAAGCAAGCAGAGAAGGGGGCATGGTCATCCCTAGTGGGGGCATCTCAGGGTGACCACCCCAGGCCCCAAACTTTTGGGGGGCCCCATGGAGCTGAGTAGAAGAGCTGTGGTGACTCCACACTACTGCCAGCTTCACATCCAACCACTTGACACCCCCACTGCCAAATCCGCCACCAAATCGGCGCGTTTGGCCACTCAGCACCCCTTCTCCCCCCCCCGCTGAACCCGTTGCTGGCTTCCTTGTATCTGGGAGTGGGGCCCCGTACTGTCTGATTTGCTTCCTATTTGTGTTGACTCGAAACATAACCCTTGGAGCCTACGTTGCCTCTCATGGACTATATAGCTCAGTGGTCTCCGACCTTTTGATGAAGATGACTTTTTGTAGGTAAAGGGCACCCCAGGATCTACGACCCCTGCCCTGCCCTGCCCTGCCCAGCCCCAACCCCTGGACAAGCCCCCTGGGCTCTGACTCTACTCACCCAGCCTGACCCAGGCAGCAGGGGTTGTGACTCAGCCCAGCTACGTGCATCCTGCCGCTTTTGATCATGGAGCCTCTGACAGACTGAAATTAACTGTCAGAAGCTCCACAATCAACCAGTCAATTGAGATCAACTAGTTGGTGACCACTGGTATAGTTAAATCACAGATTTCAGTGCCTTCACAGCCAGTAGTAGATTATGCAAGGATTCTGTTTGTCTCTTAATAGATGTATAATCCTACATGAAGAAGAAAGAAGCCAAACTCAACAGCAAGATATATTTTCTAAGCCTATGCAAGAAACACATCATTCCCAGAAGAATGAACATCTACAGTCCTCTGACTACTACACACAACTCCAAATATGCTTCACAACTATGCAGAACGACTTCAGAAAAACTTATAAATCATCTCCTTCACATAACCTACTCCAAAAGAAATCAACTCAAGAAGGAAATCAACACATGCTAAAACAATTTAAGAGAGATAAATCTGGATATCTTCCCAAACATTATACAGTGTCTACAAAAAGACTACCAAAGATTTTTTACAACATCCATCCAACATAAAAAGAAGAAATGGAACCAATTACTACAGAAACAATTTTCCCAACCACAAAACAACCATCAGAGAATCAACACCAATACTTTACAACATTCCAACCTCATACTCAATGAAACTGAAAGAACCAGTCAACCCTTAAATATTATCAATCTCTCCACACCCATACTTACCAACACCGAAAAATCTGTCCTCTCTATAGGCCTTAATTTCTATCTGGAAAAATACCCTAATAGTATACTACAATGTAGAGTACTAGAAGAATTTTTCAGACTCCTGTCTCAAAGAATATTTCCCCAAACAAAATGAATCCACATCCAACAACACTTGATCCTATGACAACATCAAGGAAAAGATAAACCCCCCAAAAACAAAAAATCAGATTGGACACCTCACAGTAGATGAAAGTCAAACCTCAACTGCTATATTGACTGCTTCAAGGAAAGAATGAACAATGAAATAATCAACACCACCAACCTCTCCCTCTCAGACAGAAGGGCCATAGAATCTCTAAGATCCAACCACCAAATTGTAATAAAACCAGCAAATAAAGGAGCTATAGATTATCCTTAACTGTGAAGACTACATAAAAGACGACAACAAACAGCTATCCGACACCACCTTCTACAAAAAACTAGAGGAAGATCCAACTCCCCTTTTCACCTTAAAACTCAAAACTACCATCAAAATCATTTCCATCAGAACTACAAGAAAAATTACAGACACTGATCCACCATTACCCAACACAGGGACTTTTTAACATTTTCCCTAAAATCCATAAACAAGGGACTCCAAGCAGACCTACAATATCCAACCATGGAACCCTAACTGAGGAAATACCAGGTTTTATCAAATCCATCCTAAAACTTCATCACCCAAAGACCAAGTTTTGTCCAAGACACAACAGGCTTTCTACAGAAACTTAAAACCGTAGACCATTCCCAGCAATACCCTCCTAGCCACTATAGATGTTACCAGTTTACATAACAGCATCCCACACCAAGCTTGTCTTACATATCTACAAGAGCAAGATTACAACTTGGAGTACAGATGTAAAGATATTACTGAACTTACACACTTCATCCTCACACATAAGAACTTCACTTTCAAAAACTAACACTTCCTCCACACCATGGGCACAGCTATGAGCACTAGAATGGTCCCACAATATGCCAACCTTTTTTTGGGCCACCAGGAAAAAGAATTCCTCAAGAACTGCACCATCAAACCCATGCTATAACTAAGATATATAGATGATATCTTCATCATTTGGACTGAAAACCTGCAATCTCTGATTGATTTCTATCACAAACTCAATAACCATCACTCCTCCATCAGACTCTCTCGAATACTCCAGCACCAACATCTCCTTTTTAAGACGCTATGATCAATATCCAGAATGGTACAATACAAACCACCATATACAAGAAACCCACAGACGAACATACATATCTACACAGAACCAGCAATCACTCTAAACACACCAAGAAGGCTGTAACATACAGCCAAGCCCTCCGATACCACTCAATTTGCACTGAGAACACCCATGATCATCATCTTGCAAATCGCAAAAGGGCTTTCACTCAACAAGAACACTCCTCCAGAAAGACAGATCACACTTTTGGAAGAGCTACCTGGATACCACGTGAAGAATTGCTGCAGTACAAAAAGAAAATCCCTACAAATCACACACCATTAGTTGTGACATACCAGTATTCCCTGGAACCTATGTGGAAAATCCTCAAACAACTGCAACCCATTGATAAAAGAAAACCCATTTCTTAAAGAGATCTTTCCAGAACCACTCATCCTAGTCTTTAAACAAGAACTGAACCTCACCAGTCTCATCACCAGATGCAAACTTCCTATGGACCAAAGCACACTGAATGGATCCAGACCATACAGGGACAAGAAATGTAAAACCTGCCAACACATCTCCACCACTCCCACAATAACTACACCCCACAACAGTAGCATCACCATTCCTGGATCTTACAGCTGCACCTCCAGAAATGTGATACATCTCATCCAGTGCACTAAATGTCCTGGTGCAAAATAGTAGGAGAAACAAAACAATAACTGCATACCAGAATGAATGCACACTGAAAATCTATCAGACAAAAATACCCAATTACCTGTAGATACACACTTCTCACAAGACAACCACTGTCTCTCCAATCTCTCATTTATAATCCTCAAAGAGAATTTACAAAACACCTTTCATACACGAGCCTATAAACTTCACTTCATAAATCTACTGGATACAAAAAATTCACAGACTAAATGTAGATATTGGATTTACATTATAACCTGCTTGCCATCTGATAACCTTAGGTAACCTGTCTGCATTTTACCAGCTACATTCTATCACCAAGTCAACATTCCTCCCCTCCCCCCATCTGTCTCGTACCTATGGTCTCCCATGGCCTCTGATCCCCACTGCCACGCATTTACATTTCCACAATCCTGCATTTTGTATATTGGCTTCTATTGCACCTAAGAGAGTACACAAACACCAGCAGACTCTCCCTATGTCTAAAGAAGTATGTTTGCTCCTGAAAGCTTGCAAAGAACAATCTTTTCCAAATATTCAGTTGGATTAATAAAAGATATCATATTTACCCAAAGAAACTTGTCTGCCTAATCCTATCATTTTGCCTCCACTTCCTCAGTTTTGCCCTAATTCAATGAGGGCAAGGTAGACCTCTTACATGTCTATATTTTCAAACCAAGGGAAAATGGTAAAAGCAAAAGAAAAAAATGTTGACCACACTATACCATATTTACAACCCCACTCCCTGCAAGCTTCCCCCCACAAGATTTAGCAACACTTCAGAACCTCCTTAATGGATATAACTCAACACAAAGCTTCCACCAGGAAGAATAGACAGACATTCACTTTGAATGAACACAGGCTCTGAGGAACAGGTAAGAAACTATTTGTTCCCAACAAGGTCTACAGGTCACCCTGAACATGCACAAAACAGAACACTGAATACTTGATCAACTCACTATATTGAGAACATAAGAACAGAATCGCCCTATTTCCCTATCAAGTCCATTATTTTATGTATTTTTATCAGATTCCCTGTTCATCTCTTTTCTAAGAGAAACAATTCTATTTGCAATATTCTAATATTGTAAAAGCCTTAATTTGGCTGTCCATAAGGCTTTATTTGCACTCTGACTGGCTGACTGAAACAGCCAATCAGAGTTCAAATAAACATTCAAACAAGAGGTGGCAGTGTGGCAGAGTGCTGCCATGGTGGTGGGGATACAGAAGACGGAGTGTTGGGGGGAGGTGAGGCCAGCATCCCCCACTCCCTGCAGGCGGCAACAATGGAATGGAGAGGGGTGGCTTCACCCCCCTGCTCCTTGGAGGTGGTGGCGGTGTCGGCAATAGTGCAGTGGGGAGTGAGGCTGGGATGCCGTGGGGTAGATGAGGCCACCGATGCTGTCCTCTGCCCACCCCTCCCCCCTTTCATCATCACTGACTACAGGGCCAATGCAGCAGTGGTGGGAGGAGGCGTGGGCATGATGAAGTGGTGGTAGTGGCTGGAGGGAGGAGTCAGCCTAGGTCCGATGTGGGGGTGGGGAGGAGAAGCAAGCCTCAGGTGGGAGCAGAAGTTGGCCCATGGTGGTGGCAGTGGGGGGAGGGAAGGGGGTGCAGCGGGCCCAGCCCAGCCTGGCCTGACATGGCAGCAACAGGGGTAGGGGGGACCGGGCCTCCTCCCCCACTCCCTCAACATCCTCTGGGCTGGACCATCTGCTGTAAAAAATGGCGCAGTCCACTGAAGTTAACTAAGAGATGCCAGTCTACACCAGCTCACACTCTAAACCATTCTCTCTCTCAGAACTAACTTTCTCGAAACACACAAAAGTGTTAGAGGTTAAATGTTGGAACGTACATTAATTTATGTCCAGGGGCACCAGATCCCACCTTCAGGCAGGTAGTGTAGAGGCCTCGCTGGCTACCTATCTCACCAAGGATGTGGAGCTGTTGCACTGCAACCACTTGGCCTATTGAGCAACCTGCAGCCAGGTGTGGCAGGATTCAGCCATGGTTGCCCAGGAACACCTCTCCTGTACACCAACCATTGTTCCAAGTGAGAGGGTGTTCAGTACTGCTGCTGATATTGTGACACCCCACAGCACCACCTTGGATCCTGGTTTGGTGGAGCAGCTGGTGTTCCTAAAGGTGAACCTCCTACTGCTGGGGTTCCCCAACCTCCACATGCAACGGAATGAGTGCCACCCTCTTCACCCTGCACCTATTTTGTTTTTATAGTTGCTTTCCAACCCATTTAATGGTCAACTCTCAGAGCCAGAGGTGACAGTTTAGTTTATCACCAGCCAGCAGAGGAAAAACACCTCTCTGCTGAGCTCCCATGCCACAATGAACTTGGAGGTATGGACTGGGGTGATGGGGAAGGAGGAGACCCCAGGTCCTGGGAATGACCTAAAACTCTACCCTGCCAATGTAGGGAGGCCTGGTGGCACTGCCAGTGGTGCAGCAGTCCCAGGAAATACCAGGACCACTAACCTCCCCAGTGAAAGGCATGTAGGGGGCTCCTGATAACCTCCAGCCACTACAAACATGGTTGAAGAGCCAGGGCCCCACTGTGAGGAATACCCAGAGAAAGAGGCTCAGGATTCCAACTGGCCTGAATGCAGAGCCATAGCTTAAGAAGGAACCAAAGGTCCCAGAGAGGGGACCACAGTTGGAAGGGGTGAAGGATGCCATCTGTGAAGCATGGGCTGCAGTGTAGGAGAGGTATGGAGCTGCAAAATGGATGTCACCCCAAGACATCGGGGACCTAAATGGGCAGCCTCCCAACTTGGTAACATCTGAATCGGTTTTCCATCAAGGCATGGCAGGCAAAAGAGGGGCGAGTAGTTGGCCCAGAAACAGGTGGGCAGGCCATGATATAACTGGCATGGAGAAGGCCCCCTGTTACAGGCTACCATTCCTGCTACATTCATCCAACTCTGCTTTAACACACACAAGGCAGATGAGGTTCTTTGGGTCAATCTGATACTTTTTTTAGACCAACTGTACAGTTGGAGAAATACGCCTTAGCAAGCTTTCAGGTTTAAAAATGTTTTGTCAGGCTAAGGAAGCATCTGCAGTTAGTGTGTGCTCTTCCTGGATGGAATGAATAGTAAAGAAGTAAGAGGCTGGGCTTATATGCAAGAAAGCCAGTAAGTGAAAATGTAAATTGAGCCATTGGGGGTGAGAGACAGGCTGGGAAGGGAAGGAGTGGGGGAGAAGGGGGATGTAGCAGGTAAAAGTAGAGAGGTACCTAGGGAGTCAGATGTCAGGCAGGTTATAGTGTGTCATAAATCCAATGTCTATATTGAGTCCATAAGTTTTTGTATCCAGGAGGCTGATGAAGTGAAGTTCATAGGCTAGTCTGTGAAAAGTGTTTTCTAAATTCAAACAAGCACCAAACCTTGCTAACCTCATCACCAGAAGCAAACTTCCTACAGCCCAAAACACACCAAATGTATCCACACCATGTCATGACAAGAAATGCAAAACCTGCCAATATATCTCCAGTACCCCCACAATACCCCCAGAACAGAACCATCACCACTCCTGGATCTTATAGCTACAGCTCCAGAAATGTTATGTATCTTGATATGAGTTTTTCTTTCAACAGTTTAAGGGGCACTTTCACAGAAACCCCTGCACCTATCTCCTTGAAAGTCTATTTCCGCCAAACTGCTTTATGGTTGTGGGTAGGAATCTACCTAAATTGTGCTGGAAGTGTGCTGCTCAGTAACCCCTTTAATCTTGCTCTTTTCACCATGTGCTCCCCCCCAAAGTGCTGATTGGCAGAGGGGCCCTGGTGAAGCTTCATGCCCTCAAAAGGGGCTACCATCCCTGCTGTTTTCATCTGAATAGGCAAAGTGACTAAGTTGTAGCTAGTTTAGCGATTCCCCATTATAGTCTATGGCCAAATGTCCGAATCAGTACCAAATCTCCGAATTCACCAGCCAAATCAAAGTTGGACGGTGACTCAAATCACCAAATCAAATCACTGTCCCTCTGAATCGGCCAAATCCAAACCTGAATTGAATACTTGCCGCTTTGCACAGGCCTAGTGTCTAACTTCCCAACTGCCAGGTCTGCAATCCAACCTCCTTTTTCACCTCCAAAACCTTCCCAAAGGAATTGGGTTCCTCTCAAAAGACCTAAAACCTCTAGTGTCTCAGTGGGCATGTCCAGACATGTGTGGACATTCGGTTCCACAGGGACAAGTAGTGTCCCCAGGGAATGCCTGTGCCATGTGCACTTTGGCATGCATCAAGTTGCCTCAGGTGGCATAGGAGAGGCTGGAGCCAGCAATATGTTGGTCCCAGCAGCCTTACCTGGGGTGCTGGGGGCCTCTAGGAGCTGCAGCCATGGTGATCCTACCAGGCAGAACCTGGCTAGCAGCTGCAGTGCAGCTCTGTGTGGCCCAGCTGTTTTTCAGCAGTGCATGCTGCCTGAGTGTACACTGCTTCATGTTTTTTTCTGCAGTTTTTTTTACCCCTAGAAAGGCAGAGCTGCCCCAGCCCTGCTGTGCGCCAAAGGAGAAGCAGGATGCGCCATGACCAGGCAATGCCTTGGTCAGGAGGGACCAAGAGACCTGCTGCAGGCCAGAGAAAGCCCCTCTGTGGGCCAGATGTGGCCCATGAGCTGTATTTTGCCCACCCCTGATCTAAACCCATAAACTACACTGGAAGTGTGCTGCACAGAAGCTCCTTTAATCTTCCTCTTTTTGAGGATTCCCCTGCTGCTGACTGGCTGAGGGGCCCCGGCAGCTCCACTGCTCACCATTGATTGGGTGAAAGGCAAAAACCACGGCATATTTATAGTTAGTTTCATAGTTTGTGGGGTTGGAAGGGACCTGAGCAGATCATCTAGTCTGACCCCCTGCCATGGCAGGAAAGAATATGACCCCAGCAAGATGTTCATCTAACCTCCTCTTAAACACCCCCAGGGCAGGAGCCTGCACCACTTCTCTTGGAAGCTGGTTCCAGATCCAAGCTGCCCAGACTGTGAAGTAGCGCCTCCTGATATCTAGCCTAAATCTACCCTCTGCCAGCTTGTAACCGTTATTCCTGGTCACTCCTGGCAGTGCTCAAGGGAACAGGGACTCCCCCAATGCCTGCTGATCCCCTCTGACTAGTTTATAACAGGCCACTAGATCCCGCCTCAGCCTTCTCTTGTGGAGGCTGAACAGGTTCAGGTCCCATAGCTTCTCCTCATAGGGCCTGCCCTGCTGTCCCCTGATCATGCAAGTGGCCCTCCTCTGGACCCTCTCCATGTTGTCCACATCCCTCCTGAAGTGCAGCACCCAGAACTGGATGCAGTACTCCAGCTGTGGTCTGACCAGTGCCGCATAGAGGGGGAGGATCACCTCCTTGGACCTGCTTGAGATGCATCTGTGGATGCATGACAAGGTACGGTTGGCCTTCCTGGCTGCCTCCCCACGCTACCGGCCCATGTTTATCTTGGAGTCAATGATGACTCCAAAATCCTTTTCTGCCTCTGTGCTGGCAAAAGGAGAGTTCCCCAACCTGTAGGTATGGTACTGGTTGTTCCTCCCCAGGTGCATCATTTTGCACTTGTCGGTGTTGAATCCCATCCTATTCTCATCCACCCACCCTTGTAACCTGTCTAGGTCTGACTGTAGCCTGTTGCTTCCTTCTAGTGTGCCCACATCCCCCCACATCTTAGTGTCATCAGCAAACTTGAACAGGGTGCTTTTTACCCCCTCATCCAAATCGCTGATGAAGATGTTGAACAGTGCGGGCCCGAGGACCGAGCCCTGCGGAACCCCACTGCCCACGTCCTTCCAGGTTGAAAAGGACCCATCCACTACCACCGTCTGGGTGAGGCCCTCCAGCCAGTTGGCGACCCATTTGACTATGTGGGTGTTGACACCACAGTCCCCCAGTTTCTTAATGAGAACAGGGTGAAAGACAGTGTCGAAGGCCTTCCGGAATTCCAGGAAAACTATGTCCACTGCTACCCCTGCATCTAATGATTTGGTGATCTGATCGTAAAAGGCCACCAGGTTGGTCTGACAGGACCTGCCACTGATGAACCCGTGTTGGTTGCCCCTAAGCATGCAGTCCCCTGCTGGCCCCTCCTGGATGTGTGCCAGAATAATTTTCTCAAACAGCTTGCCTAGGATTGAGGTAAGACTAACTGGCCTATAGTTTCCCGGGTCCTCCTTCTTCCCCTTTTTGAAGATGGGAACCACGTTGGCCCTCTTCCAGTCCTCTGGTACCACACCAGAGCACCACGAGTACTCGTAAAGCTGTGCCAGCGGTCCTGCATTGACCTCGGCCAATTCCTTTAGAACTCTAGGGTGGAGATCGTCTGGACCGGCTGACTTGAATATGTCCAGTCCCTCCAGAAGTTACCTAACTAGTTCCTCACTAACCGAGGGGGGTCCAGCAGGGAGGTGACTGTTCTGGTCCCTACTTAGGAAGACGGAGGCGAAGAAATCGTTAAACATGTTAGCTTTGTCTGGTGTGACCACCAAATTTCCCAAATAACTTTACTGAGAAATCTGAATTTTTAACAAACAAAACTCCACCAGAACTAACTCTATGCTTCTTGGTGGTGAGTTATCTCCCTTTGAATTCTCCCATTTACTGTAGGATTCCACACATCTCTTCCTCAGTACTCATCATGTCACTCTTTCCCTACAAGAACTGAATCTAAACATTGCACCAACTAGACTTGATGGCCTCTTCGAAATTAGAAGTAGAAGGGACCACTAGATCATCTAGATCAGGGCTGTCCAATTTCTAAGCACAAAGAGACCGCATATCCCATGGGCCACACTAATGGGGACCACACCAGTACAAGCCATGGGATCTCCAAGATACAGGCTGCATGGGTGTGTCATCCCCCCCTCCCTCCTTGCAGTACACACAGATATAAGCTGGCCTCTCCCTCTGCTCCCCAGTCCCAGGCTCCCTGCCTGTACTATGCCACACACGTATCTTGAGCCACAGGTTTCCCCAGCTCCCTGAGGCAGAAGCAGAAATTGGAAACCAAAGGATAAGGAGCCTGAAGATCCTAGCTGCTGCTTCAGCTGGAGCAATGTGGGGACCAGTGGCTGGGTGGGGACCAGGGGCTGCGTAGAAGCCTGGGGACCATACATTAACCCCTCATGGGCTGCCAGCTGAACATCCCTGATTTATATCACAGACCATCAAGTTTTCCCCAAGTAGCCTAAATCTTTGTTTTTAGCTTGGGACTCAGAATAAAAAAAAGGGTGGCTTTTTATTCAGACATAGTTGCCTAGGCTACTGAAAGATGATAAGGAACAGCAGCTGTATACCCACAGACTAAATCATGTGAATGAATTAAAAGTCATCTCTCTCTGATTGCAATGCATATTACTATATCTTGCTACAAATACACCCCAGCACCACACACTGTGGATGAAGGCCATTCTTCTCCAACACTCTCCAGAATTCTCCTAACTCCAATGGGATTTCATGGCAGTATAAGCAAGACCAGAATTTAGCCCCATTCTTCCACTTGATATGCACACATGCTGCTAAAAGGTACACAGGAGAAAGAACATGAAAGATGGGGGTTGTTAGACCCCAACTCTATGCAGTGCCCAACAACTAGGGAGGCAACGATCCAATTGCTCATGGATCCTGTTACTCCTTAGCCAGATCAAGTAGGGATCAAACATCAGCACATATTGCTCGCAACAGCTTTGTTCAAAATGGAGGCAGCTTTGGGCAAAGGTCGCTCACAGACGCACAGCCCGTGAACCAGGAGACCTGCACTGAATATTTGTTCTTTTCACATTTTATACACCTTGGTTCATGTTCATTAACATTTACTCCACCTTTATCCCTCCTTCTGTTCCATCCATTTCTCCTCCCATCTCAAGCTCCACCTCTGTTTACTTCATTAGTATGGAATTGCCTATGCATTTCATTCACTTACATGCCTCTCTGCTCACGCTCAAGACTTTGACCCTGGCTTCCTCCGGTCACTTGCTGGTTTCTTCTGTTTTCTTGCTGACTCTTTCATCTCCAAGATCTTGCTTTTGCTTTATCTCCTGACAATAGCTGGTGGGCTACATCTTGTTCTTCTTACACAAGGGGCTCTATACTTTACAACACTATGACCTTGTTAGAAAACTGCTTGCCTAAGCATTTGTAATGTTATTTTTAATATATCATTCCACCTTGTGGTCAGCAGCTTTATTCAGCTGCAAATCCAGTGCTCCCCAAGATCTAAATATTGTCACCCTAATAGGGGTTGCTTACATCCAAGACTCTAATCTCTGCCAAATGGTTCCCTAAAGCAGGTATATCTGGATTCAATGGCAGTCAGTATGTTTGGTGGACAAATGAAAACACCACATAACCCCCATTCCTGTTCTGGTAGGCAGCACTAACCAGTGGGAAGGAGGGAGATGAGTTCTCAGGTCAGGAGGCACTGACATAGCATATAGCATTCTCTGCTTTTGATGACACATAGAACCAGTGTTTCCAGCATTATGGAAGTTGTATGGAAATGTGCCAAGTAGATGTCAGCTCCCCTTTAAGGAGAATTTCAATATACAATTATAATTCACACAGCAAGAACCTCCAACATAAAGATATGAAAGAGGAGTGGCATAGTGGGCAAAGAAGCCCCTACTCCTTTGATGCTCAAGTATGCTAGAGCTGTGTTTAGCAAAAACTGACAGCCAGGACAACCAAAAAGAACTACTCTCAAGCATGTGTCCAAGTAAGTAGCCCTAGCCAGATCCTCAGCTTAGGGTTACCAACTCTGTTTGACTCTATTCTGGGAGGTTTCCAGAATGCCAATGTGCCTACAACACACAACACAAACATGCCTGAGTGCTTATGTATATCAGTTATGGATTATTATGGTGCATTGACTCTATGTCAAGAAGGCTTATGCATATTACTTTTACATTTTAAAAACTTCCTGGACTACTGTATAAATCAAATTCAACATTTAACAGTTATTTTAATGAATACCCTTTCATTTATCTGCTAGGTGATTCTCAGCAGTCTCCTAGAGATTTATATCCAATTCCTGGAGACTCCAGGACAAATCTGGAGGGTTCGCAACCCTACCTCAGCTAGCATAAATGGAAGTAGCTCCATTCACTGGTGAAGGACAAAGTCTTATGCAGTCCACCAGTACACACCTGCCCTTCCGATTTCACTTCACCTAGTTGGACTGTTTTAGCTCCACATTGGACTCTCGGAGGAAGTTCAAGTCCTCGATACGCTTGAGTAGGGGGTGTGCTTCACCATTTATTTTTTTTTTACTATAAACAGTTATGGAATTCCAACTCTCTCTGAAGATGCTGGTTCAGGTGGGGTATAATAGGAAAACTGAGTTATTTTTACTGCTTTGAGCTTTGCTGCTTTAGCAACTCTGTACACAAAAGAAGCCACTATCAAAGCAATTTTGAAAAGGAAAGAGTAAGGGGGAGCATTTTGGACATAAAAAACCATGCAGGAGAATTGTAAGCTGAAAGAATCCATAGGCAAATCACTTCCTAGACTCTGGTTTATTTGCTAGAAGATTAAACTGTTGCAAAAAAACAAACAATCCCTACAAAAAAGAAATATTTTGCAACACCTAGTTAAACACGTCATTTATTTATTTGAAAGGCTTTTCCCAAAACTATTCAGAATATAAAAAACAGAGAAGAAACAAACAGGAGTGATTCATTCTTAAGCAGAGAATGTTGATTGTCACTGCCCATTTCCAGGTGAAAAAACATTTCTGCTAATGTAACAAATTCACTTCTTACAGTGAAAAGCTGCCTAAACACACCTGGGCCTTTACAAAAAACATTTAATATTATATTAAAGTAAACATATTATGGACATAATGCTTAGATTCATCAAACAGCTACTCAGCTTCACATATTATGGTTTGTGTGTCATGAACTGAAGGGCCCCTATTCTGCTCCACATAAACTGTGATTCATTTACATTTTATTTGCTTTTCTAATTTCCTATTTCAGAAACTTGTGTTAGCTCATTCACACTGGAGGTCAAGCATCTTTAGTTCTCCAAACATTCAGTATAAAATGAAAACATGTATGTATTTTCAGTTCTATGGAAGAAAACTATTTCTGAAAAGTCATACTTATTGTATCTATGCAGAAAGCATGGGCTAAATACAGACATTCAAGAAGCCTAAGGCAGAAGCACTCTAACTTTTGAGCTTTACTCTAAGCAGCCAAGGTTAGGTTGAGACAGGATAAAACAGGCGTTAGCCCTTTGGTGGGGTGAGGTCCAGTGCTTTCCTGCACAAGCTGAGCTCAGCAAGTAGGGTGACCCTCGCATGAATCCCAGTGTGCCCTGTGGGCTCCCCGGGCTGTTGAAGACTTCTGAATAGAGCTGAATGGCCAAGCTACCCCTGATTGGGATGGATATGGGCCCCGACTGGCTGGGCATGGGCCATCATGCCCTCAATCCCCTGCCACCATGACTTGCACATGCCTTTGTTTTCCAGCCTCCGCACCCAAGCAAACAGAGACCCAGGAACCGAGGCAGGTCCTGCTTGTTGCCCACTGTGAGTCTTTCTGGAGGCTGGGGGACACCACAGCCACCCACCTGGACCTGATATGGCAGTGGCTTGCTATGGCATGTGCCCTCATGGCCACAAGTCACCAGCTGGCTATCCTAAGCATGGCCATCCAGTGCAAAGTGTGTGTGTGTGTGTGGGGGGAGGGTGACCCCGGCTGCCTGTGTTCTCTGTGCGTCTGTGTTTGTATACACTCCAGATACCTGTATCCCCTCCTTTCCTGCTGATGTTGGTAGCCCCAGTCCTGTACAGTGGCAGGCTGTCTGGATCTGCAAAGCCCTGGCCAAGTAGCTCCTCATGTACATGGACCAGGAGCCCTCCCTGGATGAGTAGGTCAAGAGAACTTTAAGTGGCTCTACCTTGGCACCAGGCCATGGATCTCCAGTCCCAGGAATGAGAGAAACTAAAAGTGTGGCAGGATGTCAGTGAGAATGTAAATAGGTAGAAATTAGAAAGACAAAAGGTAAGGATAGGAAATAGGAGTCCAGGAAGGGTGGTCGTTCCTAAAGGACAGCAGAGACTTCCTATGCCTGAAGAAGGGTGATTATTCCTGAAAGCTGGCTAAGGACATTTTTTCCAACTGCTCAGTTGATCTAATAAAAGATATCACATCTACTCAAAAAACCTTGCCTGCCTGAGTTGTCCTTAGACCAACATGGCTAAAACCAAAATCCCAGCAGACTAAATCAGTGGTTCTCAAATCAGGGTGACATTGTGACAGCTGAAAATTATGTCTGTGTGATAAAGGTGCTTGCTGAAGGCTCTATGAAGATTAGACCAAGGGTTTTTCTGTCACTTGTTGAGATATTTCATAGATTTCATAGACATTAGGGCTGGAAGGGACCTCGGGAGATGATCGAGTCCAGCCCCCTGCCCAAAGGGCAGGAAGTCAGCTGGGGTCATAGCAAGATAAGCATCCAATTTACTCTTGAAGGTGTTCAATGTCAGTGCTCGAACCACCTCTGATGGCAGGCTGTTCCAGACCTTGGGGGCTCGGACAGTAAAGAAATTCTTCCTTATGTCCAGCCTGAAATAATCTTGCAGTAGTTTATGACCGTTCGCCCTCGTCATCCCTTGGGGCACTCTGGTGAACAAACGTTCCCCCAGATCCTGGTGGTCACCCCTGATAAACTTATAGGTGGCCATCAGATCACCCCTGAGCCTCAGTTTTTCCAGGCTAAAGAGCCCCATGGCTCTCAGCCTGTCATTGTAAGGTCTGTTTTCCTGACCTCTGATCATGCGCGTGGCTCTCCTCTGGACTCTCTCAAGCTTCTCCACATCCTTTTTGAATTGTGGAGCCCAAAACTGGACACAGTGCTCCAGCTGCGGCCTCACCAAGGCCGAGTACAAGGGGAGAATGACGTCCCGGGATTTGCTCGAGAAGCATCTATGGATGCAAGCCAGCATTTTGGTTGCTTTACTAGCCGCAACATCACATTAGAGACTCATGTTCATCTTGTGGTCAATGATAACCGCCAAGTCTCTTTCTTCCATAGTGCTAGCCAGCGTAGCACTGCAGAGCCTATAAGGACGCTGCAGGGTTTTCTTCCCAAGGTGGAGAACCTTGCATTTTTCGGTGTTAAACACCATCAGGTTCTCGTCCGCCCATTTGCTGAGCCTGTCCAGGTCAGGCTGGATCACCCGCCTGTCTTCTGGCGTGGATGCTCTGCCCCAAAGTTTGGTGTCATTGGCGAACTTGGCCAGTCTGCTCCTGACTCCAATGTCCACATCATTAATGAAGATGTTGAACGATATAGGTCCAAGGACAGAGCCTTGAGGCTTATCACAGGACACCATGATGAGTGACTGCCATCAATTACTACCCTCTGGGTCCAACCACAGAGCCAATTTCCCAGCCAGCAGATCATGGTGGACCCAAGGCCACAACTGTCCAATTTCGCCAAGAGGTGATCATGGGATACCAGAACGAAGGCTTTTTTGAAGTCAAGATATAGGACATCAATCTGTTCTCCCTTGTCCAGGTGATAGGTCATCTGGTCATAAAAGGACTATGGTGTAGCCGAGGCCACAGTTGGCCAATTTTTCCATGAGGAGGTCATGGGACACCAGATCAAAGGCTTTTTTAAAGTCCAGATATATGATGTCAACCTCTTCTCCCATGTCCAGGTGGTATGTCACCTGGTCGTAGAAGGAAATAAAATTGGTCAAGCAAGACCTACCCGCAACAAACCCATGCTGGCTATCCCTGAGGATGTTGGCGTCAGCCAGTCCATTAAGGATGGCCTCTTTAATAAACTTTTCTAAGATCTTCCCCGGGATAGAAGTCAGGCTGATGGGCCTATAGTTAGCTGGATCCACTTTCCACCCTTTCTTAAAGATAGGCACCACACTGGCCTTCTTCCAGTCTTCAGGCACTACACCAGAGCGCCAGGCATTTTCAAAGATCTGTGCTAGGGGCTGAGCTATGACGCTCACCAGCTCCTCCTCATATTAAGCTATATGTTGTTGCTAAGAGCCTAACTAAAATCTAAAATGTAGTGAGGCCTTGTATGTAGCAAAAGGCCTAGTAAACTGAGCAAAGCCTTATAGAAGGAGCGATGGTAGGCCCTGTGACGTAGTTAAAATTAACCTTATCAGAAGCCTTATGCAAGGCTTTCACTGCTATTGGTCAGTCTAAGGACAGTTGAAGTAAAAAGAATCTGAATGGCTGTAAGTTATCAGCATAGCTTAGAAGTTATAAATTGGCTGGCACATCCAGAAATCATTTAGAAGGAAGATGAAGCTCTGTGAAAGGGACTACTAATTAGCTGCTAACCTGGATCAGTGGGACAGTAGATCTCGAGGAGCCCGAGAACTGCATACCAGGGTCATTCTCAGTGCCTCTCAGACAGCGCTGATCGGGGATGCCTAACTTCACTGAACTTTGCAGAAGAAAAACTTGTCACACATCAGGCAGAGGGGACTGCTGGTAAGTTGCTGATGCAAATTATTATTGTCTGTCTGTTGTTTTGTTATCTGTGGATAGCTGTGTTTTTGTTAAATCAATAAACCTTTCCTTCCTTTCTACCCTCGACCACACTCTCAATCCCGAACCCTCCACAGGTGGCTGGGACAGACATAAGATCCTTTTAAATGTGCAGTGGGGTTTTGTGCAACATTGCCAGTGCTGGCATGCAAACACCTACATGTGATTCAAAAGATACACCCAGAGATTTCAAATAGGAATCCATGGTGTCAAAAATATTTTGTGTGGCTTTTCAGACAGAAGAATTGCTCCTATTATTCTCCCATAGTCAAAGAATGAATGAGAGCTAAGAACTGGCATTTTCCAAAGGGTGCCTGAAGGCTAAAAATGTTGAGCACTCTTGACCCAAATAATTCTTGCCCTTTGCCCAGTAGAAAGGAACAAAAACACATTTCTTCAGATGGTGTATGCAGAAAAGAGAGTTTGGCACACTGTTTCCCAACCACCTAACAGGACAAAAATCAGACATTAAACTGTTCTTCAAAGTTTCAGATTATTATTATTATTACTATTATTATTATTAATTAGAGTGTCTATTTAATAAAGGCTGGGAGAAAACCTTGGATATGCAACAGTTCTACTCAGATCACAAACACATTTGCTTGAGTTTGCTACGAGTGTGAAATACACCCTCTAAACTGCCTGTTTCAAATCAAACAGTGCTAACACAAATGGCAAGGATACTTGATGTCAGCATTATTAACTACGTTGATGCTGATCAAAGCATGTAAGAAAGGAGAGGGAATATTATTAGGAAGATCTAGACAATTGTGAATGTTTGTGAAGCAGCAGAAGTTCGAGGGAAATATGATCAGATTCATTTTCCCAGAGAGGGCCTCAGCTTTCAGGTCTGGGAAACACTTTAGGAGCAGGTTACATTAGCTTTATAAAAATCAGATGCAGGAAAAAAGAGTTTAAAAACACTGGAGAGAAACAGTCCAGAGCATTAACACCTTTCAAGTAGAAAGTGAATCTCTGGCAGTTCTGATTATTCTTGAAATTTTATTGGAGAGCTTCACAAAACTGATCTACATTCTAATATCTTACGCAAAAAGCTGGCTTTACATAGAAGATGGAAGTTCCCCAATCCAGAACAAGTGCAACACAAGCAAAAAACTTTAGCACATGTATTATTTTATATATATAAAGTAGAAACAGCATAAGAAACCATGTGAAAAGTCTGGTAATCAAAGGCAACCAGGAGTTATAACCTTTCCATCTCTTCTCAATATTCTAAGTCTGTATGATGTTGTTGAGATACAGATGGCTCTTGACATTTTTTTTGGACCGTTATTCCATTTTTCTGTTAATGAGCTTTTTAAAAATCTGCCTCTATTTGCAATTAAGTTTGAGGCTCAGGAATAGGTTTCCTATTAACTGATTCAAGAAGCTACAGGAGCAGGAAAGTAGGTGGAAGCTAAACAGAAGTGAAATATGTTTTTCAAGCAAGTTATTTCACTGGGCCACAATGGCTATTGATTTTTTTTTTAAGCAAAGGCTTTAGCAGTTGATTTTATTTACCCGAGTTAGATTTATCCAGCAATAAGCAAAACTCAAGAACTTCAGATCAAAGAAACTATCCATGTATATATAAAGCTATCCATAGGAGTGCAAAGTGGGTTAGAAAACTCTAGAAGGCTCTCGTGACATTTCAAGGACTTCTTCTTTCAGGTTGAGCCAAAAATACCATGAGAAAAACTCAGTGCATGACTGCAGTTCTTCACCTTCTAGTCCCAACAGGAATTTAAAGTGTAGAGATGTGTTAAGATGGAAAATAATTAACCATACTTCTCCAAAACTGCAAAATAAAAAAGTTTCAATTCATGATTAGTAATAGTTCTTCAAGGATACTTGGCCAGGAAATAAGATTGGGTGTGATCTTGTTTTATATGCTACATATTAATTTTTCAAAAGAAAATAAGGGAGCTAGACAGATAGGCAACCAATTCCCTTAAGTTTCCTCTCAAAATTCAAACCTCAGTGAACAAGTGTGGTATACCCATACTTTACAAAACTCTAAAATCCAAAAAAGCAAAATGTCCTTATAAGCCTAATTGTGTCTTTAAGACACCAGCCCATGCCTAGGATTTTGTGGTGGTCACTGTCTAAGGGTATTGTTAGATGTTACCTTTCCCATGTGTTAAATGCTCTTAAGATGGGAGTATCTGCAGGTTAAGGCATGAAAAGATGAACTAAACACCCTCTGAACATCCTTCAGGTGAGGATTATCTCCAGATGATGTCAGGCAGCTCAGGCTCCAGTAACATCAGTCTGCTCCATGGGGCCAATACCAGCAATTTGTAGTCCTCCAGTATTCAGTATCCCAGGATGCACCATTCCAAGCTCCCCCACACCACCCCCCTGTGGACCCAGGCAGCTGTGGATGACTAGGGACTGGATGGCAGGGAGGAAGAGGTGGGTGGAGAGAACCAAGGAGCTGGACAGCCATCAGCCAGACCTGGCAGCTCCTAGCCATGTTCCAGCTTGCCAGCTCTCTAGTGGCAATCAGAGCTGTGCATGTTAGTGAGGGTACTAACCCTTAATGTGCAGTGCTCATATACATGCTGACTTTAATACCTTCCTCAGAATTAGCATGTATGTATTGTAATGTGTAATAATACTGTAAGGTTACCGCACAAAGTATCACATTCTTAGAATAAAATTATACAGTCTGCTCCTGCACATGTGGCCAACCAAATGTGTGGGCCAAAATGGAGGGGGAAGAGGCCAAGGGAAGAGGTCATGCTGTCTCTACCCTGTTTGAACCAATGCACCCATCCGAGCATAAGTGGAACTGGCCAGTTCTGCACCCTGGGAGATATGTTGCCTCCTTTTTTTGCCACTTATGTGGTGGCGAGCAGCAACTTAAAAACTGACTTTTGCTGGCAAAAAGTTGAGAGGATTAATGACTCTGCAAGACATAGCCCCCACAGCTTCCTATTACTGCTAGCCACTGCCCGTGCACCATGTGCCACAGCCACCCAGACACAGCATCACTGCTGATCTGCCTTCCACAGACCTGAAGCCAGAGCCACTTCGTGGAAGGTGCCAGGAGGGAGCTGGAATGGGAGGGTGAGGCATCTACCTAGCTCCATTCCTGAACCCCTCACCTTAGGCAGTACGTAGGTCTCGTGCCTTGCTAGCCCAGGGGCAGGCAAAATATGGCCAATGGGCTGAATCTGACCCACCAAGCACTTCCATCCAGCCCTCAGCACCCACCAACAAATTGTGCCCTGCCCAGCCCTCCTGCCCATCAAAGGTAAGAGCAAGGTGCCCATGTGTACATGCACCCCAAACACCCTACTGCACCCTTGTGGGCAGGAGAGCCTGGCCAGGCCAGCAGGCAGCTTCCAGGTGGGGTGCTGCTGCTGCCACTGCAGCCCTGGGGAACATGCTCCATTTCCCCTACCTCCAGGTTGCTCCAAACAGCAGATAGGGAAGCAACAGGGGTGCCTGAAGTTCGCAGCAGCATGGAGCCCGTGCACCGGGGGAGGGGGCGGCGGCAGCAGTAGTGCAGAGTTTGGGTAGGCAGCATATAGGTGTGAGGGAGGGTGGGAGGTGTGGGGACTCCCCCTGCTCTCCCCTCATGGTGGACAACCCCCACTGGCGGCAGCAGCAGCAGGTGGGGGCACTCAGGGCGCTTGTGCCCAGCACAGGCACTGGTGCCTGGTGGGGTGTGGCTCCAGCCAGCACTGCACATTGCAGCGAGGGGTGCAGCCTCCACCCAGCAGTCTGTATCGCCGGTACTCCCTGCACTCGCATGACATGAGAGGGAAGCCCCAGGCACTAGAACTGGCCTTCTCCACCCCCCAGGGGAAGGCTCCTGGGTCTTCCTTTTCATCCAGCACAGCCTTGGTGGGGAAGGCAACTGGCATCCCTCCCATGCCCTGATCTTTGCTACTGGAAGTCCCTCCCCTCCCCCTCCACAGAAATGCTGCTTTTGGGAGTGGGGTTGCCATCTCATCAAAAAGCTGGAAGACTGTGGTGTCGATGCCCACACGGTCAAATGGGTCGCCAACTGGTTGGAGGGCCGCACCCAGAGGGTGGTAGTGGATGGGTTCTTCTCGACCTGGAAGGACGTGGGCAGTGGGGTTCCGCAGGGCTCGGTCCTCGGGCCCGCACTGTTCAACATCTTCATCAGTGACTTGGATGAGGGGGTAGAAAGCACCCTGTTCAAGTTTGCTGATGACACTAAGATGTGGGGGGATGTGGGTGCACTAGAAGGGTGCAATAGGCTACAAGCTGACCTTGACAGGTTGCAACGGTGGGCGGATGAGAATAGGATGGGGTTTAACACTGATAAGTGCAAGGAGTTGCACATGGGGAGGAAGAACCGGCACCACACTTACAGGTTGGGGAACTCCCCTCTTGCCAGCACGGAGACGGAAAAGGATCTTGGAGTCGTCATTGACTCCACGATGAACATGGGCCGGCAGTGTGGGGAGGCAGTCAAGAAGGCCAACCGTACCCTGTCGTGCATCCACAGATGCATCTCGAGCAGGTCCAGGGAGGTGATCCTCCCCCTCTATGCGGCACTGGTCAGGCCGCAGCTGGAGTACTGCGTCCAGTTCTGGGCGCCACACTTCAAGAGGGACGTGGACGATATGGAAAGAGTTCAGAGGAGGGCCACTTGTATGATCAGGGGTCAGCAGGGCAGGCCTTATGAGGAGAGGCTACGGGACCTGAACCTGTTTAGCCTCCACAAGAGAAGGTTAAGGGGGGACCTTGTGGCCTGCTACAAACTGGTCAGGGGGGATCAGCAGGTATTGGGGGAGTCCCTGTTCCCCCGTGCGCTGCCAGGAGTGACCAGGAATAACGGTCACAAGCTGGCGGAGGGTAAGTTTAGATTAGATATTAGGAGGCGCTACTTCACAGTCAGGGCGGCTAGGGCCTGGAACCGGCTTCCAGGGGAAGTGGTGCAGGCTCCTAGCCTGGGGATTTTTAAAAGGAAGTTAGATGAGCACCTTGCCGGGGTCATCTGACCCCGGTGCTCTTTCCTGCCAAGGCAGGGGGTCGGACTAGATGATCTACCTAGGTCCCTTCCGACTCTAGCTACTATGAAACTATCTTAGAACCAGAAAAAACCCAAATCATACACTACAAGTCAAACACCCATTGTAACATATTTTAAGTTAATATAAAAAATATTTTTGCCATAATTTGTGCTTGCATACTGTATATAGAGGGGATTATATAATAACTCAAAAATAAATTCTTAGTCTTGTATATTGTGGGAGATTGTCTGGTGGGGTGTGGGGAGGTGTGTCTGTGTATGTATGTATGGTGAGGTGTTGGGTGTGTGTGGGGGGGAGTTGCAAGGGGGTCTGGCTGGCTGTGTAGGGGGTAGGGTGTGGTTGTGTGGGGTTCCCCGCACTCCCCTCATGGTATAGCAGCAGCAGGCAGAGTACTCATGCTCGGCAGGATGCAGCTGCAGCCAGCACTGCATATCGCAGCAAGAGGCATAGCCTCCACTGGCCAGTCTGTATCACTGGCACTCCTCACAATCTCACAACATGGGAAGGAAGCACCAGGAGCTGGAGCCAGCTGCCTTCCCCACTGGGGCTGCACTGAATGGGAGGGAAGTTGCAGGTGCTTTCTTCTGGAGGGCCGAGAAGGCAGGTGGCTCCAAAAACTAGGACTTCCCTCCCATGTGAGTGTGGGGAGCACCAGCGATACAGACTGCCCAGCAGGGTCTGTGCCTCTCTCTGTGATGTGCAGTGCTAGCCGGCTGCCTTCTCTGCCCTGCAGGGGAAGGCTCCTGAGGCTTCCCTCCCGTGCAGCGCAGCCCTGGTGGGAAAGGCAGCTGGCTCCACCCCACCGTGATGCCCAGCTGAACTCTATGCTGCCACCAACACGCCGGGTGCGCACTTCGTACTGCTGCCAAACCCAGCCCCATGGCCCCTGCCCCCACCCAGCTGCAGCCCCACCCCTGCTCCTTCCCTGTCTGGTGCCCAGAGCAACCTGGAGGAAGGGGAAGCAGAGTGGGTCCCCTAGGGCTGCAGCAGCAGCCCCACCTGGAAGTGGTCTGCTGGCCTGGCCAGGCCCTTCCGCCCGCAACGGTTGGGGAGAGCAAAGTGCAGTACAGTATGTTTGGGGCATGTGTACACATAATCACCTTGCTCCCACACTCACGGGCAGAATAGCTGGATGGGGCACAATTTGTTGGTGGGCACCACAGGCTGAATGAAAGTGCTTGGTGGGTCAGATCCAGCCCATGGGCCATATTTTGCCAGCCCCTGTCTTATTGCCTGTCCCTGAAGAACCATTCCCACTAATAACCAGCCACAATCTGACTCTCATACAGGGAAAGAATTTTAAAAGCCATTCGAACGTCAGAGTAGGTGTCTGTTTGGCCTTTGAAAATCTCCCCCAGGAACCAGAGCAGACACCAAGCAAGCTGCATTTAGTACTGAGCATGTGTAGTCAGCACTGTTCATGTGTCAACAGCCCCAATTTCCATTCCAGAAGGAAAATTTAAAGAGACAGTCAAAGAGTAAATTCAAAGACTGAATCTCCACTAAAGACCTCCAGTAATTCCATTTCTTTCTTCCTTCCTTGTTGTGAAAGAACAGATTTTAAACCACACACACACGAACTTTCCTTCCCTAAAACCCATTTTTTCACTTAAAGAAGTTCCATATAACATTATACAAGTATAATTGCTTTGAGATTTGGCATTTCCTGTCTTTCCAGCCACCAAAATACATGGAAAGAATTAGAATGCTAATAAATGTTTAATTCTTTCCATTATATTTTAGTGGGAGGATTTACGATACCAAAATACAACATAATGCTGAAATAAAGCAACATTATTATTTTTCCCTTTTAAGTTTCGTTTATGTAGGTTGAATAAATGAGGTAGAGGAAGGAGAAGGAACTACCTTTAACCTATGTAGAAATACATTTGTTTTCTATGCAATCCATATGCAGAATTTTATTAAACCTACTTGTTTCTTTAAGAGGAAATTGATGGCACATTTTGCATTTTTAGAATCATCTAATATACATGGAAGTAGCTGTGAACACATGAGCAAGAATCATGAAGATAAGAAGTTTTTCCTCAAAGTTGTCTCTATTGGTGATTCATATCCAGGTCCAAAATAATGGACTTGGACAACATTTAAGTGCCCAAATCCAAACTGTAATTCTCATATTCCAAACCACCTTATTCTAGAGGCACTTTGTTTTTCTATACTAACATTCCATATGTGCCAATGTTCTGCTTCTAGGCTTAGAAAAGGAACCTTAGTCTTGATAGGTCTGAGCAGCTTAATACCTACCTCACATGTAAGCACAGTCCAGATCAAAGTAGGTCATTCCCATCGCCTGAGGAATGCAATCCAGTGGGTGTCCTCAGAGGAGAAGCAGATACAAAAAATGGCAACCTTATAACCAGGGATCCTGCTTCTCTCTGTTTAAAAATCCCAAATTCTCTGATTTAAAAACTCCAAATCCGTGTTTTTCTGCAATTAAAATGAAAACAGACTATATATATAAGTATCAAATGAACACAATGTTTTATTGATATATTTACAATTTTAAGAAGCAAACTGGAAGCCTACCAATGCCTCAATCATTATAAAAAAATACTTTCTAAATACATATATATTTTGGTGTTTGATTTTGTTTTTTTTTATCATAGAAAATCAGAGCTCTCCCTGCCTGCTTCACTCACCAGGGCATAGGTCCAGCTACAGATCAGAGACTGGGCTGGGCCTACCTCTGGCTGGCCAAACTTCTTCCCTTCCAGGCCAGCTTCCCCTTGCACAGGCTGCTTTAGCAGGCCAATGAGGATCCAAGCCTAGCTCTGGATGCTGCTTCTACCCAGAACATACCTTCCCCCCTCCCCCCTGCATATCTCTCTCTCTCTCACTCTCTTACACACACACGTCCTCCCTGCTGCCACCCCCAGCCCATCGCACACATAGACTCTGCTGCCACCCCCAGCTCTCCCCACCAGCCCATTATAATCCCCCTGAGTGATTCCTGGAACCAGGAGCCCATCCTGGGGCAGGCAAGTCTAGCAAGACCCCCTGGGCCAGGCAAGGCTCTCAGGGCAGCTGTGCTGTTCCTCTTCTCCCCTCCCCTCCCCTCCCCTCCCTGCACTCTCCCACACAGTATGCCCCCAGCCACCACTTCCAGTGCCAACCTGCCCCCCCCCAGCAGAGCTGCCAACAGCCATTGCAGACACGGGCTAGTGGGATATGGTGCAGCAGTGTGGTTAGCTGTGGGGCAGCAACCACCGGCACAGCAGATGGGCAATGCTCACCCACAGTGCCCTGGCCCCAGGCACCACCCCAGCTGGGCAGTTCCCCCATCCCAGCTCCCAACCCTACCCAGAGGGTGGCTTGGCCTGGTGGGCAGGGGTGCAGCACACTCTCCCTCCCTCCCTCCTGCACTGAGCTGCTGCCAGTACCACCCCAAGTGGGCAGTGTCTCCAGCCCCAGCCCAAATGGGATGAGCCACAGAGAAATGAGGCAGCATGCAACCACCCTGGCCTTGGCCCATGGCGCAGGACAGGATGATTGCCACCCATACACGTTTTTCTTCTTTAAAAGGGAAAATCAGTTTTTTTCCACATTTTTCCATGGGAAATGGAAAACCCAAGTCCCTGCTTTTAACCAATAACTCAGTTGAGAGACCACCCACCCAGGATGTTAAAGACCACAGTCTAATTCTCTCCTATGCCTGAGGAGTTTCAAAACTACATTTCTAAGCAGGATCCAGGCTGTTTTGGGGTAATCTGGGGACTCTTCACCCTCCTCTTGAAGTTTGGTTGACTTTGCATGGTATAGCTAAAAATTCACTGGCCTAGAGAATGGGAGAGTGAGAGCATAAGTAGTTGCCCTAATATTTAAGACAGTCATTACAGAGGGAGAAGTCCTGGATTCCAGGCCCAGTTCCAACAGCTACTTCTGTGTTCCATCCAATGGCTACTTAGTATGTAGCAAGTATATGTAATTCACATTAAACAGCCATTCAAGCAGTGACTAGAACCCAGGACCTCCCCCTCAAGGCAAATGCCCTAAATATTAGGCTACAGCATCAGGCTTACACTCAACTTGGATCAATGCATATATAATTATTCCCTGTATACTGAACCCTTTCCACTGGAGGGTCTGAAAGCCCTGATCCCAGAACAGCCCAGAGCATGGTAGTTAAAGCACTCTCCTGGGAAGCGTAGGTTTGAATCCTGTTAGGTAGGGGAGGAAATTGAATTTACTCATCTATATGTACACTTTACTGCACATTAGACTAATTTAATGCACAGTAAAGCATCACCATCTATACATGCACACAATTAGTGCACAGGTTAATTTACTCCAGGATAGAAGTCCCATCAGACACAGGTAGTAAATTACTGTGTTTAAGTGTACATGTAGACAGTAACGTTGGGATTAGTTTACTGCAGCTCAAATTGAGCCAGAGTATATTCAGTCACATTAATCGCATGTGTAAATGCACCTCTTGATGAGTACTTCTACCACTGAACAGCTGCATAAAAGGGAAGTACCAGTACGTCCTCTTCCATATGTATTTTACTAAAATATGGGGTCTGGGAGGGGTTGGTATGAAAGAGCTTAAATATCTGTCTTCAGGAGAAGAGTGTTCAAGGGCTGAAACTCCTGGCTGGAAGAAATACCTCCTAGGAGAGCTGAGGATGCAGACCCTCGACATCTGTACTCTGGAGATGACTTTACTGAAGTGTAGGAGTGGAGTAGACATACAACAAATACCTTAATACTAATGTGAGTTGTTCCACTTCAGGGGAAAGTTACCCCTTAGAAACTCAGGAGCAACTCTACGAACATGTAAAATAGCAGAGCACCAGTTGCGCAGCCACACATTAATCACATTCATCCCAGAGCAGAAATCTTCTCATTTTAAACTTACTTCCCAGCACCTAGTGGGCCTAGCACTTTAGCAGTGCCCATTGCAAGCAGCTGGCTTAAGATAGCTAGTCATGAGTCCACTCTTTACTATAGGAAGTGTTCATACCCCCTGTAAGTTCTATAGGTTTCAGGGGACAGCAGGATTTAAGATGTACCCCTGTCCACAGCATAAAACATTAAGGAAATTAAATACGGGCATTGAGGATTGTCAAAGACTTTCAACTCTTAATGCTTTTGCACATCTGGAAGTAGGACCATGAGCCAGATCTGGTCCTCTCCTATGTTTAGAATGTTTTGTATAGCATTATGATGACTTTTCCTTTGTATTTTGGTTGTGCCTAGGGGGCTATCAAAAGGTAGGACCCCACTGTGCTAAGCACCAAACACAGATACAAATGTTCTGCCCTAAAGATCTTATGGTAATTTATGTCTATTTTCTCAACTTCAACTATTTTTTTTAATCCAATGGGTCCATAGTGAACCTTTTTACAACTAGGAAAATGTCCTTACTCTCAGCAAGAAACTATTTTCTGATGCTGAAAATTGCCTTTTTTGTGTAGAACTCAATGGAGAGATGCATAAAAATTACAGTGTGTGCAATTGAACTAAAATGACAAATTATTTTCCACTTGTCCAGAAACACTTTTAGAACCAAGGGTTTGATCCATAGAAGATGCCCCATTGATTTCACTTGGCTTTTCGTCAGACACTAAGGGTATATCCAGATGAGCGTGCACGTGCCTCTTGCAGCATCTCAAACCCCTTTGAGATGCTGCAAGACACACGTGTAGGAACCAAAAAACATTCCCCATGCTGAAAATTAAAAGCAACCCCCATTTCCCTGGCTCTCCCCTCGTTTCTCCTGCTCCCCAATCATTTCCCCTGCTCTCCCCAGTTCTTCCCTCATTTCCCCATCTCTCCTCAGCTCTCCAATCACTTCCCTGCCCAGCCCCACCCCCACCAACATGGCTGAAACTTACCAGCAGCACTCAGAGCCTTATACCACAGCCCACACTCCTCAGCCCCAGTGGCCCCGAGCTGTCTGACAGCCTGAAGCACCTTGCCAAGCTGGGATGCCTCTGTGCTGTGTGGGGGGGCTGTACTATGAGGCCCCAGTGGCCCCAACAGCCGCTCCTGCGGCCGGTGAGTGCAGGGCCAGGCAGGGCAATGACTGGGGGGACTGGGGGAGTGAGCAGGGGCAGGAGCACGGGAGGTAGCAGGGGCTGGAGTCAGGCAGGGGGCACATGGGCTCTGCAGGGGAGGGGGTGATAGCCCCTGTGGGGGGACATGTGACATCTGGTGAGGGATTGTGGGCTCCTGTTGGGGGACTTTGGCCCCTCTTTGGGGCTGTGGCTCTGTGGAGGGAGCAGTCTGTGAGCTCTGTGGGGGGGCTGTGCCCTGCAGGGGGCAGGGGACCCACCCCTCCTGAGCAGTGCCCCCATATGTCCCCCCACAAACCGCTCACCCACATACAGGGCCAGGAGTTAGGGGCACTGGCATATCAGTGCTGCTCAGCATTGCACATCCTGGTGAGTGAAGGGGGTAGGGGCAGCTGCAATTTTTCTATAACAAAAAAGCCAAAAGTCAATGCCAAACTATAGATATTTAGAATGTATTTTATTATGATGACAGAGGCAATGGCAGGCTTCCAAATTGCTTTAAAACATTACCCAGCTGATTTCATCTCTCTCTCTCTGTATATATAGATATAGCTATCTATGTGTGTATGTCTAGAAGTCTTTTGTTTTAGTTGTGGAAAAGCATAAATTTGGGGGTATTTTAAAGAGTGATTTGGGGATTTTGTAATTTTTAAATGGCAACACCAGAATTCCTGCTAGTGAGGCAAGTGGCAGGCCCCAGCTGGAGGTAGATGACCTCCTGACCCCAACTGGGGCCAGGAGGACAAGCTTTGACAGTTCAAAGCAGGCCACCATACCAAGAACATCTTCCAGGCAATAGCTTCCCAGATGGCTGGGCAGTGGCACACATGGCAGTAGTGCCACACAAAGGCCAACTGTGCTGCCACAGCCCACTGGTAACTGGCCCAGAGGTACAGATGCCTCTAATGGCCATGCAGTCCCCACCCAGGTCTGGCAGGCATGCAGCCTTGGAGCCACATGCTGCCACAGATGACAGCAGGTCACAGCCAGGAAGCAGCCCCCACTGCCAGACTGCTGGAGTGAGTAGAGGGTGTAGGGAACTCTCAGGGCTGCTTCAGCAGTCCAGCTGGCACAAGGGGTAGTGTCCTCAGGTACCAACTGGCCAGGCCCCAAAAGCTCATGTCTATTTGTATCTTCCATAGATCATGGGACTTAAGGCCCACCTAATTAACTAACAGCCCCCATTGTGTGGGGCCAGAGTTTGAAACATACGACTGATAATTTGTGGGGGGCATTTTGTTTGTTTTGGGTTTTTTGTTTGTTTGGCAGGTTTTTTTGGTGGGACAACAAAGGAAGAAAAGGGTAGAAGTGTCGTGGTGGTCATAGGTTCAAAATGTGAAAAGAAGTTCTCTGGAGGGGACACCGAGCAGAGCTCCTTGGGCCACACCCACTGGTCCTCAAAGGCATCCAAGGAGCGTGCCCCAGTTGGCCCCATACTGTGCTGCTACCAACACTCGCTGCGGGGCCTGAAGGCGGAAAGCCAAGACCTGGCTGCGCAGGCAAACCAAGGCCTGGCCGCCCTCCTGCAAGGGGAGGCTCAGGAGCTCTGCAGCGACCCAGTGCAGTCCCAGCCAGAAAAACTCTAGCACCTATCTCTGGAGTCCCGCCAGGACCTCAGGGGGCACAGATACGGTGTGTAAGCAGAGAATGGACAGGACCAGCTGGTTCAGCACCAGCACTCTCCCATGCAGGAACAGACATCTCAGGAGCCCTACTCATGCCTGGAGCTGCTCCACCACCCTTGCCTACAGCTGGTGTCAGTTCTCCAGTGGGGAGGGGTCTGTGGTGGACCGGTAGACCCCCAAGTACAGCAGTGAGCCCGCACTCCAGTGGATCCCATGGGGTGCAGGTGGGAGTAAGCCCACCTTCCACCCATCACCCACTGCCAGGCCAAAGCTCTTGACCCAGCTGATCTGGGCAGAGGAGGCTGCTGAGTACAATGCCTAGCAGGCCTCCACCTACACCAGGTCACCCGATTCTGTACCATGAGAAGTACATTGTCAGTATATGCTGACAGGACCAGCTGCACTGCCGGCTCCCAGAGCATCAACCCTGACACCCACTTCCGCAGGAGAATGAGGAAGGGCTCCAGAGCCAAGGTGTAGAGCCAGCCTGACACTGGGCAGCCTTGATGCACCCCTCTCCTGAACAGGATGGACTCTGTCAGGGTCCAGTTGAGCTTGACCAAACACTCTGCAGAGGTGTACAGCACCTGGAAACCCTGCACAAAGTGGGGCCCAAAGCCAAAAGGCCTGCAGCATGCCTGTGAGGTACCCATTATCCACTCTGTCAAACACCTTCTCCTGGTCAAGGAATAGGAGGATGAAAAACAGGCCCTCCTGGCGCACTGGCTCCAAGAGGTCCCGAACTAGGTACAGGTTGTTGAAGATGGAATGTCCAGGCACCATGTACATCTGGTCAGCATGGATCACGTCCATCAGCACGGACTGCAGATGCAGCAAGATGGCCTTCACTACCACCTTGTAGTCTGTGCAGAGGAGGGACATGGGATGCCAGTTCCTCAGGTAGTGGGGATCCCCCCTTTGTCGGCAGGAGGGTCAGCACAGCCCCTGGCACAACAGAGGTAGCTCCCCAGTTCCCTCGGATCTGGCCCTGACCATGATAAGGTCCAGGCCAAGGACATCCCAGAAAGCCCAGCAGAACTCCATGGTCAGCCTGTCAATGCCTGGTGCCTTGTTGCCAGGCAGCAAGTGGAGGGGGGCCGAAAACTCAGCCAGAGTGAGAGGAGCTTCCAGCAGATCCTGGTAACCCATGCTGACCTCCAGGAGTCCTTCCCATGGGGTCTGACAGGTTTTGGCATTGGTTGGATCCAAGGAGAAGAGCTCTTCATAGAAGGCCTGCGTGCACTTGAACATCTCACCTGGATCCATGAGGGGGGTGCTATCACCCGTCAGAAGGCAAGGTGAGGTATTTCTTGGCCCCCAGCTCCTCTCCAAGACATAGAAGAAGCAGGACCTGTGGTCCATCTCCTGAATGAGCTGGATGCGCGAACAGACAAAACACACTGCAGGTACAGTGACCGTCCAGAGCACGAAACTCTTCCTGCCTCTCCTGACACTCTCTGCACCCCTCCAGCTCTCACACTTCCCACTCAACCTGCTCCCAGACCACCTCTCTCTGCCGGGTGTGGCCCCCCCCCAGAGTGGAGCTGCGGCAAAAAAGCCGGATGCGCACCTTCCCCACATCCCACCATCTCCAAGCTGAGGGGAAAGCTGTCTGTTGCTCTTGCCAGGCTAGCCAGAACTCCCAGAAGGCCTCCCTGAAGTCCACATCCTCCAGCAGACTAGCACTGAAATGCCAGTAGGCTGATCCTGGACACCCAGGCCCTAGCATGGCCTGGGCCCAGACAAGGTGGTGATCACTGAAAGAGGTCGGCTGGATGCCAGAGGAGTGGGCCCAGGCAAAGTGCAGCAAAGAGATATAAACCCGGTTCAACCAGGAGTGGCATGCCTGCTCCTCCCCCACCCTCACATAGGTGAAGACAGGGGGGGTCGGTAGGGTGACAGGCACACTAGATGTCCATCAGGGAGTAGTCCATCAGGATGGTTGGCTGATCTCCTCCAAAGACCTTTAAACTAGGTTCAACGGGGGACAGGGAACCAGTGGTCAACAAGAACCCAGGGTTGGTGAGCCACAAACAAGGCACCGGACCTAACCAGGTAAGCACTAAGGGGCACACTAATCATCAAGGCAAAGGGGCACCAAAAGCCCCCATGGGGGGCTAAAATGTCTTTACACAAGTGCCAGGAGTATGGGGAATAAGCAGGAGGAGCTCACACTCTTACTTGTTAGCACACAGAATGACCTAGTCGGCTTAACTGAAATATAGTTTGACTCTATGCACAACTGGGCGGTAGGCATTGAGGGGTACAGGTTGTATAGGCAAGACAGAGTAGGAAAAAAGGTGGGGGTGTAACTCTCTATGTTAAGGAGCAGTACACATCTTCCATCATCAAGGAGGGGATAGAGGAGGGGAACACTGAGGCCTCGGGGTCCTGGGAAAGGGGACTTCCTCCCTCAGAAGGCACCAGGGTGAGCCCCAGGGCCTCTGTATCCCCCAGATCAGAGGGAGGAAGCTCCACTGCTGGGCCTTCCTTTGGGTAGGCCAAGGCCATGGTTTCATGGGGTAGGCCCTGGTCAACAGAATTAGGGGCTTCCTCCATGGGCTCCTGTTGGGGCTATATAGCAGCCCTAAAGCCCCCTCCATGGGCATCACCCATTTAATCTTTTCCGGGGGTGGGGTGTGCGGCCCCAGAGACCGGGCCACTCCTTCCCCCCATGTGGTGGTCTTCGGAGGGGGAAAGGAATCCTCCACATAAGAGGGCTCCAGCTGTGCCCAGGCCTTCCTCTTGCCTTTATGCATAGAGGAGACCTCCACCTATTCAGAAATGGGATGGTCCTCAGGTAGACAGGCTCCAGTAGGAGAAGGTGAGGGTTGGGGAGTGGGGCAGCCCTGCACCCTCTTGCCTTGGTTGCTGCTGTCCTCCCCAGGACTCTGCCAAACTTGGTTAGGTGGTAGGGTTCCTTTAGCTCACAGCAGGGGGGGCAGGGGAAGGGCTCATAGTTGTGGCTGGGGTGCCAGGTAAACCTGAGGGGGGGGAGGGGTGCTGATGGTAGGGGCACCCTTCTTGCCAGTGGGACCTGTGGATGCCCTTCCTGCCTGGTCCATCGGGTACTCATGATGCAGGTGCCCTGGGGCATGGCACAGGAAGCACCACAGGTCCCCCAGTGTATAGAAAATCCTCACCAGGGCTCCCTGATAAGGAATTGCCAGGCACCCTTCAGCTTCCAGCTGTGCTCCCGCCGTCAGCTGGATCATAACCTGACGTCGGAAAGAGTGCATGTGGTGGAGGCCAGGGTCTCGGCACCCCAGTGAGAGGGCCAACACCGGGGAGATAACTCCCCATGGTTTGGAGCTGGGGGAGCAGGTTCCAATTGTAGATATAGGGAGGGACAGAGCTCAAGACCACCTTGGTCCCCAGTTTTTCTAGTGGCTCAAGGGGGACGTATTCACCCTCCAACATGAGCCCTCTTCTCCACTGCCTTTTGTGCATCAGTCTCTGAGGCAAGGAAAAAGACTCCCTTGCCATGAAAGTGGGAGGCCACCACAATCTTGGGGGGCCCCACTACCTGAGCCAGGGCCTGCACCCAGGTGTCAAAGTGCAGGTTCTCCAGCTTGGGCAGTTGGCACTTCACCCCATGCCTGCAGGTGAGTGCTGGGAAGGGGGCCCTGCCACCTGAACTGGAAGAGCTGGCAGTGGAAGGTTCAGGCCCCACAGCTTTAGGTCTCCCTGCAGCTACCTGTGCATAGCTGTGGCTCCCCCTGTGGGGGGGCCATGCTGGTGTGGCCGGGGCTAAGACCAGGGACAGGCTGAGTGGGTGTGCTGGCTGGTGTAGTGCACCTGGTTCCCTCAGGCACTGGTGGTCTAGGCTTGGGAGCAGGGCCCTTGCCCTTCCCACTTCTAGTTGTGGAAGAGGCTGGAAAGGAGCCCTTTCCACTGCCTTTGCCCTTGGTCCATGATGATGGAAGAGGGGGCCTGGGAACCCCTCCGAGGGGGGGCGGGGCTGGCCAGGGAAGACCCCCTGGCCCTATCGGAGTCCCACCTGCCCCTGCAGCAGAGGTTGCAGGCTTCTCTACCCTCAAAAGAGGTTGGTCAGACTCTGCCTCCAGGGTAGAGGCTGCAGAGGCACGCATCCCCTTAGGGGCTTGGCTGGAATATGCACCCACAGTGGGGGCTAAAGGAAACTCTGTGGGGGCAAGCCCCCACAGAAGTTTCCTGCCCTGCCATTGCTTCACATGAGGACAGGGAAGACAAAGAAGAAAAACAAAATATCCAGTGGGGCTGGTGAATCTAATAGGGGCAAGCTGGGGTTCCGGGGGAGAAGTGGGGTAGGAAGGGGGCTGAAGCTCACTGAACTACAGCCCCACAGGAAAAAAACCAGGAGGCCTATGCTTTAAGAATGTGGGGGGAGGGAACACACGCACACACATATACACACACAAGGGCTGGGGAAACTTGAGCTGGCTTAACTCAGCCACACAACAAACACCAGGGCAGAGGGAATGGACCACAGGATTTACCACACAAGGGCAAGGACACACAGGAAAGGCTGCTGAGGCAGATGTAAAAGATGGATGGAGGAGTGGAGGGGCTTTGTTTGTTGAAGATCTGTCCAGAAGCCACTCAGACCTCCAGCCTGGTGGTCAGCAGTAGGCAGGCAAAGAAAGCAGGATCAGATGCTGTGAGGTAGCTGTGGGGGAGGGCAGGAGCAGTCAGTCAATTAGGAAGTAATCCAGTGCAGGTGTGGTGTCCGGTGATGCAGCACGGAATCTCCTTCTCTCCTGAGGGGGGCAGCAGCAGAAACAACGGCGGCAGCAGCAACAGCCATCCAGTTCAGCCACTCAGTGTGTGCTTCTGGTGAAAGTGGAGGTGAAGGTGGGAGTTAGCCTACCAAGGCACCTGGGGCAGGCAAGGCACCTTTAGGTTCCAGCAGTGATGGTGAGGGAGGAGGGGTCCCTCCCCAGGCTGTCCCCCAACTGCAGCTTGGCGGCGGGCTGGGCAGGAGGCTGGAACAGGGGTGCAGAAACGGGGGTGCATTGCTGGGGTATGGTGCAGTGCAGTGGACCCCGCCCCCATGCAGGGGGCAGCAACAACAGCAGCAGCAGCAGCCCAAGGCAGGAAGGGGTGCAGCCAACTTACTCTCAAAAGCTCTGAGACCAAGCCAGCAGCTAGCAGTAGCCACATGAAGGAAAGGGCCTGGCTATCTTCTCCACAGAAGCTCCTGAGACCAAATTTGCAGCAACCAGCAGCAGCAGCCTGGGACAGGAAGGGGTATGGCCATCTTCCTCCCAGAGGCTCCTCCCCAAAAAGCTCCTGAAAGTGAGTAGCCAGGCAGGATTATTTTGCCCCAAGTAGCACAATTTACTCCACACCAAAGTGTATGTACAGACATGTATGCTGAAGTAAAAAGCCCTGGCTCAAATTTGTGCCACTTCTATTTGAGCTGCTTCAAGTGCACTTGCTTTAATTCACAAACCTTCCAAAGAAGGTAAAAAACCCGTTAGCCAAAGATCATGTACTGCAGCATTGCATATTCAATAGGCAAGGATTTTTGTGAGGGATATCTTTTATTACACCATTTGTGTGGATAGGATAGACTTAGACAATTTTTTTTAATGCAAGACATTCTTCTTCAAGTCTGAAAAAAAAGCAGGTACCACAAAAGACTAAAAACAGTCTACTTGGCTGTGAAATTGGAAAAGAGAGAAATTTCTAGGGGTAGAGGACAAGCAAATCACAGAAGAAAGGGCAGTTTGATTGGTGGAAGATCAAGACCTTTGAAAAGGGGAGAGGGTCATTATTACCTGAAGCATGAAGAAAGTTTATCTGAAGTCAGATATATTAAAATATGCCAGGAAGTCAATATCAGGGTCCAGCCCTTAATTTCTAGTGTCCAGGCACCTTATGAACGTTTATTCCCAGATTCCCTTTTGATGATATTTTGTAAATTTCCCCGTGAGCATGAGGTTAGTGGGGTCACAAAGGGAGTGGTTGTTCTATGAAAAGCGTTCTCCTACATGTATTCATATGTCTCTGTCTTCAATCTTTTCCCTAAGATAATTCATTCTGGTGAATGGTTTTAGTTTAGTTTCACCCACATAGTTTCCATAAGGGGATTTGGTGTACAACATGTTGTTTACAAAATTAATAGCTTACTAACCTTTAAAAAAGGTATTTATAAATGCATCCCTAATATAAAAATTATGGCCAATGGAATTTCAAAGCCAAACAAGCAACAATGCAGGAAACAATAAGTAATGACCCATCATGTGGCTGAAATTTAACATGGATAATTGATTATGCCTATTGATTTATTTTCAGCAAAGACTTGAAGTTAAAATAAAATGCTTCTGGTGTATATTAAATGAAGCAGGTTGTTAGTGTTTAGATAATCAAAAACACAGACAGGAAGTGTTCTGGTTGTGGCAAACTCACCATTCCAATTATTACCAACTTACAGATGTTTCTAACACCATTAGAATCATATGCTGCACAAACATAAAGGAGGAAGGCTCTTACCAATGTTACTCTTATTCTCCAAGTTACTATTAGAGTCTCACTGTAGGAAGTGCATGCTTTGAAATGCACTCACAAAGCCAGTTTTGAGTAGTACTAGGCACTTGGAATACAAACAAATGCTTCTACCTCAAGAGCCCTAGTGATAGCTGGGCTCTGAAGCAGTGCATCAACATGCCTTGTGGAGGCAATACATTTGGAAAAGAGGAGTTACCATGGGTGAGGACAGAGGTAACATTTGAAACATTTCAAATAATGGATAGCTTCTAATGTGTACAGTCATATAGTTCCTGTTCTGCCTCTGGTGGAACTGCTTCAGCATTGCCAGAACTATATAGCAGGAGCATGCTCTCTAGTCAAGGGGCAAGACAGGGGGCCTCAGTGACCTACAGATCTGCTCTGCACACAACCAAAGACCATCAGATCTAGTTCCAGCAGGAGAGGTGAAGGTAGGGATAGTAGCTAGGGTGCAGGGGACCATGAGGAAGTGGGGGTGGGGAAGAGCACTGCACTGTGGGATGCTGGAGGACTGACCTACAATACAGACATAAAGGCAGAACAAAACAGTACAAAAAAGTATCTGCTCGCTTTCGGTACATTTTTGTCCCACTTAAGAGCATTTTATCCAACCTGTACATTAGCCTTTTGAAATGTATCAAAGGCATTTCAAGACTGCTTGAAACGTTTCAAATGTCTGTCCATACCACAGAGTAATTCCTTTTACTTGATCATGACATGGCCTCCGGAGAGCCACGCTACAGGAGTCTACCATAGCTTGAAGTAGTCATATGTCATTAAAATAATGAATAAAGCACTGCCTTCCTCAAACCAGCATTTTCTCATGATGCCCCACTGAAAGAAGAACGATTTGTAAATATGCAGCTTGAACACCACATAGCAGCTATATAGCTTTAATGCAAAGGTACAGTGCAGATAACTTCAATGGCACCCACTTCCCTAGTTAAGTAAGCTCCAATATATTCAAATAGATTACCTCACTCATGACCTGGTTACCTACAAAATCATATCCACTTAGCCAAGCTGTCTTAACCCCTTGGCTTTGAAAGAGGACTATCATATAGCTGGAGAAGTAACTTTTAACTCCTTAGCTCTGTGATAATGTCCTGAAGGAAAATTAGTTCTGAAAATTTCTTTGCCACAGAACAAACTTCCAGATGCAAAAAACACCCTACTCGTAGAATTGTGATCTATGGTTTCTGAAATCTTTGCTCTCAAGTCCAGGCCTTCAGAAAAACTTTCTGTATGTAGAAACAATCAGACATTTCTACAAATAGCTACAAATTTCTACAAATAGCTACAAAAAGACCTACCATAATAAGAGCTTCTTTTATGGGCTGGGTATTTTGATGCTTCCTTCCAGACAGCAGTTTCTGTCAAGCTGCCCTAACATATTGGCACCAGACTGGACATTTGCATTGTGAGCGTTCGGTCTTTGCATGCCTGTTTACCACAAGAAATGGTAACATTTACCAGAAGCACATGCCTTTACAAGGTGCATTCTTTTACAAGACGCAACAAACATTTGATCTGTCATCACAGAAATTCAGAAAGCATCCAACCAACTCAACAAAATGGAAAGTTTCTCTCTTCATGAGGGAACTCATGCAGGGATGTGAAAAAAGTTATTTTGCATGTTGTACAGAGGATATAGACCATAATTGGCAATGCCAAGATAAGTAACTTTATAACTAAACTAGTCAATTGCCCACAAAGAATGATAGGGGGGAGAGGGGGCTAGGATGGAGTGCCACCACCTAACATCCCATGCTGCTGTTCTGCCTCTTTCAGGGAGCAGGGTGGGGGAGCCAAGGCCAGTGCTGCTGGTCTTGACTGCCCAACCCTCTGTCCAGTCCTCAGGGCAGCTTCACCCCACCACCACCACTTTGGGCCAGGCTGGGTTCGGTCTCCCCCTCCCCCCAGAACCGGTCGCCTGCCCCCCCCCCCCCCCCCCCCGCTGCTTCAGGCCAGGACAAGGGCTGCGCCCATGGTCACTCTCCCCCTCCTCCCCCCACTGCTTTAGGACGATGCCAGGGCCTTGAACCCCCCCCCTGCATCTGTTGTCACTGTCACCACACGACGTAGGGGGTGAGGCCAGCAAGAATGACTCTTATCCATCAAGAATGATGGGCAGAGGGAACGACCAGGGACAGAGGTCTGCATCTGCCCCTCCCTGGGCCTAGTCCCCCTCCCCACCTCTTCAGGCTGCGCCCTCACCCCCCAACCATCCACCATCGCTATCGCCTCAGGCCCCCCACTTGATCACCACCATCATAGCAGCACAGCCACCAATTCCTGTCCCAAAGCTTGGGCTCTGATTGATTGTTTCAGACAACCAATCAGAGCATGAATAAAGCATTATGAACAGACAAACTAAGGCTTTTATAATATAAATTTTTTTCAAGAGAACATTCTAATAAGTAGCCAACTTAATGTATATGCTCTGGTGACAGGTACGCACCTCTTGCTGCTCCAGCAGAGCCTGGTGAGTTGCCAGCTCCCACAGACAACACAGGCTCAACTGCAGCTACCGTCCCCACTCTCCCCAAGACAAAACGTAAGGTGTTTGTTGTGGGAGACTCCATCCTGAAGGGGACTGAGGAGGCAATCTGCCACTCTGACCCCTTAGTCCGGGAAGTCCAAGACAAAAGGGGCGGGGGTGTAGCTCTCTATGTGAAGGAAAGCTACATGTGCCTGCAAGCTGATGTTGGCGACTGGCATGGACAGCTAGAGACCCTCTAGGTAAAAATTCGTGGGGAATACAGCACAGGGGACACAACGGTGGGAGTCTATTACAGACCTCCCACTCAAAGTCCTGAGCTTCACCAGGAGTTCGCCCGGGAACTGCCTGAGGCCACATGCTCCAGGACCTTGGTTGTCATGGGTGACTTCAATTACCCGGACATCTCCTGGGAAGATCACTCAACAAAATGAGAGCGGTCGCAAAGCTTTCTCTCATGCGTGGATGACCTCTACCTGACTCAAGAAGTCTATGGGCCAACGAGAGGCAAAGCGCTGCTCGACCTGGTACTGGCTATGGGGGAAGACGAAATCGGCAACCTAGTGATCAATGGGAAGCTGGGTGACAGCGACCACGAGCTGGTCACCTTCACCATCCGCCATAAAGCTGGCAAGTCAGTCAGCAACACAGAAGTCCTTCACTTCAGAAAAGCCAACTTTGACAAGCTCAAGAGGGAGTCAGTCAGGCCCTCAGGGACCATGACCCCAGGGAGATGGGAGTTCAAGAAGAGTGGTTGCTTCTCAAGGAAGCAATCCTCAATGCACAAGCTAAATCTATCCCAACATGGAGGAAAGGCAGCAAGAAGGCACAGCAGCCCTCCTGGCTCTCCAGGGACCTAGCGGACCTCCTGTGGCTAAAAGGAAAGCCTACAAAGGATGGAGGACGGGATTCACCTCCAAGGAGGATTACTCCGCGCTGGTCCGGTCCTGCAGGGAGCAAACCAGGAAAGCCAAGGCTGCAACTGAACTCCAACTAGCTTCAGGCATCAAGGACAACAATAAGTCCTTTTTCAGATATGTGGGGAGCCGGAGGAAAAGCAAGGGCAATGTTGGACCCCTGCTAAACCAGATGGGGCAACTGACAACTGACGCCCAGGAAAAAGCCAACCTATTAAATAGGTACTTTGCGTCAGTGTTTCATCAGTCACACGGAATGCCCATGCCTGCTATGGGACAGGAAAATCTGGGTGAGGGGAATCCCCTACCTTCCATCAATGCTGACCTCGTGAAGGAACACCTTGAGAAGCTGGATACCTTCAAGTCAGCTGGCCCTGACAATCTGCACCCCAGGGTACTCAAGGAGCTGGCGAGCGTCAGAGCCCAGCCCCTGGCACGGATCTTTGAAAACTCCTGGTGCTCTGGTGTAGTGCCCGAAGACTGGAAGAAGGCCAATGTGGTGCCGATCTTCAAAAAAGGGAGGAGAGTGGATCCGGCTAACTACAGGCCCATTAGCTTGACTTCTATCCTGGGGAAGATCCTAGAAAAGTTTATTAAGGAGGCCATCCTTGAGGGACTGGCCCAGGCTAACATTCTAAGGGATAGCCAGCATGGGTTTTTTCTGGGTAGGTCTTGTTTGACCAATCTCATTTCCTTCTATGACCAGGTGACCTATCACCTGGACAAGGGAGAAGAGGTTGATGTCATATATCTTGACTTCAAAAAAGCTTTTGATCTGGTATCCCATGATCACCTCTTGGCCAAACTGGCCAGTTGTGGCCTTGGCTCTACCACAATCCACTGGCTGGGAAACTGGCTCCGTGGTCGGACCCACAGGGTTGTGATTGATGGCAGTCACGCATCGTGGTGCCCTGTGACCAGTGGGGTCCCTCAAGGCTCTGTCCTGGGACCCATCCTGTTCAACATCTTCATTAACGATGTGGACATTGGAGTCAGTAGTGGACTGGCCAAGTTCGCCGATGACACCAAACTTTGGGGCAAAGCATCCACACCAGAGGACAGGCAGGTGATCCAGGCTGACCTGGACAGGCTCAGCAAATGGGCGGACAAGAACCTGATGGTGTTTAACACCGAAAAATGCAAGGTTGTCCACCTTGGGAGGAAAAACCTGCAGCATCCTTATAGGCTCGGGAGTGCTACGTTGGTTAGCACTACAGAAGAAAGAGACTTGGGGGTCATCATTGACCACAAGATGAACATGAGCCTGCAATGTGATGCTGCGGGTAGTAAAGCGACCAAAACGCTGGCTTGCATCCATAGATGCTTCTCGAGCAAATCCCGGGACGTCATTCTCCCTTTGTACTCGGCCTTGGTGAGGCCGCAGCTGGAGTACTGTGTCCTGTTTTGGGCTCCACAATTCAAAAAGGATGTGGAGAAGCTTGAGAGAGTCAAGAGAAGAGCCGCGCATGATCAGAGGTCAGGAAAACAGATCTTACGATAACAGGGTGAGAGCCATGGGAGTCTTTAGCCTGGAAAAGCGTAGGCTCAGGGGTGATCTGATGGCCACCTATAAATTTATCAGGGGTGACCACCAGGATCTGGGGGAACGTTTGTTCACCAGAGCGCCCCAAGGGATGATGAGGTCGAACGGTCACAAACTCCTGCAAGACCGTTTCAGGCTGGACATAAGGAAGAATTTCTTTACTGTCCGAGTCCCCAAGGTCTGGAACAGTCTGCCAGCGGAGGTGGTTCAAGCACCTACACTGAACACCGTCAGGAGTAAATTGGATGCTTATCTTGCTGGGATCCTATGACCCCAGCTGACTTCCTGCCCTTTGGGCAGGGGGCTGGACTCAATCATCTCCCGAGGTCCCTTCCAGCCCTAATGTCTATGAAATCTATGAAACGTATGAAAGTCTGCTGCTTCCCGGGGGTCTGCATCTGGGATATTGCAGAGAAGATTCCAAAGCTCCTCCAGCCCACAGACCACTATCCTATGCTCCTTATTCATGTGGGCACCAATGACACGGCTTGGAGCGCTCCCAGCTGGATCATGAGGCACTACAGGGATTTGGGAGCACGGCTAAAGGGTCTGGAGGCACAGGTGGTGTTCTCGTCGATCCTCCCAGTCTCAGGCTATCGGCTGAGGAGGGACAGGAGGATCCACATAGTCAACCAAAGACTGCGGTGCTGGTGTCATCGGGAAGGCTCTGGCTTCCATGACCACAGCCCACTCTTTCACAAGAGAGGCAGCGAGCTGCTGGGAAGAGATGGTCTCCACCTCTCTCCCCTGGGGAGGAGGCTCTTCTCAGCCAGACTGGCTGACCTGCTCCACTAGGCTTTAAACTAAGCCCATTGAGGGACAGGGGGACTACCGTCACTGCTGGCCCACTGAGCAACCCTTGCAAAGCCAGCGGGCCAAGGCACTTAAGGGAGCCCTAGTACAATCTGTGGGCAAGGCAAGAGCCCCCAAGGGGACACCTGCCTGCCTGTACACAAATGCCAGGAGCTTGGGAAACAAGCAGAAGGAACTTGTCCTTCTGCTCAATGCAAATAATTATGATGTCATAGGGATAACGAAGACATGGTGGGACTCAACCCATGACTGGAACTTGGGTATAGATGGCTATACCCCGTACAGGAGGGATTGTGTAGTTAAAAGAGGCGGGGGTGTAGCGCTCTATGTTAAGGAAAGCTAAGCGTCCCTGCAAGCTGATCTTGGTGACCAGGGTGGATGACTGGAGACCCTCTGGGTTAAAATCCATGGGGAACACAGCACAGGGGACACAACGGTGGGAGTCTATTACAGACCTCCCATCCAAAGTCCTGAGCTTGACCAGGAGTTTGCCCAGGAACTGGATGAGGCCGCATGCTCCAGGACCATGGTTGTCATGGGTGACTTCAATTACCTGGACATCTCATGGGAGGACCACTCAGCAAAAACCAAGCAGTCACAAAACTTCCTCTCATGCAATGATGACCTCTACCTGACTCAAGAAGTCTATGGGCCAACAAGAGGCAAAACGGTGCTCAACCTGGTACTGGCTACTGGGGAAGACGAAATCGGCGACCTAGTGATCAATGGGAAGCTGGGTGACAGCGACCATGAGCTGATCACCTTCACCATCCGCCATAAAGCCAGCAAGCTAGTCAGCAACACAGAAGTCCTTGACTTCAGAAAAGCCAACTTTGACAAGCACAGGAGGCTTGTCAGTAAGGCCCTAAGGGACCATGAACCCAAGGAGAGGGGAGTTCAAGAAGAGTTGCTGCTCCTCAAGGGAGTGATCCTCAATGCACAAGCTAAGTCTATTCCATCTTGGAGGAAAGGCAGCAAGAGGGCACAGCAGCCTCCCGGGCTCTCCAGGGACCTATCAGACCTCCTAAGGCTAAAAAGAAAAGCCTACAAAGGATGGAGGATGGGATTCACCCCCAAGGAGAATTATTCTGCACTGATCCAGTCCTGCAGGGAGCAAACCAGGAAAGCCAAGGCTGCAACTGAACTCCAACTAGCTTCAAGCATCAAGGACAATAAAAAGTCCTTTTTCAGATATGTGGGGAGCTGAAGGAAAAGCAAGGGCAACACTGGACCCCTGCTGAAGCAGATGGGGCAAGTGACGCCCAGGAAAAAGCCAACATATTAAATGGGTACTTTGCATCGGTCTTTCATCAGTCCCATGGGACGCCCATGCTCACTATGGGACAGGGAGGTCCGAGCGAGGGAAATCCCCTGCTCTCCATTAATGCTGACCTCGTGAAGGAACATCTTGAGAAGCTAGATACTGCTAGCCCTGACAACCTACACCCCAGGGTACTCAAGGAGCTAGTGAGCATCATAGCCCAGCCCAGCCCCTGGCATGGATCTTTGAAAACTCCTGGTGCTTTGGTATAGTGCCCAAAAACTGGAAGAAGGCCAATGTGCTCCCTATCTTCAAGAAAGGGAGGAAAGTGGATCCAGCTAACTATAGGCCCATCAGCCTGACTTCTATCCCGGGGAAGATCTTAGAAAAGTTTATTAAAGAGGCCATCCTTAATGGACTGGCCGACGCCAACATCCTAAGGGATAGCCAGCATGGGTTTGTTGCGGGTAGGTATTGCTTGAACAATCTCATTTCCTTCTATGACCAGGTGACCTATCACCTGGACAAGGGAGAACAGACCGATGTCCTATATCTTGACTTCAGAAAAGCCTTCAGTCTGGTATCCTATGGTCACCTCTTGGCGAAACTGGACAATTGTGGCCTTGGGTCCACCATGATCCGCTGGCTGGGAAATTGGCTCCGTGGTCAGACCCAAAGGGTAGTAATTAATGGCAGTCACTCATCATGGTGTTCTGTGACAAGTGGGGTCCCTCAAGGCTCTGTCCTTGGACACATATTGTTCAACATCTTCATTAATAATGTGGACATTGGAATCAGGAGCAGACTGGCCAAGTTCGCCGACGACACCAAACTTTGGGGCAAAGCATCCACGTCAGAAGACAGGCGGGTGGTCCAGGCTGACCTGGACAGGCTCAGCAAATGGGCGGACGAGAACCTGATGGTGTTTTTAACACCGAAAAATGCAAGGTTCTCCACCTTGGGAAGAAAAACCTGCAGCATCCTTATAGGCTCGGGAGTGCTACGCTGGCTAGCACTATGGAAGAAAGAGACTTGGCGGTCATCATTGACCACAAGATGAACATGAGCCTGCAATGCGATGCTGTGGCTAGTAAAGCAACCAAAACGCTGGCTTGCATCCATAGATGCTTCTCGAGCAAATCCCGGGACGTCATTCTCCCCTTGTACTCGGCTTTGGTGAGGCCGCAACTGGAGTACTGCGTCCAGTTTTGGGCTCCACAATTCAAAAAGGATGTGGAGAAGCTTGAGAGAGTCAAGAGAAGAGCCACGTGCATGATCAGAGGTCAGGAAAACAGATCTTACAACGACAGGCTGAGAGCCATGGGGCTCTTTAGCTTGGAAAAGCACAGGCTCAGGGGTGATCGGTGATCTGATGGCCACCTATAAGTTTATCAGGGGTGACCACCAGGATCTGCGGGAACGTTTGTTCACCAGAGTGCCCCAAGGGATGACGAGGTCGAACGGTCATAAACTACTGCAAGACCGTTTCAGGCTGGACATAAGGAAGAATTTCTTTACTGTCCGAGCCCCCAAGGTCTGGAACAGCCTGCCATTGGAGGTGGTTCAAGCACCTACACTGAATACCTTCAAGAGCAAATTGGATGCTTATCTTGCTGGGATCCTATGACCCCAGCTGACTTCCTGCCCTTTGGGCAGGGGGCTGGACTCGATCTTATGAGGTCCCTTCCAGCCCTAATATCGATGAAATCTACGGAACTCCCACTAAAATTAACTGGAGTGTTAAGCCAACGCATGAGGCTACCTCTACCCATTACAGGTACTGCGCAATTACCTGGGTAATTAATTGTGTCATTACCTTGAGATCAGCGACATGTCTAAAGTACTTATGTCATAAAAAGCTCCAACCAGATGTAAAATTAGACTTCAAAAATGTGTACCAACTTTTAGGGCTGTGTGAACCTTCAAACCCTGATTCGATTTGGCTCACTTCAGTGGCTGAATCTCTGAATCTGAATCAAATCAGAGGACCCTTTAATCTCTCCAAATCGAATTGGAACCCTCCAAAACAATTCGGAGAGATTAGGAAAGATTTGGAGATTCAGACATAGAGACAGCTTTAAATCTTTTTTCTATGTACCTCTAGGTAGCAGGGACTCATTAGTGCTGCAATGCTGGGGCACATGGAGTGTCCCACAGAAGCACAAGGGGCTCCCCAGCATGCTCAGCAGCAGACCCAGGAGTGGACCAGAAGCACTTCCGGTCCACTTCCAGGCCCGCCAGGGAGCACACAGGGTCTCCCCCCTGCTCCCCCCCCACTCCCCTGGATCAGCTACTGGTGCCTCCTGGGTCTGGGGCTGGCACCCAGTATCTCCCCATGGCCGATTGCCAAGCCAGGGAGCCATGGCAGGGGGGCAGCCCAGTGCATTCTCTGGCAGACCCGGAAGAGGACTGGAAGTACTTCCGGTCCACTTCCAAGTTCGCCGCCGAGCATATGGAGGGGCTCCCCTTGCACTCCTGTGGGATGCTCCATGCACCCCAGCATTACAGTGTTCATGAGCCATGCCTGCTACCTCAAGGTATGTAGAAAAAACTTTTAAAGCTGTATCTATGTCCAAATTGCTGATTCTCTGAATCAACATCAAATCTTTAGATTCGGATTCGGCCGAATCAAATCAGGGACAGTGATCCAAATCAACAATTCAAATCACTATCCCCTATTTGGGCCCAATCCAAATCCAAATTAAATAGGGCCTGCTTTGCACACCTCTACTAACTTTACAGCTGGTTGCCATCAAGCTTTAATTTGCATATGTAGTAGGGTCTTCCCTGTGGTTGGGAGCCCTGTCAACTGTGGGCTTCCAGCCACAAGGATGCACCATGCCTAGGCCGAGCTGGGAGTCCTGCAACTAAGGGGATTCTTGGTCCCAACAGGTGCCAGCTCTGCATTTTGGCAACACGTCTCCTGGTGCTGGGTGCTGGCTGCATTCCAGTAGTTGTGGCTGTAATCTCCCAGCCCCGGGAGTGCATGGAGCCCCTTGGGCTGGGACATTAAAGCTGCTGTGGTTTCCAGCCTCAGAGGCTCCCTGCATACCCAAGGACTGGAAGACCATAGGTACTGGAATCTCCCAGCCCTCGGCACCTCATACTCCCCTGTAGCTGGAAGATAGCAGCAGCTGTATCTCCAGTTGTGGGGGTGCGTGGGGTACCCCTGCAGCTCGCAGCCTCTCAACTGACAAGGCTCCTAGGCATGTTAGCCTGCTTCTTGCTAGTACAGGGGGAACCACACATGCATGGCAATTGGCATGATTGTGGAGTCATACATTAGATCCAATTGTCTCACCTGCCCCTGTAGAGACATTAAAATCCAAACTTCTCCTTCCTTTGGACAGGCAATGGAGAAATGAAGAGAAAATCATAAAAACTAGGGCTGAAAAAGACCTCAGGAGGCTGTCTAGTCAACTTCCTTGCTCAAGGCAGGATCATCTGATTAAGCCATCCCCACATGACATCATCTCTCCATTTGATTAAGAAGAGAGGACAGAAGAAGGTGTGTGCGTGCATGAGAAAGAAATTATTACAATGACACACAAAACAATGGCATAGCATCTTGATGAATTACAAGTTCCTAATAAGAATATTGAAAGAGGATCAAAGGCAATGAATTTAAAAGCTCAACACATCTTTCTCTACTGGAAAAAATGGTTCTTTCCACCTAACAGGTAAACCTACATGGAAAACTGCTGCCACAGAATTTATGGAACTTTGCTGCAACAGGAAAAACTTTCCTTGAACTCAGATACAAAGGAAGCTTAGTGTGAGATATGTGAATGTGCTGAATCTGCACATGTGAATCTGAAGTTACATTCTGTTGAATCTGCTAGTGCCAACACAGGTATAGTTTTACGTTATGTTTCCGATATATTCTGTGCTTGTCAGTCTGGCAGCACTTTCCCATACTTGTGGCTGTAAAGTCATTTATTTATCAAGCCTCTAGGACAAACGTAACACTTACAGAAAGGCACAATCTTTTGTGCAGCCAGATTCAAAGGTACAATGTTTTGATGACACATGCAAAAACTGGGTACAGAAGTGACACGTATAGAAGAACACTGATGGAGCACATGAAAAAAATAAAGCAAATATCCCATTTCCCTTTCTGCATTGTGTTGTAAAGATGTGTACCATTTTGAAAAGTCAAGCAGGGTCCAATACTGCATTTGTTGTACCCCAGATATCCCATTACTCCTAATAAAAGTTGGAGGAAGATGTGGGGGGAGAAACAAGGACTATCACACAGAAGAAACTGACAGCTTCCCTAATTTAAGTTATGAAAAGGCACAATCTTCAACCTACTGGAAATCCAATTAGAAAAAAAAATTATGATCCTAGGTGGATGTATCTTGTAATATGTATCTAGTACAACTTCTTAATGAAACCAGCTGCAAGGCCTGGTAAATGTACTCATTCATGTCAGTGATAAGCAACCAACGTAGCCTTGTTAGTGGCATGTTTGTCTCTACCAAATACTTTTGCAGAATTTGAAAACTGCTTAAAGGAATGTTAGGATTCTGACTTATCACTTCACATTTGGAAGGCTGTCTTCCTGAATCTGTAGTACCATGAAAGAGTAAAAATAGTGTCATATCTTCTCTCTGTGACGCATTGACTCTGAAATGTCTCTCTCCCTCAGTGCTACTTCACCTTTAATGATACTTGATGGCACCAGGAGGCCCAGATAAAAAGGCAAACCCCTGCTGCTCACCAAAACTTTGTGAGCACTTTGAACTTTTATCAGAAGGTCAGATAAGTTTGCCAGCTAGGGGCTAACAGGGGCTACCAGAGGTAAACCTTTATACTCTCAACACTCCTATTAGGGTGTGACTACACAGAAAGTGAAGGTGTGACACTGTCCACATCACATGGGAATTAACACAGAGCAGCTAGTGTGCTAGGCATCCTATGCTACCCACTCGTTTACTTACTTTGCACTAATTTCCCTGAGTAGACAAAGTTTTCCTCTACATTTGTTTTCATACTAAAAGCCAGGTGTTCTTCATGGCCACAAAACCAGATGAGAAACTCAGAAAATGTTCAGCCTCAGTCATCTTTTTAAGCTTCCATTTTGGCTAGTATTACTTCTTGTTGTCCCCCTCTTCGAGGCACAAGTACTTCCATATAGCTTTGCCTACAACCTATTTCTGTATTGAGAAATGGAACCATTATAATGATTTTCTTGCTAGGGCTGAAAATGTTATCCCCCCCTGGCCTTTTTCCCCCAGACAACTGAACCAAAATCTAAGAGATGTTGACATTACCTTCCAGAATCTAAAGGTCATTCTCAATACCACTTCTTCCATGGGGCTGAACAAAATGCTGTTAAGCCAACAATGTGACATGCACATAGGTGGAGATTTTCAAAATGTTTAAAGGCATACACTTAACTCCTAATGGAAATCAAAGTGAAAATCCCTGTTATAATTCCTACAATGCAGAAAAATTTCTCTCTCCTCACCTCACTTCTATTTCCATTCTAGTTATCAATACAAGAAGTTTCCTTACAGTTTCCATACATTAGGTTTCTATATTTTTACACTCAGGTCATTAGAAAAATCATCTTGCAGTAGTACATACACTTAGACGCTGTATCCAACCAAATTTGGTGTTTTGAGGAAAAACAGTATGAGCTATGCTTTTCCTTGATAGTTTTGTCTACTGATAATGTCAAGAGTTTTCAGGAGAATAATTCCATATATGGAACGCAGACAACATTGCAGCAGAAAAGCATTCTCAGCTTGTAATCAGTATCTGTCAAGTAGTAAATTAAATAAAGCTGATCCTATCTAAATTACTTTCATTCACATCCAAGTCCCAAACACCAACAAAGAATCTTCAGGAAACAAACATACCCCATCCTCCAAGAAAAGCTTTGACACTGAAAAGAACAATGCAGAGCCATGGCTTTGGCTCTACACTACACAGTGATGATTCTGCTCCAGAGGAATCATGAGCAAGGATGTCTCTAGTAGAATCCCACTTCTTCTGCACAACCAGAAAAATGCAAAGCAGTCATATAAGAATCAAGAATTGGGCCCAATGTCACCACCAGAGGGTATATAACCCAATGTATGGCACAACAAACAGTAAAGAAACAAAAAAGCCATAGTATAACAGGCCTCTGGGGGGTGAAAAACTGTATAAGGCTTAGAATGCTTAGTATGAGGCAGAGAAGAGACAGGAAGAAAATGCCACAGATGCAGAATTAACAAATTAAAAACAAGAAATCTATTAAACTACTTTTATTTAATCTCTCTGAATGATTTCTGGGAACGCACAAGTTTTAAAAGAAAGATCTGAATGAACACAGGCTGACCACTAGGCTCGATCCTGAATCTACTGAAGTCAATGAGTGTCTCCCTGTACTTCACTGGTTCTGATGTGAGTGGTAGTATATGATGGAGACAGTTAAAAGCTTAATGGGCTACATGGAAGAAAATTAAAGGAATGTTGTATTTTTATTTTAATATTAAAAACCCTCCCTGATCCAGAAAAAGTAGATTGCTCCAAATATAAAACAACTAGCAATTCATGTTCTTAAGAAAAGTATACTAAAAAAAAATTCTAAGCCCAAACTTCAAGGAACCAATGTGGACCACCATACTGAATGAAGTGCAGTACTAGTGTAAAGTATGCAGCACATGTTCCTAGACCACAGATTTTATAAAAATGGTGATTAATGTTTTGGCAGTAAATTTATCAAACATCACTTTTTCCTTTCAGTACTAAATAAAATTGCCAACGACAAAAAACCATCACACTGGGAATTTGCACTTTCCTGTTTATTTCATTTCTGGCATTATTGTACAAAGGCACCACTTGGACCTACAGCAAAATACTCAGAGCAAGAAAATTCTAGTTAGTCACATTAAAAAAGAATCCCAAACATCTATCACACACTAGCATTCCACTTGCATATTGTAACTTATCTCTGGCATATTTCTTCACTACAGCAATTTAAGCCATTAAAGTGTAGTACCTTAAGAATGCTTTAATTTGGTCATAACGAATGCAAATCCATTTTACTTTTGATATCTCTAATGAACAATTAAGTGGACAGTGAAGTTTTGTGCTATCTTGAACAATGATACATTAACTTATGCAATACATCATAATGTCAACAAATTCCAAGAGAAGGTTGTCTTATACTTTTTTCCTTAAAGTAATACAAAAAAAGTTAAAAGGGGGTTAAACTGAAGAATGATAAAGCCAACCAAGTGAAGAAAGTGAAGTAAAACAAAACAAAAACAAAAGGAACAACCTGCACCCAAGGGCTTTCTTTCGAAGACAGATGTCAACATTCACTTTGCAAACCAAGGCAATAGTCATGACAGGGCAAAAAATGAATTAAAGCTGTGTCCAGACTTGAACTTCTCCTGCTAGATGGCTTTACTCTACAGTTTTTTGAGCTTTTTCTTAAAGGGAGGGGGATCTGCTTTAAAATCTTTAAATACCCAAATACAATAACATGAAAAAAGGTGGTAGAATGGTCATAAATTTCAATACTTTTCAAATATTTCCTCTAAAATATCTCTCCTCTGTTGGAAGCACACTGTTTCTATAGTCTTTGTAAAGCTCAGCATAATTTGCTCCAATTGCTATTTAGGAGATTAAACTTTCCAGTCATCCCTGTGCCCTAGATCTGAAGGAAAGATCAGCTGCAAATGGAGACAACCTTGTTCAGCACTACTGAGAGAAAAGGAGCACCTAAGCACTCCCATGTTGGGCCTTAAAAGCACTATTGCTCTACATCTGCCTTACGTTTCTTGGTGCCCAGGCCCTTGCACACAGGTATCACATCTGAAGTAGGAGCCAAAAAAGTGTCTCACACTTCCTAACAATAACCAATAAAACCTGTTACGCTGAGCTGTGACGGAGAGGAGGAGAGGGAAGAGGGCACCAAACATCACAGATGTAAAAGATATGTCTTCTCAAATGTCCTAAATCATTTTACATGAAAGAGCCTAGGAAGACACTAGAGATTATATTAAAAGTAAAGTTCCCTTCAACTCATATCCAGGGTTCTGAGCAGAATTTTGAAACAAAGTAAAAGAGACTTTTCTCACAAAATCAAAGCTCAAACTTTTAAAAAAGAACTTCAAAATACTGGGATATGACTTTTGGACATTGATGGCATTTATAAACGTGCTACAGGAAGCAGAGGAAGGAACGCTTTAATTAGTGCAGCTCTAAGAGCTGTACTAATTAAATGCGCCTGGAGCATCACATGTATCAGCGTCCCTGTGCTGAAAAATGGTGGTGGAAAGCTTTGAACTAGAACTCATCAAATAAGCTTTAGTTTAAAGCTCCCCACTGCCATTTTTCAGTGTAGGGACACTGATGCATGTGACACCGGAGTCTGCTAGAGGATGGTAATTACCACGCTCCAGAAGACTCAATTAATTGAGTCTGCTCCAATGTGCTAGAATTCCAGTGTGCTAGAGCAGCCTCCCTGCACTTGCATAGGAGCCCTTAGTTTGTGCTAGAAAACAAATCCAGCTGGTGGGAAGAAGTTAAAGCTGGCTGTTCTTTATGGTAATAAAAAGTCTTACTGTATTTATTCTAAAACCTAAATGTCCACTGAAGAATCTCTGCACTGTCAAATACAAGGGACTATATTCCGAGAGCAAGTTTATTACCTACCTAAAAACCTGTGAGTTAGCTCTGCTATCGAAGTCTAGTCTCCCTATAAATACTTGGAGGAAGTCAAAGTATTGTTCCTACAATGATTTAAGGCAGGTATGTCAAAAATCTGGTCCATAGAGCCCCATCATCTGGCCCTCAGTGCTGCCCCGGACTGGGAGATGCATGTAGTACAGACCTAGCCCAGTTTGGGGAGAGCCAGGGGGAGTGCTACATGTGGCACAGATCCTGGAAGGGGTACCACATGCAGCAGGGTTTGAGCTCTGGCTGATCCAGGATCTATATTACATGCAGTACCTGCCTTTCCTGGACTGAGGCATAGGCAGTGCCTGTTCCAGCCACTGTAAGGTCCAAGCCACACACCTTGACTAATCTGACCACTCTGCAGTACAAATCTGAAAGCACCCAAAACAGAAGCCATGTGCAGTGGACCTGGCATGTAGAGAGAGTAGAGGTCCAAGGTGCTGATCTGGCCTGTGGACCAGACTGCTACCACTCATCCAGCCCATGGGGACAGGTAAATCTGACATCCCTTCTTTAGGGGCAAATTTGGTTTTTTGCTTGTATATTTCACAGGGAGCACTGCAGGGTAGCTGTCCTTGTGTTAAAATGTTTTAGCACTGACAGAAGACTAGTATGTTCGAACGTCAATGTTCTGATAAAGGAACCTCTTGCCATTTCTCACTCTGTAGACCAGTGGTCACCAACCAGTCAATCGCAATCAACCGGTGGATCCCAGAGCCTCATGAAGTCAATCCTGGACTGGGGGACTAAGCATGCACAGCCTACCCCACCAGTCCAGCAGGTCAGTTGGTCAGGGAGGGAAGGGGCAGAGGCCCAGGGGGCACATGCAGAAGGGCTCAGGGTGCAAAGCCCAGCCCACAGCAGCAGCCACCTGTGCCATGCACACATCAGGGGCGCACGTGTCCCCACCAAATGCAGGGCAGTGCCGGTGGCTGGGGATTGGCAGCAGGCCCCGCACAGCCAGGGTGGGGCAGGAGACAGAACCACAAGTGACTCATTCAGGGGGCGCAGGGAGCAGGGGCATGCAGCCCGGGAGGGCACAGTGGGGCATGTACCCCTGGATCTGCACACGGGGCAAGGGGGGGGAGGGGGGAGGAGGCTGTAGCTCACCCAATCCTCACTCTCAGTGCCACTGCCGAGTATATCACAGGCCAGGCCCAGTGGGAACAGCCCAGCGCAGCCTTCCCACAACTCAAAGACATGGGGGCTGGCCACCCCTTCCCCCCAAACCAGAAAGAGCCTGGCACTGCCCTGGCCCCAGCCCAGCCCACCCCATGTGCAGAACCAGGGGCACGCACCCACCCTGGGCTGCATGCCCCCCCTCCCCGTGCCCCCCCCAGCTCACAGCTCTGTCCCCTGCCCCCCCAGCTGTGCAGAGCTTGCCCCTCCCTCACTGCCATGGGGGGGTTAGCGATCGAGACCCCAGCAGTGAGGGAAGGTGTGGGGCTAGGGGTGGGTGCTGGGGTCGATCTTCAGTTCCTCTTAAATTCCAAAAACGATCTCCAGCCTAAAAAGGTTGGAGAATACTGTTGTTGACTCATCACAATTTGGCACATTGGTGGTTTTTTTCACATATTTATGGTTTAGCTATTAGGTCTGCACTGTTTCGTTTTGACTTCCATTTCACCATTTCAAAGGGACAGTGTTTTGCTTCACTGTTTTGAAGCACTGTTCCATTTCATTTCATCGAAACTGTTTCAACACTGTTTTCATGTGTTTCGATGTTTCACCCATAGGCTATAATGGGAAATCATGAAAATGCCTGTAACTTTGTCATTTATTTCCTGACTCGAATGAAAACAACACGGATAGTAGCCCCTGTGCAGGCCACAAACTCTGTCAAGTTTCAAGGAGATAAATGCAGGGGTTTCTGGAAAACTGCAGCTCAAACTATTCAGAGAAAAACTCATTTCACTTGTCAATGTGACGGTACAGTGGGGGTGAAAACAGCAGGCATGGTAGCCCCTGCTGAGGCCAAAAAGCCCGCCAAGTTTCAAGGAGATAGGTGCAGGGGTTTCTGGGAAACTGCACCTCAAAGTGCTGACAAGCAAAACTCATGATATGCAACTTTTTATGCTGTTTGTCCATCCCTCCTCCAGAGAACTGGGATTGGAAGGGACCTCATGGAAGGATCAGAGTCACTGGCCAGCTATACATGTCAATATCAGAGCAGTCCTTTCCCCCTCTTCCCCCTCCCTCTCCTTAGCTGGGCTTGCTTGCAGCTAACCAGAAACTTTGAAATTCAAAACATTTTGAAACTTTCTAAATGTTCTGAGTGCCCTTGTTTCATTTTGAAGCTGTTTCAAGGCCGTTGATTTCGATTTCGCAGTTTCAAGCTTGATACACATTGAATCAGCTTTGAAACTGAAATGTTGACAGATGTTTCATTTTACACAGCCCTAGTAGCTATGTTAGTTTAGATCAGTAATTCTCAACCTGGGTGCAAGAGCAGTATTAAGGTGCTGCGTGAACATCTGTGCATGGTTCACAAGATAAACGCCAAAAATTCATATAAGAATCCATACTGTCAAAACCATTCTGACCTATTGTGTTCTTTCTGATTTCTTGCAACAGAAGAATTGCTTTATTATTTTCCTGTAGTCCAAAAATGAGCAAAAGCTAGGAGCCTCAACTTTAATGAGGCTGAAAACCATGGATTTAAGATGCTAATGATGGAGGAATATCTAAAGCAGGGGTAGGTAAAATACAGCCTGTGGGCTGAATCTGGCCAGCCAGGCAATTTCAATTGGCCATCTGGGCACCACCAACTAACTGTACCCCATCCAGCCCACGTGCCTCATTCCCAGCCTCAGGGGCAGAAGGCCCTGGCCCAACCAGCACGCAGCTTCTGGGCTGCTACTACCACTGCTGGAGCCATGGGGAGACCTGCTCAGTTTCCCTGGCATCCCACTTGCCCTAGGCACAAGGTAGGAAAGTGGCATGGGCAGGGGGAGGGGAAGAGGCAGCTAGGCAGGAGTACATAGTGTGGGGTTCAGGCTAACAGCAGTGCAGAGCCTACACCCAGGGGAAGGCATGAGCATGGCGCTTGGGTGGGCAGGGTCTGGCTGTGAGGGAGGGTGGGGGATGTGGGGACCACCCACACATTCCCCCCCATGGCACATAGTCCCCAAAACCAATGGCCAGTACTCATGACCCATGTAGGTGCTGCCACCTAGTGGCACATGGCTCCAGCTAGCATTGCACATGGTGGCAAAAAGCGCGACCAGGCTGGCCAGTCTCTATCATGCAGGACTCCCCGGGGTGCTAGTGCAGCTCCCAGCACTCATACGCCACAAAATGAAGCCCTGCACAATGGAGCCAACTGCCTTCCCTGCCCCCTGCCATGCAAGTCCAGGGACTCTGCTGGGAGGCAGAAGGAAGGGGTGGGACTCCCCTCTACTTCTGTCGGAGTTCTAGGACCCGCATGGCAGGGGGTGAGGAAGGCAGCCAACTCCACAGAACAGTGCTTCCCTCAGTGGTACGCAAGAGCCAGGAGCTGCACATGTGCCATGCAGAGCCCCATGTGATAGAGACAGGCCAGCCAGGCTGCACTCCTTGTAATCCTGTTCAGTGCTAGTGGGAGCTGTGCACCACCATGCAGTAGCATTTGCATGGGCCAAAAGCACTGATCCCCTGCTGCTGCTACCGCCAGTGGTCAGTGCTCGTGGCAATGAGGGGGAGTGTATGGAGGGTCCCCACACCCTCTTTTACACCCTACAAACCCAGCACACCCACACCCTGACCCCACAACCCCCCACTTATACACCCATACATACCCTATTGACTCCCCACACACACAGCCACACACCCTCACAATCACCCTACACCCCACCATACATACACACCCAACCACACTCTACACCCCCACAGTATACAAGAGTAAAACTTTATTTTTGAGTTATTATGCAATTATTTCTATATACAGTATACAAATACAAATCATGACAAAAATATTTTTTGTAATAAAATCAAAATATGTTTATAGTAGGTGTTTGACTTTTAGTATACAATTTGGTTTTTTCTGGTTCCAAGACAGAGTACTTCTAGGGGAAACAGGGAGAGACTTCCACTGGCAAAGGTGAGGGGTTATGGGGCGGACTTCTGGTCCGACCAGGGGGTGGAGCACCTGTTAAGGGGACTACCCTTGCAGCCCTCGGCAGCTCACAAAAACTCATTAAACAGCCCTACAGTCAAAATGATTGCCACCACTTATCTAAAGGCAGTAACTAATTCAGATCCATATTATAGATGCTAGCATTAAAGCAAATTATTTCCACAAATCCTGGATATCTTATCAGGAGGTACCATCTAGCTTAAATGCTGTTCATGCAAAGTAAGTGTAAGGGTGGGATTTTCAAAATAAATTGAGCTATGTTCCAACGTTCAACAGGACTTGGAGACCTAACACAGAAAGGAATCATCTGGGTCCTTAAATCTAGTATTAAAACTGCAGATAGCAATGAAATAAACATTCAGTCCACAAGAACAGCTACCCCATATCACTGAAATGCAATGAAATATGGAGTCCTAACTCTGTTTAAGAGTAATTCCTTTAGTGCAGTGTCACCGGTCAGAGCAACCAACTGGCTACTTACCTAGGAAGTTGGGTAGTTTCCACCCAAATTGGCCCCAGCCCATGAGGAAAAGTAGCCCAGGAAGGGCTACTGACAAGTTAAACTTACCTGCAGGTACTGGAGCAGAGAAACAAGAGCAGCATGCACTGCCATCATGCCATTTTAAAAGCACATACTCCCTGTTCATTGGAGGATGTGCAGGGAGTAACACAGAAAAGAAGCACCTGGAGGCAGAGGGAAGCCAGGTGTTAGAGGTGGCAAAAGACCACCAGGAGCCGAAGTGGGAGGGAGGCAGCTGCAAAGAGCCTCTGTGCTCCAACCTGGACCCAAGCCCATGCTGCAAAGCTGGGTGGAGACCACAGAAAATACACCAAGCTCCAGTAAGCTGAGAAGCAAGAGGCTCTGGAGTTTGAGTAAGGAAACTTGTCAAGGGAGGACTCGGGAGTCCTCACTCACAGGGTGGACAAGCCTGAAGAGTTAAGAGAATTGCAGGACTGCAGACCTGTTGGCAGCAATCTGAATGGGTCACATGAGTCCAAACCTTGCATAGTGCCAGACACAGAGTGCTGCGAGACAACGAGCACTTTTGTTCACGTGGAGGGGTTTTATACTTAAGGATCAGACATGCTGGAAGTGTGTTAGTATACATCAATCATTAGTTAAAATTAGTCCAACTTGAGAGTGTCACATGACTTTTGGACTTTGCCCATAACATTATCACTCTAAACTTGGTGACATTAATATGACATTAAAGAGGAATAGCCGAGATCTTGACACTTACAAATTTAACTTTATGGTCCTGCATATGGCCCAATACTGATGGCCGCAGGCTATAATCACTGATCTCACAGTGGGAAACCTCACTTGTTTAACAACACAGTTGGCATATGGAATGGATGTAGGGGAGGTGGAGCCCCAAGAAATACACCAAAAGGAGAAACACCTCTCTTGAAAGGAAGGAAACCATGCATTATTGGAGCCTCCCTTTTCATACATTTATTGCCTAATCAAGTTGTGGCAGATGAATGGAGAGGGACTTTGTTTCCTCCCTTTGGTAAAACCCAGGAGGGTCACATGCAGGAGTCCAAAACAAATGGCCGGCAAGCTACATCTGGCCTGTGGATCCACTGGGTCTGGCTTGCAGAGCTGCAAGGCTTTGCCTCTGCCCGCATAGCAGCTTTGCCCACATTGCTGCTTCTTCTCTCAGCCCTCTACTCCCTGGCTGTAGTGCAGACGCAGCTTCCACCCAATGGGAAACTGAGCCGGGGCCATGCAACTTCCAGCTGCATTTGTACTGTAGCCAGAAAGAAGATTGGCAGGGTGAGGGTGACAGGAAGAAGCAGCAGCAGCAATGCAGCCACAGCTTCCACCTGCCTGGCCCCAGCACAGCTGCCCTCCAGCTGAAAGCTGTGCTCATGTAGGGTACTGGGAAAAGCTGTGCCAGTACAACTCCCAGCTGCCTAGCCCCAGCATGGGTGCAGACAAACCCCCTCACTGCTGATGCACCACTGAAGCCACCCAACCCACACCAGCCTGGAGCTGGGTTGTTCTAGCCCACAGCTTGAAAAGGCAGCTGGGCCCTACTTTAGCAGGTAAATCAATTTACTTCAACTTCAATCTACAGACAACATCTGGGTGAAGTTAAAGATCAGCCCTTTCCAGTTCATCATGTTATAAGGATACAAGTAAGGAAAAGCTATACTGCTTGGTCATTCATTACAATTGATTGATGGGCCCAACATAATATGTTACTGTTTAGGTTTCAGAAATTAGCTATTCAAATGCAACCTGTCAAATGCAGGCATCTTGCAGCACATTTATTTCAGCTCCTAATCTTCACAACATACAAACTTAAGATGTGACCTCACCCAAACAATGTACAGCCCATCCTATTCTTAGGATACTCTACAAAACATGGTCCTCCGATACAGCTGCAGCATTCACTCACTTTTGCTGGGTTCTTTCAGAGAGCCTTGAAGCTTCTGCAGCTGCTTTTCTTGCTTCAAACTCTTCCCTTTTCAGCACCTCACCGCTTCCCCGGAATCCCAGCTCCACCAGCTGGCGAGCCATCTCTTCATTCTGTAGGAGCAAGAAAAGGTCAGCTTCAACTCTGAAAAAAACAGCATCCATTTCCCAACCACCAGAAATAAACATCCCAAGCTGGGGTGATGGTGGGAGTATCTTTCCATTCAACAGTGGCCAGAGAAGAATAAAGAAATATCATTACAGGTTAACAGCCACTTCCTCTGGCAGCAGTTGTTGCGTGTGGCACTTTCACTTCTTTTCCTCCTATAACACCACCATCCCCACTATAGGTAAGAACACAGCAGAGTCACATGAAGCCTAAGAAAACATAGGTTCTCCTGAAGGGCAAGTAAAGACTTCTAGTCATGCTTAATCAGCTTCTTCACTTAGAGCTGCTGTCACTTCATGGAAAGCTGTAACCAAAAAAACTTATTTGGAGAAAATTCTGTATACAGATCATTCCTTTAATGTGGCTCCTTCGCTGGCAACAAAATGTATGTACTAAAATGTATCCCTGCTGGTTGTTAAGGGTCAGGGAGTAAGAGGGAAAGGTGCCCATGGTGGGAAAAGCAGGGAGGTTAGTCCCTCGATCATACAGAAGCCTTGATATCTGTGTAGCTCTCCAGACACCTACAGAGCAAAAGAGCAATCAGGAAGTGGTCCAGAGTCTCTCCCCAGGCCCTTTAACTGCCCATGTTGCAACAGCAACAAAATACTATACTGCCCAAAACTTTTTTTGTGGGTTGCTTATAACCGTGTAAGGAAGAGACAGCATTGCTGAACTGATCAGGAGCAGCTTGGGAGTTATTCACATTCAGAAAGAGCATAATGAAGTGCCCTGAGCTGTTCCCTGACTCCTTTATTTCCCCTTCTAACCTCCAGGACTGTGGTACTAGTATGAGACATGTGGGGGGAGCAACAAGGAAAATAAAAGCATGTACATCCTAATCATTCATTACACAGGTGAAGCTTCTACTTAAAGTCTTTAGCTTTTGAGAATATAGTCATGTAAAGCATCATAACCACATCCTACATCCGCTTTGATGTGCAAGTTTTCCTTTCCTAGTGTGGCCTTTTCCACAAAAGTGAACTAATGCTTCCACCTAGTGGCAAAAGACCAGAGCAAACTTTCACTGCATCTTCCGCAGGTTTGAGTCACAACAGGTCAAATACTTCCCTCCCTTCTGGAGTTCAGAGGGAAGGAAATGAAATATGGCTGAGGGGTAACATAGGAAAGAAGTAGCATATAGGGTGGAATTCCCCTGGGAAATTAGGGTTGCTCCTCACATCAGTTTCTGTCTCTTACTCGCTTTGGCAGGACAGCCTAACCACTGTGCCACTTTTTTCTGGTGATCTGACAAGAAAAGGGGAGAGCAAGACATAGTGCAGAGATGGGCATCTGTGTAGAAGCTGAATGAGCCACAAAGCTGGACTGCAGACTCCTAGAGCATGTCCAGATGAGCGCGCACGTGTGGTCTGCAGTGCCTCAAACCTGTTTGTGGCACCACAAACCACACAAGGCAGATGTGCAACTGTGCTCTGCTCTACAAATCTGTGCAGCAGTGAGCCACCAGAAATAGAGCTTGGCCATACAGAGCCATGCTGTGGCTGCTGGCCAGGCTCGGTACAGCTGGATCAGTACTGCTGCTGCCCCAGAAGGCACCCAGGGCCCTAGGTAAGGCTGCTGGGACCAGCACAGGTGCTGTCCCCACCCTCTCCTACCCCATCCAGGACAATTTGGTGCACACTAAAGAGCACATGCAGGGGCATGCCCTAAGGCACAAAGCAGTGGCACAATTGTGTGCCACTGGAAACACACACCTGCATATTGGGATGCGCCCTCAGGTGGCATGCAATAGCAATCCATCCCTGTGAGGGAATCAAAGGTCCAGAATCCCAAGAAGGGAAGTGACTGCCTTATTCATTTTTCTCCCTATAAACTAGTCCCTGCATCCAAGAGGATATGGCTACACTCTGGGCACTGGCTAGGTACCCCAACGTATAGATTTTAAAGATTTTTTGACTCTTCTTCAAGCATAAGGAAAAAACCACCAAAGCTTAAAGTTTTCAGAAATCACAAGTAAAAGTTTTCTTCCTAGATAAGATTGTAATATAGATCTTATTAATGTTTTATTATTGTTTCCTACTTTATTAATCTACGCACGTTTGACACCTCCATGGTCTGACATATTAGGCTGGAAAAAGTCAGTAGCTCCTACTCAGTAACTGCTGTTATAATGCATGGATTATACAGTGCTTTATTCCACCTGGTTAGTCTCTGTAGATGTAACCATACAGTTTCCAAAATAAGACAGCTCATTTCCACCTTTGGTAATGACATAACTAACATCATCCTGGGATCAACATGTTGATTTAGCCAGGGGATGATCCAGAGGGGATGCAGTGGCATGGCTGCACCCTCCATGAATCAAGTAAGAATTTTCTTCTCCTCCACACTCAGTTGCACATACCCTCTTCTCCCCCCTTCCCAGTCTGCTACTCTCACAGTCTCTAGCTTCCCCAGGGGTGGGGGAGCAATCCAGAGCTGATCCTGTCCCACTCCAGCTGGGCTGAGCAGGGAGCCAGGCTCAACAGCAGGGGCAGCAGAAGACCAGTTTCTTCTCCATACCCAATCACTCTAGGTGATCCCCGCCAACTTGGGAGCAGGCTTAGGAAGGGGGAGCCAGCCACTGCTGCTGCTGCTGTACCCAGCTGATCCTGGCTCCCCACACAGCTCAGCAGCAACAGGGCAGGAGCTCACCCCTGCTCCCTGCCCAAAGTATCTGAAGAAGTGCCAGCAGCAGTTGAGGGGGCAGGGATTGGAAGGAAAAGGAAGGAAGGTGCCACCAAATATAGAGGGGGAGGGAAGGGGTGCGGAGCGGGAGAATTCTTACCTGGTCCAGGTACTTTAAAAAAGTCCCCAGCTACTGCTCCAGCACTATCTGCCCACCCTGACTGTAGGGAAGGAGAAGCTGGGAGCAAGGGTGCAACCTCCCCTGCAGCACCAGTCACTGCTTCCACACACTCCCATTACAAAATCCTGGATCTGCCCATGTGCTCAACAGACTAAGTCTGGTGCTTCCATTTCTTCTTTTATCTTAGTTCCTCTACAGCAGGGAACTTTTAAGATGGCCTCTAGTTCAATCAGGAATTACAAGCTAGTTGCTGGAATTATTAGAGTGAAATTCTATAGCCTGTTTTGCAGGATCACAATAATGGTTCCTTCTGATCTTATGAAAAAAATCCATAAATGTGCAGGAAAACTGCTGTACCCAGAAGACAGAGTCCTACTAGAGTCAGCAGAACTCCAACAGGCCCAGAAATACCTCAGCATATTGTACACTCCCAGGGCAGGACTGTTGTTTGTGTAATACCCAGCACACTGGGGCCTAATTTGGGCACAAACAAGCATACAGTACAGTCACAATTAACGCGTATTTAACTTACGCGAATTCAGCTTTATGTGCTCAGCTGCTGGGGCTGGCCGGGAAATGGTGCATAGTGTGGCACTGCGCGGCACCACATGGTATTGCCTGCATGCCCGGCATGGCTGGGGGGGCTCACGCTCAGGTGGCCGCCTTGTCTGGGCCCGGTGGCAGCGGCGGCTGCTCAGCACCGAGCCTGGCGATTGCAGCTATACGCGATTTCAACTATACATGCTGACCTGGAAACATAACCCCCACGTAAGTTGCAATTGTACTGTATTTACTACTATGGCATTTCTGATATAGTACAGGAGAAAAGAACAGCTTGAAATGCATAGACAGAAGAGAAAATAATCTCTGCATGAGCCTCTTCGTTCCTCAGCCCCAGGATTTGAGTCTTCATTTTCTGTATGTAGCTAGGCCATGTCTGGGCTAGCTGTTTAAATCAAGAAAAACTCAAGGACTTAATTTACTCCTCAGAACAATGTTTAAAATAGCACTTATGTAGGAAAGCCACCCTATCACCTATAAAACATTACTGTGATCTGTGCCAGGCAGGAGCCAGCCATCTGAGAGATGGAAGCAGTTCTTTTTTAAATATGGGCACTTGATAGACTCTGGCAAGTAAACTGCAAAGGGAAAGACCACATTTGTCTTCCATCTCAATCAAATACCCTTGCCAGCTTTTCAGAGATGGCCAGCATGCTGCCAGGTTTTACTTGGATTTCAAAATCAAAGCAAATCTGGAAGCAAGTGCAACAGCTCTGGACCACATACTAAGCCTAGGGCTGTGTGAAGCTACAGTCACTGATTTGATTCGGAGGAGATTCTGCCTGATTCAGCGGCCGAATCTCCAAATCTGAATCAAATCAGGAGACCCATTAATTTCTCTGAATCAAATCAGAAGCCTCCTAATCTATTCTGAGAGATTCAACGATTTGGCTTCTACATACCTCAAGGTACCAGGTCCAGGTCTCCCACCATTACTGGAGCGTCCCACAGGGATGCGGGAGAGTACTCCATGTGCTTGGCAATGGATTCCGCCACCCCCTTCCCCCCCCCGCTCCTGTAGGACACTCCATCCACCCCACCATCACAGCATTCACGGGCTGCGCCTGGTACCTCGAGGTATGTAGAAAAAATATATAAACCTGTGTCTACGTTCAAAACGCTGATTCTCCGAATCAGAATCGAATCTGTAGATTCAGGTTTTGCTGATTCAAAAATCGGGACAGTGATCCAAATCAGCAAATCGAATCGCTGTCCCCCGAATTGGGCCGAATCCAAATCAAATACACCCTTACTATGGGTGCACACCCCTACTAAGCACAAGGTGGAAAAACTTGCATAGAATTCCCCAACACACACAAGTAAATAATTCATTAATATAATTGCTGGAGGTCTTCATTCCAGTCTGCCTCACTGAAAGTCAGGAGATTTAAGGCATCTAAAATCTACCCTAAAGCATCTCATGCACTGGACATGATCAAGATCTACTGTTCATGATTCAGGCTTATTCGCATACTGAATCTGCTTGTTAGGATCTTACACATTGGAACACATTTCTGCAGAAGTCAGCCTTGGAGTTTTCATCTCAGTTTGAAACTCTAAAAGCACATTTCTATTTTTCTCCCTGCAGTATTATTAGATATTAACATTAATGGAGGGCCTACATAAAAACTAACTATTCAGATTAAACGATTTCTGGCCCAGATCTGCTCCATAAAGTTAAGCACTGCGCAGACTGTTGTTTTTAGTTAACTCCATATCAGACTCATTTTGACGAATGAGAAGGAAGTGTCATTAAAGTGCTGCTTTGCACTGCTTCTTTCCTAACTTTGATTCACAAAGCCTGACCTGACAAGCCTCAGTGCTATCCTTAGGGCTTCCCTACATATAAAAACTGTACTGTTTTAACTGTAACTTTATACTGAGATAACCCTACTTGTGAGGACAGTTTTAACTGTACTGAACATGATTTACAATAATAAGCTATACTAGAGTATAGGGGAACATTCTGGCAAAATGATTTCAGTAAAACTAGGGCAGACCAGGGGGAGTGCATTCACTTCAACTGTAGTGCATGTACAGGGAACTTTCCACTGCGCCCCCTTTCAAAATCCTAGATCTGCTCCTAAATAAGACCCTTAACTCAAATTAATTACACATAAAAACTGAGTTTAAACCAGGCCTGACACACAGCCATGCTAATGATGGGATAAAGTGACCCAAAGAAAGATGGGAGGGGGAGGGGTTTCATCTGCCCTACAGACTTCTGCCAGCATAGCTACATCAATTCAGAGTACAAGGACATTTGATTCCTACCCAGCATAGCAGTGCCAGCAGAGCTATAGTTACAGTAGCAGACTTGCCTTTTTATCAGGATGACTTGCTTCGTTTAAAGAACATGCAGTCATGGAATAGCCCCAGTTTTACCAGGACAAACTGAGTGCATACTGGAAGCACTATGTCAATATAGTATACTTAGAGAAGCAACACATTTCTAGCACAGACCTACCCTAGAGAGATGTTCTAAAATGACAGTCATTGCTGTGTACAAGCTGCTGGAACCATTTCGTCCAAGTGTCAACTGTTTAGACAGGCAATCAACGAAAGATTGCAATTTCAGCTCTATCATACTCTAACGTTGGAGCTGCACAAATCTTAGCCTGTCATGCTTGATAATATGTATATGAATGCACAGTCTGGCTGCTTCTGCTGTTGATGGTGTCTGGAAATAACTGTCTAGAAGATACCATCAGAAGATGGATAAAAATAAGCATCAATAAAGTCCTGCCTATAATCCTGGAATTAAAAAAAATAATGAGCTTCATTTCTGCTATTTAAAACGTTTTAACTTTTTTTGACTAATTCAGAAGTATTTTGACATTTTCTCTGCTTTTAATAAACCTGCATGCCTTGAAACATGCAAAAAAAAAGGCAGGCATTATGACATGTATCAAAAAATGAAGATACTGAGAAAGTTAGAATTTCATCAAACAGCTGTTCCTGGTAAAATAATAGGAAATCTTTGAAAGACTGTCTTTTCTTTCATGATGACACTGCTGATGCTTTGAAAAGATTGCTTATTGTTCTACCATGCAGCTATTCAAAAGTCCTTTCTCTATGGGAGGACAAGTTTTGATGCTACTGAAGCTGCAATTAGATTTACAGTCTTCACCTGAAGCAGAAGTTAAACATAAATGATCCTTATGACGAATGATGAATTTTGAGTTCTCAAAGCAAATACATTATTAATGAATGATAAGGGGAAAAAAACGTACCATTCAAATGGCATGAAATCTTGCAGAGGAATGCTTGATCTTTTGCATCATTTCTCTGTGTTTTAGTGCAGGGTTTGAAATGGGTCTTACTGGGCAGGATCCATTGGGCATGTCTGCACTGCATTAGATCAAATCAGGGAAGGCTTCCAAAAAGTGTGTTGTACACATTGCCTCCTGAACCAGATGGAATGTAGCTACCTTCTTACCATGTCCAGTAATGGGAGGGGGTTTGCCATTCATTTTAAGCAGCGTTGAACCTGATTCAGATTTGTTCTTGAATCAGTTTTAAATTACTGCTGCTTAATACAAGGGATCTCAGTAACCAGTTTACCTCTTGGCCCTAAATTCACTGCCAGTAAACTCAAATCAAACTCAATAGCTGTACACAACTAGCAGTTTCTAAAAATACAACTTGGAACCTTATAGCAGTGTAGCTAACTCAATAACCACACAGCCATTTCTTTGCCTGTTCCTAGAATCATAGAGAAGTCAGGCTGGAAGGGACCTCCACAAGTCATTTAGTCCAATCTCCTGCCTGAGGCAGAATCATTTGTATCCAAACTATCCTATATGATAGGGCTATGCAAAACAGCACCATTTTGTTTTGACTTCCGTTTCGCCATTTCAAAGGGACTGTTTTGTTTCATTTCAGAAGCACTGTTCCGTTTCATTTAGTCAAAACTTCCACTGTTTTTGACGCTGTTTCAACATTTTGCGCATAGGCTATAATGGGGAAGCATGCAACTGCCTATAACTTAGTCATTTTTTGGCAGACTTGGATGAAACCTACAGAGATGGTAGTGGACACAAAGCCTGCCAATTTCCAAGGAGATAGGTGTTGTGGTTTCTGGGCAACTGCACCTCAACATGCTGACAAGAAAAACTTGTGCGACTTGTGTGACATGTGCTACTGTGTGTGTGTTAAGGCGCAGCGGGGTGAAAACTGCAAGCATGGTAGCCCTGCTGAGGCCATGAAGCCTGCTAGGTGATAGGTCCAGGGGTTTCTGCGAAATTGCACCTCAAGCTGATGACAAGCACAACTTGTGACGTGTGACTTTGTGTGTGTTAAGGCGTGCCCCTCACTGGCGCTAGGGCCTCTGCATGACATGATAGTGTGCCACAATGAGGGCTCCTCCTCCCCTACAGCCTCATCTCAATCCACCACTTTAAATGACAATGGGCAATAACAATTTAGTAAGCAGCACAGTAGCACCAGCAGCATCTCAGGCAGCCAAACTGTCACAGAGCCGTTCTTTCTTCTCCTGCAGGAGCTTTTTCTCCAACAACTACCAGAGAACTCTCCCTGCCAGCCCCAGCCCTGGGGCTTAGATGTGCCCAGGGCCCTGTGTACTTCCAGTCAGCTGACCGGTGACAGGTGCCAGGGGTGTTGGTCTAAGGACATGGCACTAGCAGACAAAGTTCTTTAATTCTAGAATTAGGCAGGACATTATTGATGCTTATTGTTATCCATCTTCTGATGGTGTCTTCTAGACAGTTATTTCCAGACACCATCAACAGCGGCAGCAGCCAGGCTGTGCATTCATATACATACAAAGTTCTTTGGATCAATTTAATCTGGTATCTTTTAATAGACCAACTGAATAGTTACAAAAATATATCATAGCAAGGTTTCAGGCTGAAAAGCCCTTGGTCAGGCTGAGGAAGTACCTGCAGTTGGTGTGTGTGCTCTTCCTGGATGCAAGGAATAGTAAAGAAGCCAGAGGCTGGCATGTGAGTCAGCCAGTCAGTGAAAATGGAAATGGAGGCATCAGGGGATGAGGGACAGACTGGCAGTGGGGGGAGGATATAGCATCACAGGTGAAAGCGAAGAGATACCTGGGGAGTCAGGTATCATGCACAAAACCTGCCTACAATACAGTGGTGACATGTAGGGGGTGCACGTTGAGAGCACTGGTGTACCCCCTGACCAGCAGCACTTGCCGCTTAGGCAACGGACAGGGGGGCAGGTGGAAGCGCCAGTGCCCCTCCTGCAAGCACCAGCCAGGGAATGGAGCACTGTGGTGCTCCCAGAAGCGGGCACAGGCATTTCCGGAAGCAGCCGCAGCAACCAGCTGTGGGGGGACCACCCCCCTAGTCGCTAACTGGTTGCTGAGGGGGCATGTGCCCCCCCACCGACTAAGGAAGCACCAGCCTCCCGTACAACATCTCCAGTATGGAGATATCTTTACACTACAATACATATCTCCATCAGGGCACCAAGCGGAGCTACCAAGCAACAATTGTGCACCAGAATGAGCACACACCATCTATCTGTCCATGAAAAACAACAGAACACAACCGGTCTCCAATCTCTATTTTTTTTCTTATGTCCAGCCTGAAATGGTCTTGGAGGAGTTTATGACCATTGGTCCTTGTTTTACTTTGGAGCGCTCTGGTGAATAAATGTTCTCCCAGATCCTGATGTACACCCTTTACGTACTTATAGGCAGCCACCAGGTCCCCCTCGAGCCTGCGCTTTTCCAGGCTGAAGAGTCCCATGGCTCTCAGCCTCTCTTCATAAGGCCTGTTCTCTTGCCCTCTGATCATACACGTAGCTCTCCTCTGGACTCTCTCAAGCTTCTTGACATCCTTCCTGAATTGAGGAGCCCAGAACTGGACGCAGTACTCCAGCTGCGGCCTCACCAAGGAGTATTATTATTGTTAATAAAACCTAATAATAATAAAAATAATAATAATAATAATATAGGCAACCATCCTATATGATGATCCTCTTGGATCATGGTGTACATGTAAGAGGTCTAGTCATCTGCCTCAAATCTGCTTGTGGTTGACAAGCTCACTTTGAAAGTGACACAGCTTGATACAAGTTTCAGGTTTTTATTAGTTATTCATTATCATCATTATTGTTAGGTCTTATTATTGTATTTATTTTTAACTTTTTGTTTTATTTCATTTTTGTTATTTAAATTATTGTTTATTTTTTATTTTGTTTTTGTCTTTAGTTATTTTAAGTTTTGTTTAGCATTTTTGTTATTTTAACTGCTTTTAAGTTTTATTTAGTTATTTTTGTCATTTTAATGGGGGCTTTTAAGTTCCATTCTTAGTTTTATGCTTCTTAATGTATTACTTAGCATTGTATTTATTATTTCAAGTATTTAAGTGTTAGTGTTATTTTTAATGGACTGGGAACAACTGGGTTGAGGAATAACAGATCGATATTTCATCTTGAGGCTGACAAGTTGGTATTTGTCACAAACAAGGTGTTTTTAGTAGGTTGGAAACAAGCCTGTCCTGGGAACAGATTTCTGAAGCCCTCAAGCAGGCGAGAATCCCGCCCCGCCCAGAGGCCCCACCCCGCTCTGCCTGCCCCGGGGAGGGTGGAGGGGCACGTCCGCGCTGACCTCCAGGTAGTAGAGGTCCTGCGTGATGACGTGTGAGTCCAGGTACTCCTCGTACGTGCCAAACGCCGTGACGACATGGTCCAGCGCGGCGTCCGCGTCATCCCCCTCCATCCCAGTGGCGCCAGCCCGGCCTGCCCGGCGCTTCTAGCAACTGCCCGGCGTCCCTAACAACCGCTCGGCGCCCCCGGGGCCACGCCCACCCGGCCGCAAGCCCCGCCCCTCTCCTACTGGCCCGCGCTATTGGACGTGTGGCTGAGTGCAAGCACCGCCCGCACCCACCAGCAGCTGAGTACTATGCGCCAGAGGCCACGCCCACCCGCTCACAAGCCCCACCCCGTCCTATCTGTCCCGCGCTGGAGATGGGAGTAGATGCCCTGCAGCTTAGACTCAAGGCAACCGCTAACAGGCTGGACCCCGCGCGTACCTACCAATGGCCCCGCCCTCCCGGCCACAAGCCCCGCCCTTCTGCTCTGTGGCGGGGCAGTCACGAGAGCTGCTGCGGGGTGCCGGTCTGGCAGATCCTGGCACTTACCTACCGAAGCTGTAGATCAGTCCCCGCTTTGTATAGTCGGATGTCTCCTCACCCTTTCATCTCCCTGCAGCGGGTTGTCTTCCCGCGGGACAACGGGTAGCATTAAGCTAGGGAAAAGCCTGGGAGTGAACCAGCTGTTGTAGGGGCAGGTCACCCCCGGACAAAGTATTTGATCCTGGGATCCTGCAGGCCTCCATGCTCATCCTTCCATTTTAAATATCTGCCCTTACACTTGACCCCAGGATCAATCGAGGCTTATTCAAGGCTATTGCTACTCAAGCTGCCTGTGTGAATGACTGTCCGGCCCTGTTTTGATGGGAGTCCAGATGTCAGTAAAGCCCCATGTGATAGCACAGGAAAACTTCCAACCTGGAAGCAATCAACTTAAGTGGAATCTGCTAATTATCTACATCTTTTTTTTTAAAAAGGCAAAGGCTAGCCCAGAGGCACAAGCTAGGGATAGGGAGGGAAGTTACACAGTCCATTAAGAATACATTTTATTTACAATTTGATTGTGGAAAAAGGAGTAGTATAGGCCTTCCAGGGATCACCTGGATTTTTTGGAGGTCTTTACTGTCCTGGGAACAAACAGTTTTTACTGCTACTCATCAAATTGCAATAAAAGTGACCACAGCACAGGAAACCCCAGAAGAGTGTAAATCTTGTTACCTCTTTTTTTTTCCCAAAAATCTAGTTAGTCTAATGAAAGATATCAGCTCTATCACAAGTTCTGATTCCCTTTGCTTCTAAACCAGGGGTTCTCAAACTTTGTGATACCACAACTCCTGACGGGCAATCAACGAGTGGAGGTCTCCCACGCAGTGACGAAAGCGGAAGTGCCGGCAGCATGCAATGGCAAAGGCAGAAGCACCGGTGGCACATGGCACATGGGTTTTGGACCCCCTTTTAAGATGTTCAGGGGTTGCAGCCCACAGTTTGAAAACGTCCGCTCTAGACCAATACGGCTACAACGTGGATACCTGAACCTGGTTACATGGTAATTCTGGGTAGCTCCAGGAGCTTTTAACACAGGATTGTCTGCAAAGTAACACCAGCAGCTAGTTTTAAGCATTCATTATGCAGCTCAAAGTTATGCCACTCCAGGGCAAGATTATCTCTGATACCAGATACGCATCTGTTCCCTACATGGGAGCAGACCTCGAGGTGGCCTTGCATTTTTATATAAAACATTGTCTACCTCAAACTGCCCATACTTTTTAGCCCATACATTAAATTTATTTTAATTACACTGGAGCTACCTAGTTGTAGGCCATTAAACCAAAATATTTTGGCAAACAGGCTTTAAGCAGAAATTGCAGAGATAACAGGGCTTTAAACAGAGATTACAGGCCGTAAACAGAGATTTGTTGTGACAGTTAACTGGGTCTCTCGCCTTGGCTCAGATTCCAAAGTGGAGTTAATACAACTATCGATGAAAATCAGCAAGTAAGAAGTCCCATTTGTAGGTCCCAATTTGTGCTTATAGCCTCCACCAATTTCAGAGTGTATCAATTTGCACCAGCATTCTCTCTAAACTGTGTGGTGTGCGTGGCCACCCAAGCGTGCCTGGCAATACGGCATGAGCGCACCTGTGTGGCTGCACACTCCACACAGCTTAGAAGGAATGCTGATTTACACCAGCAGAGGATCTTGCCCAGGAAGTGCTGGTTGTGTGGATTATTAGCTGGAGGAGAGGATCACCATATAAACATGGATTTGAAGGGAGATTTGACAGACATCTTATCAAAATTTAAAAGGACATTTCCTCCATCCATCTCTTCAACATTGTGATAAAACATACAAATTAAAAAAGTTACTTCCTTTACTGTTTCAGTACCAACATTCACCTTTCAGGCACTTCTAGGAAGTAAGCTATCAATATGACATTTTAAAACCTCAATAATCAGAAGGAAATTCTCATTACACACATCACCAGCAAATCATTCAAGAAACAGATGGAATTGTCAATTAGATTAAGTGTTCCTTGAAAAGGGGCATCAAAAAAGATTATGCTACTGAATGGAGGTCTCCAAAAGTATGCTAAAAGTAACCCAACACACCAAGTTCTTAGATCTTTCTTACTATTAGCTTAAAAGGATGGAAACTTTTGAAAAAAGAGCAGTGCCACAAAAGATTTCAAAACTCACATAAAGCTGATAAGGCAATTATTCTTGAGCTTCGCAATACTAGCAATCTTCCTTTCTCACTGAAGAATCTTTTGAAACTGCCAGACAAGTACTGTTCTTGAAACCCTACAACACGGGCATCACCACAAGCCTTCTAATTTTTGCAAGAGGACAGAGAAGAATTTAGGGACAAGAAGCATATTACATGTGCTGTATTATAATGCAACCCCTAAATTAGAGTTCTTTCACAAATGTAGTAGCAGGCTACTACTGTATTCAAGAATGTGCCTCTATGGTCTTAATGACTCTTGCCTTACATTCCTTTATACTATCCAGAATACTCTGGTCTGTCTAGTCCTGTGGTCTGACCATATTGCCTTCTTCAGAGGTGTCTACATGTCTGTTTCTTACTCTTTCACACTATTTGACAATTAATGCAGCTCAGAGCATCAGAGCAGTCAAAGCCATGAAGCAGGCAAGCTAGCAGCAGCCATGGGGTTTTATTTAGCCACAGCATCAACCAGACTTGTCTCAAATTAAAAGATATGGATTTCTTATTCAGGCAGATGCCCGCTGATTCCAAATAAAGAGTTTGCTCCAGGAAAGATATGGTAAGAGATGAAGGACATTGATGTCAGTGAAAGTTAAACAACTGCCCTGCTGGTAAGACTATTGATATTCTGACAGATATTAGGTGAAAAGTGTGTTGACAAAAGAATAGGATACCAGCTCTCTAGTGCAGAGGGATTTTAATAATCTTATAGGTTTTATTTGTACTGGCCTTTTTATCACCAAAATAGTTGGATTGCAGAAGACTTGCCATCTCTCCTCTTGTGTTTCCCATTGTCAATGTTCAACACTCTTTTAATGCATGTCAAAAGTATCCAAGATGAAAAGATAGAGTGAAAGGTATATAGTAGACTGTTAGATGCCCTCCCCCCCCACTGGTTTTGTAGAGCTATAGAAATAGATTCTTGTACAATTAACACAGGCTTTTAGAATTACAAGAAGAAAAGTTCAGAGGCAAGTTAAAAAGTCATATACTAGTTTCATACTGAAATGTTCAGCCTTTCAACACATTAGTCTAAAAATACATATGCTGTAAAGATGCGTTAGATATGACTTGGGGTGAAACTGGTCTTTAAGCAGAATTTTTGTGTGGAAATTATATAGACAGAAGGCGTCCTAGAAAAGGTTGATTTTAGACAAGGGTTGCTAGGTAGGGTGTTGGAGGGAAGAAAGTATTCCATGGTTCATTCCCATGATCCATTTTATATCCTTTGTGGCCATTCAAACCAGGTACCTTATATTGACACTACCTTGAAGTGAGTCTTTTATGGACTGAAAAGAAAAGATCATAATAAAAATATGTATTTTTAGAGCAACCTATTGAAAGGCTGAACAGTTCCATATGAAATTAGCATCTGACTTTTTAACTTATATTATAATCTCAATATATATTTTTTTTTGGGGGGGGGAAGATATATATATATCTCTTCCCCCCCCAAAAAGACACACACACACTCTCACAATCCCCTCCCCACCCCCACCCCGAGAAGGCTTTGTGCCTCAGCAAGTATTCATGCTGGTTCTCAAGGCAGCTGTAGTTCTGGATCATGATTTTTATTTAGAATACTTCCCTTTCCTTTTTTTTTTTTAATTCCAAATCCAGATGAGCAAAGCTCAATAACCATGGCTATAAGTATCCACAGGCCATATTTTCTACTGCGCTGGCATCCTATATGCAAGTCCAAAGCCCATGGGGTCTAGGAGTTCAGATGACTCCCAGTTACATTTGATAAGAGCCCAAAAACTCAGTTGATCCTAATGAAAACAGAAATCCCATACTGTGCTGGGAGGGGAAGAAAAAAAACCAAACCACTTCCAACCCTTACTTCCAGCAGATAAGCCAAGTGACTTGGCTGCACTATGAAGAGTATTCCCCCTGGTCTCCCCAGTGCATATATATATAATATTGAGTACTTTCCTCCCTGAATCCTGATACACAAAATGCAAATTGTTGTATAACCCGGGTGTACCTGGTTGTGTACTCCTTTCTCCAAATGAAGAAGGATTCTGGCAGAGCAGGTGTGATGTATGGGAAAACTGCTGGCAGCATGCAGTTTCTTCTTTCCCTGATAGAGAACCAGACCAACACACTCTATAACTTAACTGTATGAGTTTATAAATATTACGATATAAATTAAGAAAAAGATTAAAAGAATACACACACACATACACAAAACATTTATGACACCAAACTCTGGGGTAAAACATCCACACCTGAGGACAGGCGGGTGATCCAGGCGGATCTGGACAGGCTCATGAAATGGGCAGATGAGAACCTGATGGTGTTTAACACTGAAAAATGCAAGGTTCTCCACCTTGGGAGGAAAAACCTGCAGCATCCTTATAGGCTCGGCTGTGCTACGCTGTTAGCACTACGGATGAAAGGGACTTGGGGGTCATGGTTGACCACAAGATGAACATGAGACTTCAGTGTGATGCTGCCGCTAGTAAAGTGAGCAAAATGCTGGCTTGCATCCATAGACGCTTCTCAAGCAGATCCCGGGATGTCATTCTCCCACTGTACTCGGCCTTGGTGAGGTCGCAGCTGGAGTACTGCATCCAGTTTTGGGCTTTGCAATTCCAAAAAGGATGTGGAGAAGCCTGAGAGGGTGCAGAGGAGAGCCACGTGCATGATCAGAGGTCACGAAAACAGACCTTATGAAGAGAGGCTTGGAGCAATGGGGCTATCCAGCCTGGAAAAGTGCAGGCTCAGGGGTGATCCGATGGCCACCTATAAGCTTATCGGGGTGGGGGGATCACCAGAGCCCCCCAAGGGATGACAAGATCAAACAGTCACAAACTCGACTGTGACCGGTTCAGGCTGGACATAAGAAAGAATTTCTTCACTGTCTGAGCCCCCAAAGGTTTGGAACAGACTGCCACCTGAGGCAGTTCAAGCACCCACTTTGAATGCCTTCAAAACACATTTGGATGCTTATCTTGCTGAGATCCTATGATCCCTGCTGACTTCCTGCCCCTGGGGCAGGGGGCTGGACTCGGAGATCCTCCAGGTCCCTTCCAGCCCAAATATCTATGAAATCTATGAAAGTCTATGAAATGTATTAGATTAAAGATTTCAATATAGCTCAATAATTTCAGACTTTATCAACTTACATTTATATAACATGAAATATAAACCACAGAATAACCTGCACCCACTCACAAAATATAAGGCACAACACCCCTGAATATAATTAACTCTTCTAGGAACCCCAAGGCCTATGGTATTCTGAAGCCTTGGGGGAGGGAGAAGCTTCCCCGGTGCCCTTCAGGCTTTCCCCAGCCCAGGCAAAACATCCTTTAACCCAAAATACAAACTTTAAACTTGGGGAGCTTTGTTAGGGCTTCCCCTTCAGTGGTTCGCTTCTCCAACCCGGGTGGATTCCCCCTTCCCTGTGGGAATCCCCTTCCCCAGGAACTCACAACTCCAGGGATCTGGGTGGAGGGTCCTTGTCTCTCTCCCAGTGAGTTACCGCCTCTCTTGCTGAGGCTCCAGCTGTCTCTGGCTCCCTCTGGGCCTACCAGCTGCTGGTGGCTGTGTGCACTGCGTGCTTTACTCTTCTGCTCGGGGTTGGGGCCCCAAGCCGCCTTCCAGGGTCTCAGTTTTGACCAGAGCCTTCCATGCAAGTCTTCAGCTTTAAATGCCTAGCCTCGTGCCAGGGGGGCTGTAGACCACAGCCGCTCCATGCGGCTCTGAGACCTGGGTCTGCTCCTGTATCCTCTGTGCAGCACTGCCTGCGCCGAGTCTTCCTGGCCTCTTGCCAGGGGTTGGAGGCCCAAGCTACATCATGTGGCTTCAGAGCCTCTGTCCCACGTTGACCACGCTTGCACTGTCTGTGCACCAAAATCCTGGCTGCACACCAGGGGTGCAGACCCAAGCTGCCTCATACTTCTCCCAGGGTCTGGCTCCATGCACTGAACTGTGCACCACCGTTGTGCTTCTCAGTGGTGCAGCTGTGGGCCGCACTGCTCCTCACTCCCATTTGGTGAGGAGGTCTTCAGTCTCTTCAGGGCTATTGCTCTGCCCTGCTGGGCAGCTCTTCCCAGCTCCTCTTCGTCCCACTCTCTTCTTCATCCCTTGATGCAGCGTGCCCACGTGCCAGGCATTCTGTTCTTTTATGCCCTTTGGAGGCTCTGCCCCCAGATTGCAAGAGGACCAATCATGTTGAGGGGAAGTATAGCCCTCACCCAGGTCCAGGCTCTTTGCCTCGCCCTGAGTAGGGGCGGGGCAGTCTATCCTTCACCACCACCTGATTGGTGGAAGTGTCCCACCAACGGCTCAAGGCCCTTTTGAGTCAGCAAGCTGAGCTGCTACTTGCATGCCTGCCACAATTTAATTATTCAGTACACGCATAACTTGATCAACAGTTTCATAACTAATGACAAGATTCTTCATGGTCTTCAGTGAAGTCCAGAATTTTACCCTACATGAATTTAGACCTTAGTTTCCTCATTCTCTCCACTGCTGAGTTTCTGGCAGTTCTCATCAATCCAATGAGCCCTTTAAATACTTTTAGGCTAGGAAGAAACATTGCACTTGTCCCTGGACAGATTGGGTTTTAATGTTATCACACGCTTAAACCCTAAAGGTGATGAAGTAGAGTAAATGCAGGGGAAGGAACACAGAGGGAATGGCAGGATTGGTATTTTAGATCCTCATTCCCGTGAAATGCTGAGCACAAACCTGGTCTGTTGATTTATTCTGTCTCAAGGTAGAAGTATCCTGTCTCAGTGTCAACGCTGAAGTAGTTCTACTTTGAATTTATTTCAATTTTTATTTACTTTGTTGTTATATATAACATAAGTGAACTGTGTGTGCCAGATACCAGCTATAACATATCTATAGCCTGGTCATTCATGTTGTTTTGGTTTTGAGCATTGTAAATCAAAGCAGCCTTTATATTTACATGACATTCTGTCTCTTTTTTTTTTTTTTTTAAAGTATAAGGGTACCATCAACATTCTGAATATTAAGTATATTCTGGAAAACTTTCCAGCGGTATATAGGAGAGATTCTATAGCTGGAATCCCACACTTGGATGTAGGACTTATCAGTTTGTAAACATTTTCTCCCATTTGATGTGTGTTGCCTATTTAGGCCACAAGCTCTACTAAGACAAGAACAGCCTCTTCCTTTGTCTCTGTCCACCAGCTAGCACAGGGTTCTGATCTTGTTTGAGACCTCTAAATTGCCAGTATAACAATAGTAGGAATAATTAGGTTCCTGAATATTTAAATAACCTGTGTAACAGTACCCAAGCACTATCCTTGTGTATTCATAAATTAGGCTTACTGTATAGTTTTTTTCTTTGTGTACAACATTTCAAGGCAATATGGGGGGGTGTTATTAAATGTGCTTACAAAAAAGAGAAATTAAAACCACCTGTTTAGGAGTCTAACAATTAGTCCTCACTTCTGACTCCAAAACCAAAGGTAGCAATTCTCACCTAAGTGGGTATATAATTTATATTGTGTTAATGTTTTGTACCTACTTCTTTCCTCTTTTCTCATGTTAATATCATCTCTTTTAGCTCTAAATACTTTATACATTAATCCTAAAGTTATTGTCAGAGTTGACTACATGCCAACCATTTTCAGAAGATCAAACTCAACAATATCAAGCATGAAACAGGAAAAGATATTTGAATGTTTTTGTCACATACTCCCCCCTCCCATATTTTTTGAGGCATGGTTAGAAGGTCAAGAAGAATTTCACTTTTCACTGAAGCAACACATAAGGGTCTATGATTCTTTTCTCAGCAATTATCAAGCCTTTTGTTACAGCCACAGAACAGTTGGCAAGCCCTCTTGTAAGTTAGTGTTATGTCCTGTGTGCTGACAAACTAAGCCTAATTAAGTCAAGTTAATTAACAGTTGTAAATAACTTGATAATAATAAAAAAGGGAAGTTTTTTTTAACAGCGATGCACAGGATAGTTAATGAACTAATACTTTTCCTAACGTTGCTGTTTATGTCTAGGAGTACGTTAAATTGCACACTACTAACTATCTAGTAGCCCAGATCGGTTGAGTCCTCACATTAGAACAAAATTATTGTTCACATCCCAGATTCCACTACTATTTCAGGGCACTTCTTACAGAATAATAAAGTTACTCTATGATTCTCCAGCTGGTAACATCTCATTCCCCAGAACATTAATTTTCTCACCCCCACACCCCACAGTCTCCAACACATCTAATCTGAATCACAGTTAGAATTATATCAAGAGACCAGTTTAGACTAGAGGGAATTTAGCTACTTTTTCATGTTTTTCCTTGATCTCAGGCTCAGTCATAACAAGCCAATCTTTTTTAAATTACAGTTCTTAAAATGTGACTCTCAGACAAACCAAAGATATTAGTCCAGCTTCTTTTAAGGCAGTACATTTCACATCAAAAGTTACTAGGAGTTCAGCTTTAGTAAGGAAGGAACATTATTCATTGTTTTCCCACAAAAATCCAATGAAGGTACTATGATCTCATATGATTAAAAGTTATATGGGCCAGAAATTTTAATCAATAAATATTAAATATCGTCATGCTTTGTGACCATTACACTTAACGTTCTGTAATACCAAACCTAGCTTCATTTTTGTATTTCTGGGTCTAACTTCTTGACTCCTGGGTTCTGAGAGCTGCAATAATTGCAAATGAAAAACACAAGCATTTGATCCCTTCCTTGTTTAGAGATCAAAGTTGATCATGACCATATCCTTACTACAGGCTAACCCTGGCTAAGTACAGATGTTCAAAAAGCCCAAGGTGGAAGCACTAAGTATTGTGCTTTACTCAAAGTGCTCTAGGACTGGTTACAAACATGAAAAAAACCCCAAACAAAAAAACAGTGCTTTACTTGCAGCTTGGCATGCCCCCACACCAAGCACAGTGCATACCCAGAAGAGGCATCACGTTAGTTTGACCAGTGTCTGCACAGATTGAGTGCTTCAGTGGGGCTTTTTGGTGCTTTTATCCAATAGCTGATTAAATCACCTTTATAAATTCATAGATGTAGGGTTGGAGGGGACCTTGTAGATCTTCTAGTTTGACTACCTGCCCCGCTTAAATAGAAACATCAAAAAGCCCCACTGAAGCTCCCAATATTTAGAGGCGCTGGGGAGCCAGGTCAAACTGATGCACTTCTTCTTTTAGTAAAGCACTGAATTTTTTTCTTTTTTCATGTCTTTTTTCACCAGCCTAGATTAGTGTGGGAGTGAACATAAGAAAGGGTCACTCATCTGGGAAAAGGGGCAGGGGGGGGGGCATGGAAATGGCCTGCACTGGCCAAGGCCAGCTGGAGGGAGGCACTCCTGACTGTACACCTCCTAGGAGGCTGCTGGAATGGCCCCTCTCCCCAGCTCCACCCCCTCCACTAACTGGCAGTTGTGAACTCCCTGCCACAGGGGCCTCCACATAGTTTGTGGACTCAGGGGTTGGGGGTGGGGTGCTGAGCCAGGGCCATGTGACATGGGGGCTCCATTCCCCTCCAGGCACAGTTCCCAGTGCAGTTAAAAGCCAGATGGGCAGCCCCATGCTTCAGGTTCTGCGTGAAGTGTTGCCAGGAGGCTGTTGGGGGGAAGGGTGCTGACCCAGCTCACCCCCCCATGAGCCCCAAGACAGCAAGCTGTGAGGAGGCCCATGTGCAGGAGTGGCTCCATTTACCCCCTGATCCCAGCCTCTTGACAGCTGCAGCCTGATAGCATGGGGTAGCCTGGCCAGCTTTTAGCTGCACAAGAAACTGCAGCGAGCGAGAGAAATGGAGCCCCCTCTCCCCCACTCCAGACCTGGACGACCTCCCTTCCAACCCTGAGTCAGCAAGTTGCAGGGGGGCTCTTGCAGCAGGGGGGAATCTGTTCCCCCCAAGACACACGCTCACCCAAACCAACCTCACAGGGAAGAGACAGTTTTTTCTGTCTCCTTTCTGTGACAGCCAGTTTGTGGGGGGGCTGGGCTGGTGCTAGCCTGCTGGGCAGAGGCTAGCGAGCTGTCCAGTGAGGGGCTTCTCTGGGATTCTGGGGGAAATGCAGCCTACCTTAATTTTCAATGGATGTAGTACAGCTATTTGATAAAGCACTTTAACATAAATCACTTTAGTCTAATACCACATCCATCAAGGGTTAATTTAGAAAGGGATCTGCCATTTTTAAAGTACTTTAAATGCCAGACACTTCTCTTACACTTTAAAGCAGTTTCTGCATGCTTAGTACATACTTTTGCTGTCTTGTTCCTTCCTATCAAATACCCATTAGAAGTTTGCTATGTACCCCGATTTGAGAAACACCGCTTTATTCATTCAAAGACTAAACATTCTTTACTATCTACATCTATGTACAACCTGGTGGGAGGGAAGAAGGGAGGGGGGAAAGGACCGGCCACCTCTATACACTCTCAGTGTTTCCATAAAATCAGCATTAACCACCTCACTAGCAAGTCCAAACAATACCGATTACATACCAGTTAACCTCCCATCTCCTTTTCTGACTCACTATACCCCCATGGCAGCTGCTGCAGGGAACTATCTCTGCTTCTCAGGTAGAGGTCCTTGGGCTCTACTCACCCACATTTATAAACTAATAAAACTATAAAAGCAGCACACTTTCTCCTCTCAAAATAAAATAAGACCAGAAATAGACATTAAGGTGCTTTTACTCCCTGTCACAGACCCCTAAATATTATCATCTTTACTGGGTCATAGAAAAATGAGGTGATAGGGGAGGGAAAGATGATCTGAGGCTGCTGAATTTTTATCTTCCTCAGTTCTGATCGCTCTACAGGGTTGATGCAAAGATGAATCTAGAAATATTCATGGGTTATTCAGGCTCAGAACCTCAACGGTATTTATATACCTAGAGCCAAGGTAAACTAGGCACTGAAATGGGTCTGAGGGGCTAACTGCCTAGCTCCTGCTTAAGCCCTATCTAGAGAGAAGGCAAAATAGTGTCTAAACTCTGCCCAGGTTCCAAAACAGCTTGCTCCATTAGGCATGCTCTGAATCCTGCAAAGGTACAGCATCACCACTGCATGCAGTGTAAAGTACAGCAGCCACAGTGGTCTTCTCTCAAAACATAGCAATAGAAGAGCTGCCTGCCTGCCTAGTTATAGTCTACTCAGGTAAAAACACTCACCTAGGAACAAAGAGAGAGGGTTAGCCATGTTAGCTTGAAATAAGGGAGAGCCAGGCAGCAGGTAGAGACTAAGGATGGTGTTACAGGTTACCTTTAAACAAGTGGTTCTCAACCTTTTTTGTACCAGGACCCATCTGTCAACATATATTCTTGTGACCCATTTTTGGGTCATGACCTATGGGTTGAAAAGCACTGCTTTAAACTATTCTGAAATCACTTAAAATGAGAGTGGTCCCTCATTAAAGGTGTTTAACTGTGCTCTATATTCTTTAAGTATTTCAAAGTTATGTCACTCCAGGCAAGGTTTATCTTTGAGCTGTTCCCCCACTCCCCTACTCAGTTGGTGAGCTTGGCCACAGTCACTGACTGGTCGCTGGGGGGACATGTGCCCCCCCAACTAAGGTGCTACCACTCCCCTATGGCTCTTGCATGGCCAGACTCTGGCTGGGGCTAGCAGGCTAAGGTGGAGGGAGGGAGAGGGGTTTAAACCCCCTCTCTTGTCCACACAGGACTCACCAACCAGGAAGCAGCTGTGGTGCTCCCAGAAGCAGCTGTGGTACTCCCAGAAGTGGCCGCGGTGCTATATCCGATGCTCCCACTCCCTGGCCAGCGCTACAGGGGGGGCATCAGTGCTTCTGCCTGCTCCCTCTGCCTATCACCTAAGTGGGGAGCACAGCCTGTCAGGGGGTGCACATGAACCCCCGTGCACCCCTTACGCATCGCCGGTCAGGCCCCAGTAGATATCCCATGCTCATGAAGGAGGGGGCTTTAAGCCCCCTCCCCCTTCTGCTTCATTCTGCCAGCTTTGCCCGGGGTCTGGCCATGCCCCACCTTCCACCCCAGCAGCAAGCAGGGAAAAAGCCTGTGAGGGGCTGCTCCACCCCCACCAGGCCGACCCTGTGGCCTGACTAGGGACCAGAGAGGCAGGGCCAATCTTGTTCTGCTGGAGCAGACAGCACAGCCAAGCCAAGGGCTGCAAAGCATTTTGGGATGCCGGGGAACTTGATTTAACTTGAACCAGAAAGGGGTCTGGGACAGAAGTTCCATAAACTGGCTTGACCTAAATCAGTTAAGTCTGTTACTATATACAACCAGGTTCATCTTAAACCAGTTTTGGCCATTATGAAAGTGGTTTACGTGCACTCAATTTCTGTTCTGTTACAAGTTTAAATCAGTTTCTGATCACTTAAACCAGTTTGTGTGTAACTTCTGTACCTAGTCCAGGGGTCTGCTCCTAGAGGAGGGACAGAGTCCTGGCTCCCGGCCACATCCCTGCTTCCCAAGGCATCTAGTGACAAGTCAGAGTTGTGCAGGTCAGAGGTGGCATCAAGCCTTAACCTGTGACTGCTCTTAACTGTTCTAACTGGAGCACTGCCTAACATTTCACAGATTTACTATGATTTAGAGGTAACCTGCAATGGCATGTGCTTTTGTAGACAATTTACTTCATCAGATGTTATAAAAAGACTGTATGTGATCAGCTCAGCTGGAAAGGGGGGGACAGATAGTTATGGATCCAGGATTTCTCAAAGGTGAGTGTACCTGCAACCCACATTGCAGGTATGGCTGCATTCCCTTACTTCCAGCCTTCTTCTCCACCACTGGTGGTGGTGCCCTGAAACCTCCAAGACATTTTTTGGTCCCTAAACCAGGTAAAAAAAAAAACCCTTCCCTTCTTCCTGTAGAATGCCACATGTGGCATAGTTAATCATTCTATGAGGTCTCCACCTTGAGCATATATATGCATGCTCTAGGATTGTGTGTTGCAGGGATGGCGCTTTAATTAGAGCAGCTCTGAGAGACACTCTAATGAAAGCATTAGGAGCATCTCATACATCAGCATCCCTGCACTGAAAAATGGAGGCAGGGGTGCTTTAACTAAAGCCTGTCAAATGAGCTTTAGTTAAAGCACCCCCACTGCCATTTTTCCAGAACATCAGAGCAGACTGCATTAATCGCACCCAGCACTGCATCGCACACATTTGTATAAACGGCGAAATGTGCATCAGAGAAAATGGCAGTGGTATGCTTTTGAACAAAATTCATTGGGGAAAAGTTACAGTCGGTCTGATAATGAGTGCTCAGTTATAGTAGGATGTGACTGTGATAGTGCTGATTATTTTGCACCTAGCCCACATGTAACAGGGAATCCTAGCGCTGTTACCAAGAGACAGGGTGGTCCCTTTGATGTGTTTTAGTTCAAAATCATGATGCCACCATTTTCTCAGTGCTGATGTGCATTTCGCCATTTATACAAATGCACGGGCCGCAGCACCAGTCGCTTTTAAAAGGACCTGGTGCTGTGGGGCAACCATGTGTACAAATACCATTAGTGCTTGGAGCTCCTCCCATGGGGCTCCCAAAAGAGCTCCCTTTTTCCTATCAGCCTGTAACCAGTCCTGTTATTATGTTCATATAAATATTGAACTACAGTATAGCTTAAGTTCTAACACCTGGCAGAGCTATTAACACCTCTCCCATTATACCTTGCTCTTTTAATCAGGTACTTCTGTCTGATTCCTTTGTGATATAAATACGAGTTCACCCAGAAAAGCACTTCTCATGGGAGTGGATGTGCCATCCTCTGAGAAGGCCAAGGTGCAGCCACAAGTGCTGCTTTCTTTTGAAAGATCTGTAACAGCTGAGGGGCTACCCACTTGGGTCAGTGAGAAGCCCAAGGCCCCAGTTACAAAGGTGGGCCCTGATTCTGGCTTATACAGTTCTACTACCTTCTGCCCAGTGAAATCCCTCTGTTCAGTTTTCATTGGCCATGGAATACTTTGTGCCCTGCATTGCTAATTAACTTTTGCCTAAGCAATTATGCTTTGCTCAGAGCTGGCTGGATTGCAAGGTTAAATAAAGTCCAGTGTGTATCCTAGTACTCTGGGTTAGGAGAATCAGTGACTAGATTGCCAAATGCCTGGTGACTTCTCAAATAAAGGAACAGAGAGTAGGAAACTCAGGATCAGTGTCCTAGAGAATGTGAGCCAGAGAAAAGAGCTATAGAGGAAGACATTTAAGGAAGGAGGTAGACTGTTAGCTTTCTAGGATTGGGGACTGGGTCAATGAAATGGAGGTTCAGTGAGAAGAACATGCTTGGAATATAGGAACAGTGTGGATAGCTACATTGGCTGGGACAAGTGGCATGGAGGTACTCAGGACTGAGAAGGCAGGCATCCTTTGGGTGGGAAGGAAAGGATAGCCTTTTAGGCCTATCTTACATTTGAGAAAAACATTATTAACCTTTATATAAGGCCTTGGAAACTCTGGTATTGCCCTCTAACCCTGAGAAACATGGATCTTTGCAGCCAAACTTGAGCAGCATGTGGTGTGACAATTTGCCCTAGACTTCTTAGGTTCCAGGTAATGTTAATTAACTTGCATGATTGTGATGTGATTAATTTTCTCCTTGATCCCAGAAATTGTGTGCTCTGCCATGCCACATCTGTCACACAATGGGTAAAAAGCTCAATATCGAGGACCCAGATTGGTCCCTGATGCCATACTTCCTATGATACCCTTTCAACGTGCCAGTGCACAGTGAGCCTACAGCATTATACATAGAACATTCTTGTGACGGGTTTCTCATTTTATGATACCATTAATTGCCTGAATGTGTGACACAGTTAATAAATTCCACAAATAACATCTGTTAGGGCCTTTATATACTGCTGTCTTGGAACAAGGCAGGCACAATTCATTGGGGATAAGTTACAGTCGGTCTGATAATGAGTGCTCAGTTATAGTAGGATGTGACTGTGATAGTGCTGATTATTTTGCACCTAGCCCACATGTAACAGGGAATCCTAGCACTGTTACCAAGAGACAGGGCGGTCCCTTGGAATCTAGAACCTTCTGGTCACAGCCAGCCAGTCAGGTAGGGGTTAAGGCTCAGGCCTGCCAGCAGGTGAGGTAAAAAGAGTAGTTCAAAGGGTAAAAACCCAGTTGAGGCCTGGGGTGCCCTCCTTACGGCAAATAAGAAGCGGTATCATTTTATCCCAGTTCTGAGGGCTCTCAACCATGAATTTCTTTAACATTTGTTTCAGTGTAGTCTTCAAACATGAGGCTACCTTACTGTGCATGAACTACTAATCTTGATTAACAATTAATACTGCCCACAGCGTTCTCTGATGCAGTATATACTTTGAAGCTGACTGTCATGGTGCAGGGTCCTGCAGGATGGCCATGATCTCCTCAAGGCCTGCTTCCCGTGCCAAGTTGGCCCTGAGGGCACCCTCAATTCCTCATCTTTGATGGTAAATATATAATAGGAAGGCTGCCTTTACATTCTCTTGGACATGTTTTGGCTGTACTCTCTGACCCTGTGGGCTCCTGGACCCCTTGTGGGTCCTGTTCTGCAATGGGTATTCTGGGGCACCCTAGCCTTATGGGCTATGCATGGCTCCAACTACCCCTTTACCACGCCCCAAATCTCACAGATAGAACTGATGTTGTTCAGTCTGGGCCTTATCACAATCTGGCCCTCAGGCCATTTAAGGCCCAGTCTTGCTCTGCACCTTCCCCAGTGCTCAGGGTTGGTACACATCCAATGCTGCATCCTCCCTGGTGCCGGGGTCCCCACGCTGCCATGGGTCCCCTATGAGGCCTCCTCCACCCCCTAATAACCTCACCCAAGCCATTGGTGTTTTATACAACAGTAAAAAAAAAAACACAAGCCCCTGGGCTATAACATAAATCCAAGCTGCCCAGCTACAATATCATTCAAACCATACCAGGGAATAGTCCATCCCTCAACAGTATCAGGAGCTGCTCCCACAGTCAGGCCTCTTGCTTACTCTAAGACAGCTCCTTCCCCCCTAGCTGCTGGCAGGGAACTGAACTCTAGCCTCAGCCCTGGGGTTTATATGTGGGCCAGGCCCCACCCCCTTCTGGTCAGCTGACCTCCAGCAGGTGTGGACCACTAGCTCCCTCTGGTTGCCCTGGTAACCATCAGCTGGGGCTCCTCACTCACTGCTAGGGCTCTTTCCCTAGCAGTTTCCACTCTTTATAGGAGCAGGACACCTAAGTGCTCTGTGACACTGACTTAATTGTTTGGCCTCTTCCACATTTCGGAGGTGCCCAGGCTTCCATGAACCATTAGAGCTGTTATTTGAAGCTCTGCTAGCAGGAGTGGATTCAGACTCTCTTGATCACAAAAGAAGCCACATTACCCATTCATCTTCCCCATGTGCTCTTCTAGTGCAATTCCATGCCCCATTCTCTTTGCTGTTCCTTAAAACACCTTCCCTTTCACTTTGATATCCTATACTCACCCTCAGCATTCATCTGGATCTGCAATTTCTCCTTCTTCCAGGAAGTAGTAGTGTTCATTCTGGTGTATGTAAGGCAGATAGCAGGCTTGCTCACAAAGGCTCAGGACAGACATTACACATAAACTAGTTTAAGTGATAAGAAACTGATTTAAACCTATAACAGAGAAGATGTTCAGTGAACATAAACCAGTTTGAAAATGGCTGAAACTGGTTTGAGATAAACCTGGTTGAATGTAGTATCAGCTTTGGCTTTGGCTGCAGTCTCGTGTGTCCCAGAGAGCAGGAGAGGGGCAAACTAGTGTGAACCCTTTGGCAGTAGCTGGCAAGCATGCGCTAGTGCCCCCTGGCTTCTGGCTTGAGCCACTGCAGGCATGTGCCTGCATTTCCTGATTTAACAGAGACTGTCTGTCCAGTTATTAATCAGTTTAAGTTGTGCAATTTAGACTAACCTGCAATGAGTGAATCAATTCAGGCTCAAGATTTTTGAATGTCTGTCCCTAGCCTAATTCACTCAATGACAGTGACCTCTGTAAACACCTCCCAGAAGCTAAACCTGCAATAATACTTGGAAATGTGTACCTTCAGACCAATGATGAGGGCAAAACTGAAAGACACTGTAAACCTTGTTCCTGACTCTTTAATACATTGCTACTGGTAAAAGCATCCCTTTATTCAACATCACATATAACTAGTTTGTAATGGCCCTATATATGGGCCACCCTAAGGCCTAGTGTAAGTTGGTGCCACTGGAATTAGTGCTTGTACAAGGGCTCAGTCTGGCACTACACATTGTTTCAGCTCCTGAGACAAATCTGTGTCCTTGCTATTTTCACATAACTATAACTTTAATGCCTCTACAACCAAGGGTACATCCTACTTCTACACAGGACACCTAAGCACTAGCACTGTAAAGATTTCGCTCAGAATGAGAGCTTGTCAACTGCCTCAATAGGCAACAGGGAGCAGCCTAGAATGGGAGGTGGAGAGGGGTCCTGGCAACAGGAATTCAGCTCTTGGGAAACCTACAAGGAAAGGGGTAAGGATGGGACAGGCTGGGGGATAGGGCAAAGAAGTGCTGAATTAGGTGATGTATAGCTAAGGCTGAAGCCTGTGTCCCTGCTGCTGGTCATTGCATCCAAAATCCTATTCAAGGTTGGGAATGAATTTTGAGTGGATCTTTCTCCTGAGGCTACATTGTTGTGCAGAGAACACCCACCCTCCTCGGAGAGGGATTTTGAAGCCAGCCAGCATGCAGGAAAAACCCTGGCAGCTGGACTGTCTAAGGCAGCCAGGCTCCCTAAAGACCAAGGTGTGAAGATACTCATCCTCCATGTGGACTGCCTTCTTTAGACTCTACCAGCTTATTTTTAATACTTTGCAAAGAGTTTAGCATTTTTACTTAAACTCTTTTTTAATAATCTAATAAAAACCCATCTGTAATCCCATATGAATTTTGAATGAATGGGGCCAGGGGAACAACAACAGTCAAACGTCATCCATTAAAAAGGCCCTAAACTCTATGGACTTGAAATGCACTAGAAAAAAAAATCTACGGTAAGGTAAAATACTGCTAGGGAAGCATTGGTTTAATTGTACCCTGGAGAGAAAAGAAGCATTGTATTGCTTCCTCAGCAGAATTTTACCTGACTGCACTGAAATCTGATAAATTCTCCACTTTCCCACAGAGAGACTAGCAAAGGCTTTAATGGGAAACACATTTGAACTAGGCTTATAACTATGAGATTACAAGTTTGCTAATCTCTCTGAGGGTTGTAGAGATGCCTTCTTCTGTGTATGGCAGGAGGAGGAGGGAGAGTTTCAAGGAGAATAAACTATATCTACCAGCAAATTAACATTAAATGTCTTCTGACTTCTCCTGAGTCTCAGTGAACCATTGTATATAGTTCATAATATAGCAAAGCAGATGTCTTGATGGTGATGGGCCCAAACTTACCTCCATATTTTAGGAGAAAATTTTCATTGGTATGAGACTTCTTGATGGCTCAATCCATCTCCCATTAAAGTCTATGGAAAGATTTTGACAGGTGATGTATCAACCCCACATTTCATCACATGAGTAGTGCAGTGAAGTACAGTAATTAGTATGCTTTAATCTGGGAAGGATTGTGGCCTAACATGATTTTTATAGTACATGAATAAAAATTGCCTTTTATAAATTGGCTACCTCTGTACAACAAGGGGTGCATCTATATGTGCCAGACTGCACAGTTGGTACCGCACAGTCATTTAGTACTTGCATTTAGTACTAGCAAGTTAGGGCTGTGCAAAATTTTGCTGGCAGTTTCATTTCAGTAATTTCAATTGGTCGATACAGCAAAAATGAAACAAAACAGAGCTTCAAAACAGCCTCAAAATGAAATAAGGCAAGTCAAAATGTTTCAAAATGTTTTAAACATTTTGAATTTTGAAGCTCAAGCTGGGCTTGCCTGCAGGGAAACAGGAACTAAATTAAGGAGAGGGAGGGGGAAGAGGAGGGAAGGACTGCTCTCATATTGACTGTGTAGCTGGCCAGTGACTGTCATTCTTTCTTGAGGTCCCTTCCAATCCCAGTGCTCTGGGCGAGGGATGGAAAAACTGCATAAAAGGCAGCATTGTTTGAACTACCATGCTTTCTGCCTTGCACACCTTAACACACACACGGTGTCACCCACCCATGTCATGAATTTTGCCTGTCAGCAGCCAGAGGTGCAGGGACCCAGAACCCAGAAGCCCTGCACTGATCTCCTTGACAGCTGGCAGGCTTCGTGGCCTCAGCAGGGGCTAGCAGGCCTGCAGCTTTCACCCTACTGTGCATTAACACACACAGTGTCACCCATGTCACAAGTTTTGCTTGTCAGCAGCTTGAGGTGCAGTTTCCCCAAAGTCCCTATCTCCTTGAAATTTGGCAGGCTTTGTTGCCTCAACAGGAACTAGCAAGCCTGCAGTTTTGACCCTGATGTGGCTTAACACATACACGTGACATGAGTTTTTTGTTTCCAAGAATTTGAGGTGCAGTTTCCCTAAAGCCCCTGCACCTATCTCCTTGACACTTGGCAGACTTCATGCCCACAGAAGGGGCTACCAGTCCTGCAAGTTTCATCTAAATCAGACCAGAAATGAAGAACTTATAGGCTGTTTCAAGCTTCTCCATTATAGCCTACGGGTGAAACATCAAAACAGAGAAACTGTTTTGACAAAACAGAACAGCAGTTTCAAATTGAAACGAAATTCAAAATGAAACACTGTTCCATTGAAATGCAAGTCAAAACAGAATGGTGCCATTTCACACAGCCTTACTAGCAAATACATTTAGTACAAGCATTTAATACTTGCATTTAGTACTAGCAAGTACTGGCAGATACTGCACAGTCCTCATGGCACGTGGGTCATTTTTGATCCTACTGTACCGTAGCAATGAGCCACATCACAGTTGCTTGTTGCTACTGCACAGTAGCAGCAGTGTCACAGTTAGTGTCCGCCAACACTATGACACTGTAGTTTGTCACTATGGTGATGGTCTAGTGTAGACATGTCCAAGGTGTTTTACACGGAATCTTAACCATAAATCCAGATGTATGAAGGGATGGAAATTTCATCAAGAAAGAAGGAGCACAATAGTTAACATTCATTTGGAAATAAAGTCCGGAGGGTTTTTGTGAGGAAGGGGAAGGGGTTGTACCCATAAGAACAGCAATTCTTTGCACAGGGAGTATTAGGCATTATTTCAGTAGAAATTATAGCTACCTCCCCAGGACACATCACATGAGTAAAGTGCTGCCTGAGTGCTTACTGGATTGGAGTCTTCATGAGTAAACTTGGTGGGAGGGTGGGGGAAGAAGCGGGAAGGACAGGAAAGTGATCTCTGAATTCTAAATATATTATCACATCAGGAACACAGAAACCATTTTCTCTGAACCTACTGCAACTAAAACTTGACACAAATATTACAGGTGAATTCTGAATTTATTTGGAGAGGAAATAAAGGTGGATACATAGAAAGAAAGTAATTTGTCATATATGCCAAGTATCTGCAAACATTCTTGCCTGAGCATCTTTTCTTTTTATATCTTTTGTCCTAGAATACAATTACATTTAATAAAAGTCCTGAATATATCTTGTTTGTTATTGTTCCACCTGTGCATAGAGCACTGGTTGTTGACATTGCACATAACCACCCACATATTGTGGGTTTAGACCCCTTGGGTTCTAGGGATTAGGAAGGTGTTGTATTATATGTCATCTCCAAATGTGCTCATTCAATTAGTTAATTTAGGTAGCCTTATGCTTCACTGAGCATTAATTACATGTAATTGTGGATGGCTGGTAAACTGGAGATAAGAAGTGCAATTTGAATTTTTTAAATTTTACTTTGGCTTTTGCTTTTGAAATTAATGAGGACCAGTATGCATAATACACTGTTGTTCTGCTTTAACTTTACTGCAGCTAATCAAGTCAAAATAAATGTACAAGATAACTGATTGGGAGTGGGTTGTGTTGATGTGAAATATGTGGAGCATGGAGCACAAGAAAAGCATGTGCACTAATTCTGCTCCAATCTTTACTGACTATCTCATGTGTGCCAAGCCCTCTTACAAAAAACATGTGTAGTGGCTAATTTAGCAGCATCCATTTTTCATATTCAGTAAGAAGATCCTTGGAGAGTCGACTAAAGGAAAGAAAATCATCCAGCTATGGTTTAAAATTAAACACAATTATATTTTATTATGGAATCACCATTACATTATGTACCAGCAGTACATATAGTGGATACATTTAAACAAAATCTTTTTATTGCCATTATTAGAAAAAGAAATACTACATCGTGTGCTTGGTTTTTTTATTGTATGGAATGAAAGGTTTGGAAAAAGGCCCTCGGCTCATTCAGAGTAATGGTGGATGAAAGACCATGCCTTAAATGGAAACAATGTGTATGCTTATCAATTTTTGGTAAAATTGATGACTGTTTTGCATGACCTTGTTATTGCTGATACGCAGCTAAAATGTTACTACAATTAACAAAAGTACCAATTTCACTAACACAAGCCATTCTAAAATCTATTAAGGCTTAATTGGTGAGTTTCATTTCTAGCATTGTCTTTACATACATAACACAGCTAAATGTGAGTATTTTTATATGCATAATTAGTTAATAGAAAACAAGTTAACTGAATAATTATTGATTTCTAAAAGTTACACCACTCTACCTCTAATGGGAAAAAATACTTTCAAAGGTTCAAGTAACTATAACATTGTTTATTGCCACATTTCCATTTTTTAAAGTTCAAATAAAACATTTTTTCAGTAGGATGTGTATATAAACAATTAGACAATGAAATAAATACATTGTGTAACTCACATGAATTAAAACACTGTGGAACTATGTCCCCTGTAGAGTGATAACAGGCCAAATGCTCAGCTTGTGTAAATCAATGTAGCTCCCTTGAAGTCCATGGAGCTAACCCAGGTTACAACAGCTGAGGACTCACTCAAGGAACCCAATTCTGCTTTTAGTTACACCTGTGCAACACTATTTGGACCACTAGCTGGATGTCAGCAACAGCTCATGCATCCTTCGATTAGTATCAATTCCTGAAGCACATAACTGGCCTTTAAACCCATTGTTTTGCTATAGAAGGAAGAAGTAGTCACAGGAACAATTTACCTTTGGAATAGGAGTCTCAGGAGAGGGTTTTACTTGATGAATATAATGATGCCAATGTTTGATAATGGGCCATGCCATTGATGGCTGTTATCTGATACACCTATGGAGTGGGTCTGGCCTCCCTCTGTTTCTCCTGTAAAGCAGCTCCATCCCTGTGGACCTATAATAGCAGGAATGCCACAGGGTCATGACAGAGGTATTTTAAACATAGACTTCCAAGTGATACTTTGATGGACAGAATAAGACTTATTCCTCCAGCTGTTCAAGAAAGAGTAGAAGAGGAAACAGGGATTGGGGTCATTTGTAAAAGAAGAGCTCTCTTCCCCAAATTTGAAACCTATTATCTTCCTCAGCAAAGGAAAAAATCCATTACAAATAAAAGCAAGAAGATTTAACATCCTGATATAAATTACTATGTAAAGATTTTTTTTTAAATAAGTTGAGTTGTAAAAAGAAGGGAAATAAAACGTTCAAAAATGCAGACTTGAATGTACAGTGTTTGAGGTATAGTCAGAAGTCAAAAGTGCAGCAAAAAGAGAAGTCGGAAAAAGAAATCCATATATGTTGACTCTGAACAAATTCCTCATATGAAGATGACTGTAAAAAGTGTTCTTAATTGAAAAAGTTAAAGTAAGAAAAATATGTTCAATGTTTCTTTCAACTACCACAAAAGTCCATTAAATATTTTATCATTAAAAGTATCTTCTTTGGAAAGGAAAAGTTAAAATGTTCCAATGTATACTTTCAAAATGTACAGTACCACTGCAATGCTTTGGAGAGTAGGAAAAAACAAGAATGGTATTTAAGGCAAAAACTAAAGCCTTTATGTTCATCTGAACTGAAATAATGCTCTTCACCCTGGGGCTAGATGAAGAATTCCAGTTCAGTTAACACTCTTAACTATCAAAAAGCAATTTGTCTGGGATCAAACTGAAACAAATGGGATTCTCCCTGTCTGACCTCCTAATGCAGTTAAGTGCAATACAGACCTCTCTGCCATCATAGGCTAAGAACTCGCCCACAGTCCTGCACGCATGCCTACACACACACACACACACACACACACACACACACACCAGCAGCAGCAGCTCCTGAGAAAAGTGTTCCTCGCTCTCGCCCAGGTGCACAGCTATCCAAAGCGGAACTTGAGTCTGTATTTGACAGTGTTGGGATTTTTCCGAGGCACAGACAATGAAACCTTTGGTTTTGCTGGAGTGGAGGCAGGTGACTTTTTCTTCTCAGGAACTGTGACGGTGAAAGAAAGTTCTGGCTGCTCAGACTGCTTGAACCTTGGAAGGAAGTGGGTGGATATGTGCTGGGGTTTCACCCGGGGGCTGCAGCCTCTTTTAGCTTTGCCTCTTTTGTTCAAAGCCACATACCACTCTCTCCCAGTCTTTTCAGTCCTATAAATCGCTGAGGCATATGTGTTATAGCTGTTCTCTTGAAACCTCTCCCTGAACTTGCAGTCTTCTGTGAATTTGGCCTAAGAAAACAAAACCAATAGAAGCTTATTGAAAGATCTGTATTTATTTTACTAGGTCACCAGAACTTACCCTGGTAAGGATTGGGGGCCAAGACTGTCAGCAATGTGTACCTAAAAGTTATCCCCTAAATCTTTTTGATGGGGGCCTAATTGCGTGGCCTGATTTTCAAACCTGAAGAACATCTTGCAATTCCTGTTGATGCTGTAGGATGTTTGGTGCTTTTAAAAACCAAAGCCACTTATTCTAACTCTACAGTTAAGAACGAAGCCTTAGGTTTCCATTATTGAAATTCTTGACTGTATTACCTGTCTCAGGAACAAAACCTTCCCATTCTTCTGTTCCTCCCCTATCCCCCACAAAATATAATATACCACTTTATCTCCTTTACTGCAGCTCGGTCAATGAATATTACTTTTTGCTCTGTAGTGTGTCCAATTTCCTGCCCTTACACATATTGCTTTCTGGCTCTATCATTGCTTAATAATCTGGAATAGCAATTTGCATGCAGATTTTCACTGCTTCACTGAGCACAGTTTTGATTGTATTTTTTTCAACTTCAGGCATTTTGTCTCCTAATATCCTTTTAAAAATTGATTTTTAGTCCAAAAGCATTTTCCCTTACAAACAGCACTGGAGTATTGCTATTACCCTAAGGACTCCCATGGAACCTAGTGGCTATAGACCTACTGCCAGCCTGAGTAAATCTGAACATCCCAGTGGGTGCATCTATACATTCATTAATGCATTTTAGATAATGTGCATTAAATCTAGTACCTCCATTGTGAAGTACTAGAAAAGTGTGCATTACCCTATTTTAATGCACATTAGCTAAACAGCATGTTTTTTGCGATGCTTTAATGCACATTAAAATAAGCTGATGAACATTAAAGTGCACATGTAGATGTGCCCTGAGATGCAAATTGTGTGCTATCCATTCACACTAGCCTTGTGTAAGACCACATAGATTTTCATGCATGCACAAATCCTACTGAAGGTCTACATTATTTTGGACTGCACTGGCCAGAGTCAGATACATTTATAAAATCTCTGATAATTATTAACAAATCATGCTTTGAAATAATATTGATATAATAATAATGATTTGAATAATAACAGTATTTTTTAAAGTATTAAACCTCTGTTGATATCAAATAATATATTCTAATATCCATGTCTGCTATTACTCTATTCAATGCCTGGTCTTAGCATGACTGCAAGACTGAACTCAGTACGGACTGCAAGACTGCACTCTACCTGTGTAGAGGCATTTTTGTTCTCTTCCAGAAAATAAATATATAAAAGTAGTTGTGTGATGCGTAAAAGCCCAGAACCTGTTCAACAAAATTTCTCCCCTGGACCTTGATCCAGCAAAGACTTACACATGGACTATTCACAGTATAAGTCTTTGCAAAAATCAAGGCCTTCAAGAGCGGGGCTGAGATTTTTCAAAGTATATAGAGAAGATTTGGTCACTGACTCCTATTATGATGAGTGGAAATCAGCCTCAGCAATTTTGAATATCAAACCTGCTCTCAAAAACTGTCCAAGAAAAACAAGTCACTTGTTAAAAAAAGCACAGAACTAAGATCAATTAATCTTCCACAAAAAGTAAAAAGGAGTTTTGCTATGATCAAATGTCAGGCCCTCTGTAAAACATATGCCAAGGAAATCAGCCTGGATGGAAACACAGTATATTTTCCTTAACGGAAGAGCTGAATACTGTAAAGCGTGGACACCTATCTCTGTTGACAAAAGGTAATGCATACGAAAACAGAGCCCTCAAAGTGCATGGCTAGTGTGTTACTGTAACAATGGGTATTCTTGAACACCAGCTCAAAGGGATTCACCACTTCTTGAACTGAATAATGAGAGCATTAATTGGTGTCCTGAGATCATCTAAAATGGTTTCTAAGTGCAAAGTCTGAAGCACTGGAAAGCAAAAAGAAACAATTTTTATAACCCATTGGAAAACTCAGTCCTGCTTGGTATTACTGCATTAAATCTATATCTTGATTAAGAATGCTGAGTTTCTAGAATTCAGATGACAATGCCCTTGACCCAGTAAGACACCTTTTTCATAACAATTTTACTTTAATCTCCTTTAGCTTTTTGCTTGAAAGAAGAATCATTTTAATTATGCATTTTTGCTTTCTCTGTCTTCATTATCCACCATGATGTGTCATACATGAATGAATATTCTTCTCCCAGAAATAAAGATTGGAGCTAAATTCCTAGCTAGCCATTCAAGTACTCAATCCTGAATCTCCTACTGGCATGAGGCATCCCACTGAAGTCTAGGGAGCTGCACAGATGATAGCTTCTTGTCTTCTGAGGAAGACAAATTCCATTGGAGGAGTCTCCAAGGATTTTGTGAGCAGAGTGTTCTTTCTGGATAGATGTGTCTCAAAGCAGATGGTTTCAAGTGAAAAGAGGTGTAGGGGCTCTGTGCTTGTGAATCCCACCCTAGGACATTAAAGAGTGCTTTTCTTGGGTTGAACCAATTTTTATATGGAAGCACCATTTGATGTTGAATTCTGGGTTCCCCTATCAGCAAGGCAAATCCTGGCAGTGCCCACTGACTTCATGCGGCCCCATAGCCATTGCAGAGACATGAGGCCTCCTTGCTGCTGATTTCTAAAGGGAGAGAAAAAGAGGGACCCAGATTACCCTTCATCATGGTAAAACCTTTTAAGGTAAAGAAGCATCTCAGGGAGAAGTAATTTCTGCAAGTTCCCCTTCCACTGTGTTCCCCACTTTGCACTGTCAACAAATGTGAGTTGCCCTGCACTGCAGAGAAAAGGTTATGAGGTCCATATACATATACAGCAGGCCTTAGGAATCCATGATGTGGGATATTGCCCACCTGTTAGATATCCTCACTCAGCAGCCCTCAGCTCCCTGCTCACCATTGCCAGTCCCATTCCCCACAGCTTTGCTGTACTCAGCTAAACTAGCCTACAACCAGAACCCCTCCTACCTCCCTCTGGACTGGGAAAGGTAAGCAGTACTACCTAGTAACAGTAGCAATACAATCTGACTCCTACTCTGTTTCTGGCTTCACATATAAATTAAAAGCACTGATGCTAATCACATAGAGAAAACACTGCTTGAAATTAACAAACAGCTGGATTTAAGCCCTTAATTAAGTTTACTTTTAATTGGCATGGGGGGCATTTTTCTTCCTGTATTCATAATGTTTTAGCATTCTGAAATATTCTTCTCTGTTAAATTATCATTTTTTCCCCCCTCAACTTAAACTTTTTTCTGGACTTCACAATTCTGTTAAGGTGTTGCTATTTCCTAGCAGGGACATCAAGGTTTGGAAGCACACGTTATGGTTATTCTAATGCTGTCCTCACTCAAGGGATAGACCCCATGAAAGGATTCAAGATGGCTCCATTCAGTACAAGGGATGTCTGTTCTGAAGGTCATAGAATTTCATTTTTCCCTCTTAATCTACATCTGGCCATCAAACTAAGACAAAAAAATTAAAAGTATTGATGTGATCTTGTATGAGGGCACTGAAGCAGGTCCTTTGCTTCCTGCCAAGATTTGGATCAATGGAAAGAACAAGCTCTTTTTGTTTTAGGACATTACATTTGCTCAACTGTTGTTGGAATCAATGATGACAGCATCTTTACAACGTGATGTTGAAGTAAGGAGGTCTTTTTTAATGGACTTAGTTTTCTTTATACAAGTTATTGTGAATGTTTGATAGATACTTATTACAAGCTAATATGTATCTTCATAAACAAGTGAAATTCAAGCTTACAATTTCATTGTTAAGTGTGAGGTTTTACAGCAATACTTTCAAGGCATATGCCCAGTAAAGCTAAAAAAAGACTTAAAGTATTCAACCTTAGTCATGAGGCAAAGAAATGGGAAGAGGCTGCATAGCTAGAAGTTTTGTCTTTACAAAAATAATTAAGTTGGCTAATTAAATCTGTCCTACGGAAACTAGTTAGTTGAAATTTAAAGATCACAGGGTCCTTAGGTCTTTTGGAATCTGAGATGGAATTCCTTTGGGAAACCCAAGAGAATTGGGATTCCCAAGTAACACCTGGTTACCACTTAGAAAGCAAGGGGAAAGAATTTTACCACTGCCCTTGCTAGCATCCTCCCTCAGAGTACAACAATTTATATTGTTCAGTCTGGTGTTGCTGCAGCACATATTATAATTTTCATTTTGACCTGTAAAGTCACTGCTCTAAGTGTATCTATCTTGTATAGAAAAACATTTGAAATCTCTGTGATATAAAATGTTCTACCTATCTGTCTGGGTCTTATCAAAGCACTTCCATTGTTTCCTTTTAGGACTTGCCTACAGTGCCCTTCTGGCTACCTAAAACTACACTATAGGCCAGCCCTTAATGCTTCGCAAGATTACATGGAAGGGTTAGTAGAGTTAGCTTTAAAAATATATGTATTTTCTAGGAAAAATATTGGGGGTTTTTTCTTTGGGATTTTTTGCTGACCTTTCTGAATTTTCAGTGAAATATTTCCAAACAATAACAAAACACCTTTCTACTTGAATAAGCCTATGTCAAAACCTCATTTTTTCATTTAAAATTAATCATACATTTGATTTTTCAGTTTTTCTAGTTATTTCCAACCCTTTTTTTCTCCTGCTATTGGAAACTCTGGTAAAACTCCCTTTGATTTCCATTAGGGTAGAATAAGGCTGTGTACTTTTGAGTCCTATTCTTGGTTTACAAAATAGGTATGAAGATAAATAATGCAACTTGATGGTCTTCCTCCAGATGAAGTAAGTAGGTCAGATACAACAATTTTGGCCTGTTTACCAGCTGCCTAGTGGTGTTAGTTGTAATATTACATGACAGTCTATAGACTGAAGGTGGAATCCATATGCTTGAACTGATTTTTGAAAGTTGAATAAGGCTAGGGACAGACTTTACACATAAACTGGTTTAAGTGATCAGAAACTGATTTAAACCTGTAGCAGAACAGGTGTTCTGTGCAAATAAACCAGTTTGAAAATGGCTGAAACTGGTTTGAGATAAACCTGGTTGAATGTAGTACCAGACTTAACCGATTTGGCTCAACTCAGTTTATGCAATGTCTGTCCCAGATAAACCAGACTCCCCCAGCATCCCAGCATTCTCTCTGGGCTTGGCGGGGCTCTTTGTTCCACAGTAGATCTGGTCCTGCCCCCCTGCTTCCTGGGCAGAGCTCCAGCAGATAAGGGTCTGCCTGGCTTCCCCCTGCTCTACCCCAGTTACAAACCAGTTCAGCTTAGCCAGGTTAGACTAACCTGTAATGGTTGAATCAATTCAGGCTCAGGCTTTTTGAATGTCTGTCCCAAGTCTAAGAGAAAATGATCATGAAATTCAACCCCATTTATGGGTTGGTGGTGCAGCCATGTTGTGAGCAAAGCAAGAAGGCAGGAAGAATGTAGCAGGATTAATTTTTAAGTGGTTTTTGTACCCTTTGAAGTTGCTTAGTTCATAAATGACACGTGCCCCTGGCGGCTTGGAAGGGCATGGCGGTGGCAGGTGCGCAGCAGTGGTAAGCAGTGAGCTCCCTCAGATGCCGCTGGCACTATTGGCAGGAGGGGGGACAGGGTGGTGAGGACTGACTAGGGGTTGGCGGCCACCTGCAGATAACGCCAGCAGCGTTGGTTGCGGCCAGCGGCAACCGCTGACCACCCGCAAACGCCATCAGCAGCGGGGGAGGGGGGGAGGGGGGAAGGGAGGTCCCCCTGTACATCAGTGACTTAGTTAATAGTTCTAAACTGTCTGCTTCTAGAGCAGAGTCTGCCCAAGCAAACCCCAAACTGCTGTCTATCCCAATATTTACATGATCCATGGGACCATCAAGGCACATTGTCAATTTTTATAAATTTTAGCTCATCTGATGAATTCAAGAGAACTATGACAGCTGATCCCAGCTAAGGACTTGTCTCATAGTATCTCAGGACCATTCAAGTATTAATGAATTCACTCTCACAATACGCTTTGAGCTAGGGAATTGTTAAGATGCCCATTTTACCAATGGGGACACTGAAGCACATTTAAATGGCTTGCCCAAAAGCATACATGGACACATCTCAACTCCAAATCACCTGCATCCCAGTCTGGTACCTCTACCATAGGATCATATCCTTCCTTTCCTCCATATCTCATGCTGTAGTTCATGCTCCTTATCCATGTACCCCTTTTGCAAGATTCCTATAAAGGGTGCCAGCTTGTGCCAACTGCAGGGGCATTTTTAAATGTATAGTAATGCTTTCCCTTCAGAATTAGTCTATGACCACCATTACATCTCAGGCCTTCAAATGAAAATGATTACATCATTAGCTAGTATGTCAGGTTGCTTATTTTATCACAGCCTCAAAAGGAGTTCCTATGAATAACTTAATGTAAAACAGTAAGGATCTCATCAACAAAAGACAACAGAAACTTTCCCAAGAAAGTAGCCTATCCAAGTACATACCCATCTCTCTCTCTGTCAAAGTACATGAACATGTATCTTTAAAAGACAGTCAAGAAGAAAAACTCAGTTTCATGAAGAATGCTTTTTTTGACTCGGCAGGGTTTGCAATAATTTTTTTTCAAAAAACTGTCATTTGTTCTCCGTTTTTTTCCCTTTTTCAATGCACTAAAATTGAATATTTTCTATTTTCATGTTCTATTTACGTTTTCAGCTTTGTAAAAAAGGTCATTTACACCTAGACAGCCACCTAGCTAGGGTCATTTGACCCCAGCATCCTTTCCTGCCTATGACAGGGGAGCGGACTAGGTGATCTGCTTAGCTCCCTTCCCACCCTACCAACTATGAAACTATAAAACTTTTCATCTAAAATATTACAACCAGCTCCACTCCTCTCTGCTTTACACATTATCTAGTCACTGAATGTTGGCTTGTGTTCAGAAAGTGTTCCACAGGAAATATCGATACAATCATAGGGAACAATCCTGAAGGCAATTATATTTTAAAATTAAATTCAGTGGAGATTTGCCCAAATGAGGACTGAAGCATTTGGCCCATAATTATTAATTTAGAACAATTCTTGACAAAGGAAAATTACCTTAACCCCTATAGAAAAATATTTCTGTATTTATGCTAATGCCAGACTCTCTTTTGAGATCAAGACCAAACCAAAGCTCAACCATTTAATGACAATAACATTTAAAAATGTAACTGAGGGTTTAAAAATTAGAAGGAAGCCATCTGTGCATGGAACTGATAATTGCTGGGATTATTACTATTTCTGAATCCAGTTTCCTTAAAAATGAACCATTTTATAATTTAATTATGTTACCATTGAAAAGAAAGGGGACTAATATAAAGCACTCTGCTCAGATAAGAGAAAGCAGGACCCAGAGAACTGGTTTAGAAGGACCCCCAAATAATTGTAGGAATTACTTTTATCTACAGTTCAGCTCAAAGTCATCAGAATGACTTTTATATCAAAGAGCTGCAGTGACTGACAGGCACAGGATTCCCTTTGTACTGTTTAAAACTCATTAGGCCATGAAATAACTTTATCCTGCCAAGACAGGAAAGAACAACAGATGCTGGTTTTGCATTATCTGCATTATTTAGCCCAGCAATCTTTAGACATTTGGGTCAAGTTTCTACAAATTTGTTGCTTTCAACTGAGTGAGGAATCATGTGTCTTAACCTTTCAGTCTGACCTGCCTAATTGCTGTCCATTAATAACACCGTGCTTTTTTGGTGACAATTAACCATACACTGATGAGGTTTTGATTCAATTTTTTTTAGTGTGGAGACATAAATCAAACTTCAAATGGAACAAGAAATGTACTGTATGCCACTAAAAAAAAAAAGGAGAGAGAGACTCTTAAATATATTGTACATTGTGGTTACTTGCCTGTCCTGAGAGCTTTCTGAGAATATTATTTTCTACCTCCTCTTAGCATTGAAGCTGCAATTAAGGAAAACCCATTATGGTAAATTTAATTGCTTTTATCTTTCTTTTATAAAGACTCTTATTTTTCCAAAGTGTATGTGCAGTGCTTAAAGCAATGGGCCAACTCTTATATAGAAAGAAATCATACCATTTGGTATGTTTTTCCTGAGGCATACTGCATTTGTCTACTGCAATTTCATAAAAAGAGAAAATAGAAGCCCAATAGGTAGCAAGTATCCCCTTCTACAAATGGTAAAAGACCAGGGCTTGATTTGCATGACTTCTATGCTCAAGCCAGGCTGTACCCCACATAGGGAGAGGAAGCAGTAACACTCTTTCCCCTAGGGTAGGACAGATGTAAGTTGTGAACCCTAAATTAATATAGTTCTGGGCTACTCTGACATATTTTTGTCACTTTTACACATGCTGTATTACACCTTACTCTGTGTGTAGCTGTTCACACTTAGTTTGAATGAGGGTGACAGAATAGAAAGTGAGGATGATTCATTGGTCAGGACGTTAGCTTACATACTGGGAGGCTTGGGGGCAAGGCCTATTCCTAGGACTTACCATGGTATCTTGAGCAAGTTATTTAGGTTCAAATTCTGACCTTGAAATCAGTAAACATAGTAGGACTCACTGCCCACCCCATATGGGCACATTTCCAATTTGTCTGACATATAAACCCAAAATATGTAATATAAACTGCCTCTGAGAATCTGGGCTTGTGGGCCTCACTTCCATATTTACAACACTGGATAAGAGCATTTCCCTAGCAGAACTGCTCCAATACTAGAGTGATGGGCACCATATACATATATTAGATTCCAACCCTTTGTACACTGCAATGGCAAGTTCTAGATACCACTGGAGCATCTTGCTTCTACTAAAAGTCTATAGAACGCCAATGATGCATCAATTCCTCATCTGCATTGTGCTGAGTTATTAATTTGTTTCTATTGTCTTTTCAGAGAACACACTGACAAAAAACTGGCCATAAAACATGCATTTCACAAGAGGAAATATGCTGTTCTTGCCTCCCACTGTTACCCTCTGCACTATATTTGGGCAAACTTATTTGGTGGAGAAGGTCAAATTTCAATTTTAATAAAAGATGACTTGGCTGGGGTGAAATTTAAGAACTCCTATCCATTAATCATCACTCTCTCAAAGGTGGAGATAGCATATTTGGATATGCAATTTGGCCCCAATGTTGTACCTAGCCTTCTAGCCATTATCATTCTTCATGATTTGATCAGTACCATTTCCTTGAAATCCACATCATTCAAATCAGTATTTCTCCTCTAGGAGACTGCACATTCTTCCTTTTCACAAGTTTCTCTTACTGTTCCCTCACTTCATGTTCCTCCTCCTGTCTTCCCTTCGTATTTTCCTTCCTATCAGAACTCCAAGTTATCTAACCATCCACAGAAGGTTATACTCCCAAACCCATTACATTTGCTAAAATGAGAAATTAAATGCTTACACTTTTGGCACCATTAGGTTTTAGCACTCACACTCCACTGGGTTTAATGGGAAACAAAGGTGTTCACATATCCCAAAGTTTTAGGCTGTCTGCTACTACAGGCAGTGTAACCAGTTCAGTGACAGTCACATCTGGCATGTTTTCTTTACCACTATAAGGGCTAATAGTGTGATTTTTGTTAAAGGCTTAGATTCTGCAAATTCTGAATATACCAAGCAGCCTGAATATTTGCATAACATGGGCTTAATCTGGATCACAGCTTGTTTGTTTGACACTTCCGTATGAAAGAATTTAGGATTTAGCTTTTAGAATATAAGTTTTAGCAGGAGTTATTTCAACATCAGCATAGCAAGTGTGTCGATTTTTCTATGCATTAATGACCAACCTCTTATCCCCAATTATAATAAAAACAAAAAAGGACAGAGTACCCTTGATTTTTTTTTAAAGTATAGATTCATTGAAAATATACATATTTGAACCCGCAGGAAGGCCAATATGTAGAAAAACCAACAAGAGGGAATATATTTTTAAATAAAACCAAATAGTTAAACACTGCTATGATTTTAAATGTTAGCAGTAACACTTCCATGCTGGATCTTGCAGCTCATGGAAAGGCCCAAGGCTCAAATTCCCAGGATGTAATCCCAGCACCCGCAATTCCAGTTAATCTTATCAGAATCTCATTTCACACAGCAACTTGGAAGTGGGCACTCAGCAAAGTCCTGATTCTACTTCCATTGGTTTCAGTGGGACAAGAGGGACCACTTAAGTTCCTGGTTGCATGAAGATTTTGGGAAGGCTGTGGAAGAAGCAGCTATGAACATCTGCCTACTGAAGTTGTTCTATAGCACTCCCCAGCCACAAATTAGGGGCAGACAGCAAGTACACTACTGTTCAGGAAAATACATCCCACAGGACTTCAGGCTGTACTTAAAGTTAAGCTTATGCTTAAGGGTTAAGTTGCTTATCTTCCTGAATAGGGCATATGGGTGCTTTCTAGAACTAGAGTGTTATATACACATACACTTATCATTTTCCTCTTTTTATTTTCTCCATTTTCCCCTTTGTTACGTGTTCTTATATACATGGGGTATCTCCATTCCCTCATCACAGCAAATTGAGTCAAAATGCCAAGTCAGCATTTTTATTTCCATTTGCTTTGGTGGCACAGGATTAGTCCCGAAGTCTGTATTCCTTCATCTTTTTATCAAGGGAACATGTGGATAAAACATTATGTAAAATGTATGTGTGTATATATCCCCTGTATAACAATAAAATATTATTGAACAGAGAGCATATTGTTTTGATGACAACTACTCAGTTACAAAAAAAAAATCTTCTGTGGTCTATCTATAATAAATATAAACAGAGCTTCAAGACTGTATATCTACCAGTCACTTAAGTGTCTGTCTTTCTACCTTTCAAGGCTCCATCCTGCAAGTCGGTAAGCACTTATTGTTGAAATCATGGCACAGGTATGCTGAGCATCTTGTAAGGCCAAGCTCCTAAGAATTCTTTTTGCTGTAATATACAGGTGAAGTCGCCACAATGCCTTTAATAAACAATATATACTGGTAATTCAGTTTCTACTTACACTTGCATGGAGTTTTCCTTTTTTTGACATCGCTAAAAAATTGTTGCTGAAAACTCCTCGTATTCCTACAATCCCCTGAGACACAGCAAATATTTCCAAAATACCTAGGATGACAGAAATCCCAAAATAAATCACCATTCTTTTTCAGATAAGTGTGACAAAAAATAAATCTTATGAACTGCAGGGTTTTTTCCCCCCCAACTCTTGATTTTCACCTTCTTTGTTTTAAACAATTAATTAATGTTTAAATGAATACTACTTTGGTTATTGAAAATATATGTTTATTCCTAGATGGCTTTTTTTAAAACCTTAGGATATTTTCAAATGATTGGCAACTGATTTTAAAACATGTAGCATCTCTCCTTCATTTGTGCTCTGGTCCTACAAAAACTTAAGGACATACATAGCTTTAAGCATATGTGAAGTCCTACCAATGTTTTGGGGATTCCTCATCTACCTGGAGTTCAGCTCATGCTTATGTCTTTGCAGGATCAAGGCTAATTATCCAAACAAAAACCTATTTCTCTACAAAATCTAACAGGCCTCTTTTCCTAAGAACACAAAACCCTGTGTTCTATTCATGTAGGTTGTAACACAAACCAGTAAAAGCCAAGAATTTCAACCATGTGGCTTATAAGATGTGCAACTGTCACTGCACCAATCATTCTTATGTAAGAACACAAGCTGTTAGGAGACCTCTTGCTCCAGGGTCCCGACTGTCATGGGTTTCAAATGCTGTCCCTTATTTTAGAACTATATTTACAGTCGACATGGATTTAGTCTCTCGCTGTTATTGCTGCAAATGATTTACACCAGAAATATGATAGGAGGACTGAGATGAATGTTGGGTGACAAATTCTGATTTGGATGAAATATGGCAATTTCAGATTTTTTCCAGTACAGAGAAGCTGAATAACATGTATTAGCATGTCACACCATTTGGACACATCTATAATTTTATCCTAACCAAAACAAAGGCAGAGGAAAATGTGGATAAAAAAAAAAGGAGATGAAAGCTGAGCATTTTAAATATCGATACTTAATCAAAAATGAAAACCTTTTCATGAAAATGAAAGCCTCCTTGTACACCCATACAATACACTATGAAAATAAAGTTAGAACAAATATTGATTAATACTAAAGAAATGACTCGCATGTTTTCGGAAGGTTCCGATGGGTCAAGCTCTTATACTTCACACTGGACACATCTACACATGCCCCTACAGTGCCACTGTTACTGTGTCATCATTTAGTATTTCCTTTTGAAGGTACTAAATGACAGCACAGTAAACAGCCCAGACTTCACCGTGCTGGCAATGCAGAGTTATTTTTAGCCACTACATCGCTGTAGCAACATGCTGTAGCAAGGGAGCGTGTTGCTATGGCAATGTAGCTGCAGTGTCACAGTTCATGGCCACCGACACTACATCACTGTAGCACGTTACCCACTGAGTAGCATCCTAGACTTCAGATCCTCCTTCTGATTTCATTGGGACTTTTTTGTGGCATAAGGAATGACTCAAGTTGCCTAATCATGACACGAACCTGTGGGCCTGATCTCCTACACAGAGCCATGTCATCTGGCCCACGGGGTTCCCCACAAGTCCAGAAATTTGGTGGCGAGGGAGTGGTGGCAGTGCTGATTGCTACCACTCTCCCACTGCCAAATTTCTAAGCCCTATGGACCAGATGACATAGCTTTGCACATGGGGCTGGATCCTGTTTACAGTACCTGATCCAGCACATGGGGCTGGAGCCAGGCACCGCATTGAGCCCTAGCCAGGCCAGCCCAGCCCAGCCCAGCATGCCAGATCAGGCCTCACTCAAACTGATCTTGCACACCACACTGGTCATCTGGCCCCATGAGCCAAATGAGGTCAACAGAATGAATCCAGTTTGCATACCGACTCCTCACCACGCATCTGAGTATAGAACCTTTATGCTTTTTAGGAGCTCCCTTGAAGCTATTGTTAGAAAAATTGAGAGCAAAATATGGGGTAGTGGTGGCAACTGAGCACTCATCTGGAAGGAGAAAGCCATTGTGGGTAGGTCCTGTGCAAGCATAAAGGAAAAACTGGTCCCTTGCCCCACAAAGTTTTATGCTTCAAATACAAAGATACAAACAGTAGTGATGTGAGCTACAGAAAAGTGATCAATGATGATAGAACCTTAGTGTAGCTTAAAACAAAATAATTGCATCCCTATAGCAGTGAGGACCAGCCTTTTTGGCAGGTGTTCCACAAGGTAAACTATGCATCTTCCCTGAGTGCCACTTTGATCCCCTTCCCTTGCTGTCTGAATGGCAACACAGTTGCTGCATTGTGGAGCAGGAATCAAAGCAGGGTGCTACTATCCCAGGCAGAAAATTAGCTTCCTTGATTAATACTGACGACACCAAACTCTGGGGTAAAGCATCCACACCTGAGGACAGGAGGGTGATCCAGGTGGTTCTGGACAGACTTGAGAAATGGGCAGATGAGAACCTGATGGTGTTCAACACTGAAAAATGCAAGGTTCTTCAACTTGGGAGAAAAAACCTACACCATGCTTATAAGCTCGGTAGTGCTACATTGGTTAGCACTACAGATGAAAGGGACTTGGGGGTCATGGTTGACCACATGATGAACATGAGCCTTCAGTGTGATGCTGAGACTAGTAAAGCGAGCAAAACACTGGCTTGCATCCATAGATGCTTCTCAAGCAGATCCCAGGATGTCATTCTCCCGCTGTAGTCAGCCTTGGTGAGGCCGCAGCTGGAGTACTGCACCCAGTTTTGGGCTCCACAATTAAAAAAAGATGTGGAGAAGCTTGACAGGGTGCAGAGGAGAGCCACGTGCATGGTCAGAGGTCAGGAAAACAGACCTTATGATGAGAGGCTGAGAGCAATGGGGCTATTCAACCTGGAAAAGCGCAGGCTCAGGGGTGATCTGGTGGCCACCTATAAGTTTATCAGGGGTGTTCACCCAGATGTGGGCGAACGATTGTTCACCAGAGCCCCCCAAGGAACGACAAGATTGAACAGTCACAAACGCCACTGACTGGTTCAGGCTGGACATAAGAAAGAACTTCTTCACCGTCTGAGCCCCCAAGGTTTGGAACAGACTGTGCCACCCGAGGCGGTTCAAGCACCCACTTTGAACACCTTCAAAACATGCTTGGATGCTTATCTTGCTGGGATCCTATGATCCCTGCTGACTTCCTGCCCCTGGGGCAGGGGGCTGGACTCGATGAACCTCTGCCCAAATGTCTATGAAATCTGGCCTGCAGGATCAAAAGGTTGGGTACCACTACACTAAGTGAATCAGATGCATTTTTTCCCTAAAAATGGATCTTTTCGCTTTGACTTCAGTGGAACTCTGTCTCCACGGCACTGGACTCCTGTTTGTGAATAAGGACACAATGCATCACACTGTAGCTTGACCTTGGCAGGCCAAAAAATATAATGGGCACAGTCCTTCTGCTACTGAAATGTCATGGCTGATCTGCATTGCAGCTGAACAGGTGAGTAATCCCATTTCTATTCAGCAAAGCACTTGAGCATATATATATGCTTAAATCCAATGGCAATCAGTAAAATTCTCACCTTAATGTTCTGTTCATCTGAGCATTAAACTGGATGTTTCCAGGGAAGTAGTATAACTAGGAGTGGGTGACCAGGGCACCAACCCTGAGTACCAGCTTAGAGGAGGTTCAGGAATGGCACCCACCACCACTGCCAGCCCAGCTGCTATAGCCACTGCCAGCAGCCTAGCCACCATCATGCCGCCACTGCCGTGACAACATATTAGAAGACTTGAGCAAGTAACTAGGCATTGGCATGGCTGGCTTTAAATCCCATCTAAGTCTACACACCACGTGGTTAACAACTATGACAGTGGTTTGTCCCTTCTAGAAACCTTGACTGGCATGTATATCACCCTAACTGTGCCTGTGTAACTCCTTTCACTGGTTCTCTTTCCTCCTAGCTATAGTAGGCGTAGCCCAATGTCTCAGAGGGCAGGTCATCCAAGCATACTTTCTTGCTACAGCAGCATAGGATAGATGCCCCAAATGCAGTAAGATGAGCCTGCATAATAGGTAATGTAAAGAAAATAAACAGCTGCTGGCTTGCAGTGGATCCACTGGCAGAGTAACTAGGGTGGGGCAACCAGGACAGGCACATCAGGAGCTAACATAGGAGAGGGCTGGAAGAAAAAACAAAACAACACTGCCTTCGCAGCCACACAATCATCAGCAGTCAGAAATTGCCACTGCCCGCATATGTCATAGCTGCCCCAGGCACCTTCAGTTATATATACACAAAAACCGTTTTAGTTCTACATACAAGAAATACTTAAGGGCTCAAAACTCAAAATCTGGACCCACATTTTGAACATGGAGGATGCAAAGAGCCAGTGTTTTGATTGTGAATCTTCTCTAAAGTACATATCCACTACCTGAAACAACCATTCATCTTACTACTACTGAGCTGAAGCATTTTGTAAACTTATTTGCCAAAACAGGGGTATCCAAAAATTGTTTTAAAGATCTAAAATGGCAATCCCCAGGATTTTTCTGTGGAGCAGCATGGAACCATTCAGGACCCTGTGCATAGTTCATGTGGAGTCCAGTCCTGCCCAATTCTTGCTGAAATCAACGGCAGGGGCTGGATTTAGCCCTGAAGTCTAAATGAGATATTAGGAGACTGACTGTGGGCAGAATTGCCAGAATGCTTAACACAGGGTGTATCTACATATGTGCTTTACTGCAGAGTGGACTAGTTTGCTCTGCAGTAAAGAATCACCATCTGCACATGCACCCCTATTAAATTAATTAACTCTGCTGTAGGATAGTACTGTTTGGGACAAGTACCATCTTACAGTGGAGTTATCTAGTGTGCTTCAACTAAATTTAGTCCACTTGTAGCCAGTGACCAGGGCTGGCTGGGATATGAGGGAGCTACAGTGAGGGGGCTGCCTACTGGGTATTCTTGAACTGTGGCACTTTTGTACCCCAGCCAGCTCCTCTGCAGAATGCTGAGCAGGGTCAGATCAGCTCTGGGCTGGTCCTCCCCAGCTCAAGGTACTGTGGTCCTGGGCACATGTGTAAATGCTGCACCTGGAAACAATAAACTCCAGAGTTTATTGCTATGAGTTAATTGCACATGTAGATACACCCACAGAGTGCTACAAGGGCTGCCACAGGAGACACAGCACAATGCATGTCAAGTAAACAGACAGGTATTTAATTGTCCCTTCAAGCATCTGGAAAGTAGGGAGACAAAAGAGGTATTATTTGGAATGGCTTCACTAAAAGCCTCAGAGAAGCCTTGGAATCCTCTCTTGATACCTTATTGCAATGCTTGCTTCATTGCTTTGCATCAGTACAGGATGACATTGTTTTGCAGTAAGACAATGTCACAGCTCAAATAAAGGAAGGTCAGGATGCTGTCTCATGACTTAGGGCTGTGTAGGGTTCCCTATACTGACAGAGCTCTGCAAAGTTAAAATCAGCGTTATTAGACTGTCACAAGTAGACATACTGACTTCAGCTGGGTTTCATAGTTAGTTCTGCTTTTGTTTTGTTCAATCAGCCCCAGATTAAAACAAAGAATTGCTTAAAAAAAAAAGACATAATGTTTGTGGTTGGAACCTTTTTGCTACTTTAATTTTATTACTCCTGCTGGCTCAGAAAGTTGCAATTTGGTTCCCTTGTGCTAGATGGAGGATGAGGGAGGGGTTATCCCTAGTGCAGGGTGGGAAAAATTGTCAGGGGAAAGTAGTCTTAATTTACAGTCATGGCTCCACAGGAACCTCACCAGCTGTCTTGGAAATGACCAAATAAGTCAGTCTTTTGAATCTCCTACCTATGGTCCCTCCTTGCCCAAAATCCAGTGGGGAGGAAGGGGGTACAACCTGTGGCATAGATAACACAAGTGGCACAGGCAGCCTCTGCATGGTATGTAGCAGACTGGAGAGGGGACAGACAGTACAGTAGCAGATAGGGCAGGGAGCAGAAAGCAGAGCATCAGATCAGGTAGGGGACACAAAACTGCTAGCAGTAAGCAGAACTGCAGTTTGGTCAGGGAGTATAGGGCAGGGAGCCAAGTAGCAGACTGGGTAAGGGAAAAGGATCAGAGTGGTACTTGGAAAGGGTGTGGGGCTAATTTGTCGCACAACTGCCAAAAAGGTTGCCCCCCCCACTGGCTTGCAACATCTCCTATTGACCTGGGACAAACAATACTGGGCCTCCAGGAGGACAGAGACTATAGGCACCTTGTACAGCTGTGATTTTCACCTTCTCTTCACCTGGACCTTCCACCAGTCAGGGCCTGGTTTTCCTATGAAGTGATCTGACCCCAGTGTATTTTAATAGAGCCAAATTATGCTTGAATAAGAGCAAATGGATATCAATGCTTTGGGGACTTACCTCCATAATTTATTAATCAAGTAACACCTTTAATTGTAATTTTCAATTTGTTATAGATCCAAAACATGTCATTTGTAAAGCCACTTAATGAGATAGTAAAACACAAAATAGGATTTTTACAGGATTTCTTTTTTCTCTTCTCAATATTGTAAGACCACAAAAAAGAGGTTAGACCTTGATGTTAGTTGGAATATTATGACAGCGAGAGAGAAAAATTGTACTCCCTAACAACAATATGAGAATGTTTATTCTTACTGATTTTCCATGCAACTGGTGCAAAATAAAGCCAGAAATGCCTTTTACAAATTCAATACCCAAAGCTGATGCTTAGTTATACTAATTTAACTATGACAAACATTCCTAAAATGATGAAAATGTTTCATTTTAAAGCTATAAGGTCAAATTCTGTCCTCAGATACTTGCAAAAATCTACCATTGTCTTTAACTCAGTGGATTGAACCAAATTTTGACTTCCTATATGGAGGGGATGGGAGGGGGGGGCTCATTCTGATCTTATACTGCTGTAAACCAGGAGTACCTTCAGTCAGGAAGGTATGGTATATCACTATAAAACTGACTAAATGAGATGACGGTCTGCACCCCACCCCCCAAAAACAGGTTTCACTGAAAAGTCATTGTTTTTAAGTTTTATCTTGAAACAAAGTATTTGTTGCAGGACCATATGGAATGAAAAGCCGCGCAATCGATTCTAGTGCAGTTTGTGCCAGAGGAAATTGCACACAGAAATATTATGCACACATATATTTAAAAAGTTGTGACAGTGTTATGCTTGCTGCTTCACCTGTCTGTGTAAGAACAAACTTTGCCCATGAAATTACATCAGTTCCACTCTGCTTTTGAAAGAGAAAAAATAAATGAAATATTCAAATACTATGTTAGAATATCATGAATGTTCCCACCTTACCTGGCAGTTGCAGAGAATCCACAACTCTTTTTACTTCAGGACAAGTATAAGCACAGCAGCAATCTGTCCTCCAACTTTAGTATTAGAATACCCTGTGGCTGTTCAGAACACTATGTATGGCTCACATGGAGCCCTGTCCTACTCTTACTGAAGTCAATGGCAGACCTAAAAAGTGGTCAGAATAGGTCCCTGGAATGCATGTCAACAGGACTACCTAGTTTTTTTATCCAAAAAATACTCAGATACACATGTCTCATCCTTAACCTTTTTCAGCCTAAATATTGCAACCTGTATGATGTAGAATGGTGGATGCATCTAGTGTAGTAAGGAGATGCTTCCATTTTCAGATACAGACGGTATCCATCCATTAATCTGTGGACTATTGTAACTGTCATTACTGAGGAATCTGAGCACGCCAATGATGATGGGGCCTCACAACACCACCATAATGTAAAGAAATACTACAATGAGTTTTCAAAATGGAAGCTGGGAAAAATGGTTGTATAAGGGACCTGTCCAATCTCACAGAAGAAATCTGTGGTTAACTCAAGAACTGAATGCGGGTCTCCCGAGTTCCAGTCTTATCTTTGTCATATCTCTGTAACAAACCTTGCTCTTTTAACCCCTGTTCAAGATGCTGCAGGAAAGCAAACTGGAATATGGAACTTCCCTACTGATGACTTTCATCTCTTTGACCATGACTACTTCAGCTGCTCCCATCTTATATGATGAAGTTTTCAATTATGCATGTAGGACAAGGAAACATGCCTCAAACCTTACCAATATCATCGTAAAGAATATCATCTCTAGGAAACACAAAGTAATACTTTTCAGAAAAGTGACCCATGCTCACTCCAAAGATACCCAAGCCCAGAAATGTTGCTGAGTAGCAGTTTGCAAGCATGCCTGAGCAACTCAGGGAAGTCCTGTACATGTGTTTGCAGCACTATCCTCATATTTTTAAATGCTTAAGAGTGTGAGGATGGTGCTGGCCCATGGTTTGGTTTGTGATGCAATGACTAAATAATCTTGCAAGAAGGCATAACAAACACTAATACTTGAAAAGACTAAATGGATTGAGTCTAAAGGAAGTATGGCTGTTGTGGTCATGTGTACAAAATTAAATAATTCTTTTTTGGAGACCTATTCACAAGTTAAGCTGGAAGGTTGGAATAACAATAATAAAATATGACGACTTGATGACAGAATGAGATATATTAACATAGTTTCCAGTCCATAATAGTTCGGTTATTAACTAATGCATAATTGTCCTTTCATTTAGGAAGTTTACACTGAGTGCCAATGCAATGCAAGACAAGGAACCATGGCCAGATAGATTCTCCATACTTGCCTCAAGCTGATGCAACTATTTGCCATGGGCCAGATTGTCCACAGAATTGAGAAAAATCAGAGCCAATATGTTAAAATCATGATCACAACTGCATCCTCCCTTTCTGACATTTTTATATCCAGAATGGCATGTCTGACCTGTACTCAAAACCTCTGTTAGTAAAAAATGAACTTCCTCCCTCTTGTCCGGCTACCACTTCTACTTGATTAGTAGTATTAGCATTTCTTCCAATTATTATTTTTAAACAAAAAGTATCTAATTGCTTCATTCAAACAATAGAAATATGAAGTAGGGAACAACAACCAAGTTAAGGGTAGGAAATTAAGAAAGAAAAGAGAAAGGAAAAAAAAAAAACAGGCAAATAATTTTGGCTCAGACCCTAAGTATCAGTGCTGTTTGAGCCAGGGGCTAAAAAAAAATCCCATGAGGCAAAGACGCATCCATTTCTATAAACAAGAGCACACAAAACAGTGATGTTGGAAGCATTATGTCCACTCATATTTGACTTCCCAGCCTGCATGACCAGGTACCCATATACAGGTGAGTCAAATGGATGCAGCAGTGCGCACAAGTCTGAAGAGAGGTTTTTGAACTCAGGTCTTCCAGAGCCATAGTCCCTCGACTTGAGGTTGATCTCTACCACAGCTCATTGATGGGTCTTGAGTTAACTTAAGAGTCCAATTCTTGAGCCACAAACCCTCTCCCTGCAGGGGAGAGTAGGCTGTAGCCTGGGATTTCTCTCCTTTTCCTTCCTCCACCCTCTCTTCTCGGCTTTGAGAAGACGCTTTACCTCAAAATGGGCTGCTACACTGTTGAGGTTGCAGAGCCATTGGAATTGGTTGGCAGCCAGCTCCTGATGTCAGCATCCATTTTCTTGGGGTAACCTTCAGTATCTCCTTGCAGCATTTCCTCTGGCCATCATGAGAGCTCAGACCATTACGAAGCACTTTATTTAGAAGTCAGAGTCAGGTTACTTCACACACTGTCCAGTTCAGTGAAGTTGGTGCTTGAGGTTCACTAATTCAATTCTGGTAGCATTGGCTTCAGCAAGGATACTGACATTTTTGTGCCAATCTTCCCATTTGATGTGGAGGATTAGTTAGAGGCACCATTAGAGATACCTCCCCAGTCTCTTGAGATAACTATGGTAGGTCACCCACATTTCACATCCATAGCAGAGGGAGAGGATGATGATGACTGCATTGTAGACCTGGATCTTGGTGTCATTCTGGAGATTGCATAACTATGTACCTGCAGAAGCAACTTCCCAAAGCAGGCACTTGTGCACCAAATCCTGTACTGGATCACCTCCTCAATGTTCACTCTCTGAGAGAAGTGGTTACACCAAGGTAGGGAAAATATTGAGAGAGAAACCCAAAGCTTGATAGGCTTCTCCATAAAGATCCAGCATGGTCAAATACTCTGTTCTAAGCTTCAAACCTCGTATATGCTATTACAGATGTGCAAAGTATTACTGTCCTATCTTATCTATCCTATCTTACCTACTTTTTTGTTAATGATATGAATGATAGAACAGACAGCAAACTCATGAAAATGGAAGATGAACTGGATGAAACTGTGGACAGTAATAGAAATGAACTTAGAGGTTTGTTTCTGTAAAAGGTAAACTCTTACCACCTGGTCAGCTGAAGTAAATAGATCCTAAATAGGCAGTCAGTGGGAGAGAGACATGAAAGAAAATTAAGAGACTGAAAAATGTAGTAATACATGAGTTATGGTAAAAAATAAATAAGTGCTCTTGAAAATAAGATCTGTATGCTGTTAGAAACTCTTAATAAACATGATGGAAACCCCAAAGTATTTCACGACTGGATTTAGTGAAGTACCAGTCCTACAACAGGAAAATGCTGTGTTAGAAAGCTTATCTACAGGAAGTGGTGACGGTTCTCAAAGAACTTCACTTTGCTCTGATTGTGCTCTCACTGAAGCAAAGGGGAAATTTCACCACTGATTTTCACTGGGAGAAAATGGGCCATTTTTAAAAATCCCACCCTCTATTCCTAGACTTTTTCCCCTTTGTGGGCCAAATTCTGTGCCAGCTGTCTCCTCTGTGATTGTTTGGATAGATTCTCAAGGCTGGTTAAGGGCTCAGTCTTTGCTCTGTGAGTGCAGAGCTGTTCTGCAGGGCTCACTCCACCCTGTTTGGCTACTGCTTAGATCTGAAGTCAGGTCCCTACCAAGGCTTTCAAGGCCAGGAAGGAGAGCTTGTATGTGCTGATAGGAGTGGGCTATCAATAGCAGGAGCAAGAAACTATGGGTTAGAGGAACCCAGAGGAAGGCGAGGCAGAGTGGAGGGCTGGTGCTTCTGCTGGGGCCCCTCGCTGACTGGGGTACGAGTGGTGAGGGAGCCCTGGGCATACAGGTACGTAAGGAGATGCAAACTGCAAGCTGCCTTATGGGCATTCTACCACAACCAGCAAGAAGTAGAGGGAGAGTCATGCCCAGCAGTGTCACAGAAGCCAGTGAGGACCAGGAGGACACTGAGCCTCCTGAAGGACCCTACCTGTCCAGGCCCAGTGTCAGGTTCAGCTGCAGCAAGCTCAGAACTGCAGCCACCCTAAACAGCTCTCTCTGCTACCTCAGCCCCTCAGCCTGGCCCTGGGCATAATCTGTGCCCAGCTAAAACCTGCAGGAGGAGAATTTGGCTGCTTTCTACTAGAGAAACCAGGGCAGGGTCATGGAGTGATCCCATCACTGCCCTGCCCTCTACCACTTAGGAACGCAGTGGGGCTGGCAGGTACCTACCCTGTCTGTCCACTCCTGGACCTACCTTGGCCCTGGGTCATGCCAGCTTGTAACATCCAGGAGCAGTCAGACACTCCCGGCTGTGGAGCAGGGCAGCTCCTGTTCTGAGCTGGCAGGGCATGGGGACAGGTGCATACTGTACATGTGGGGTATCAGGTGTCACTGTGCCCACAGTGTTATATACCCATGTTGTCTGCATCTCACATATATCTGTCTTGTCTGAATCTAGGTAACCCAGGTATAATGCAGAGCCATGTAGAGCCTATAGCTCATTCAGTTCTAGAAAATAAATATTCACATCATCTACATCTAGTGCATACCTACAGTCTGGATCTCAACTAGATCCGTATAATCACTCTCTAAAATACATTTCATAGTTTATATCTATGTACTGTAGTCTAATTTGCATACATATGGCATATGCCTAGGTAGTCCATACCTAACATGTTTATCTCATCCAGTGTTTTTCAATTTTTTTTCATTTGCCAACCCTTAAAAACTTTGGAATGAAGGTGTGGACCTCCTTGGAAATTTCAAATGGAGGTGCAGACCCTTCTGAATTGTAAGTGTGGGTATTCACATACATTGCACTGATCATAGTCACCTTTTGTGGACTCCTTAGACATAGTCTGCAGACCCCCCGCCCCCTGGGGAGGAAGCGGGTCTGTGGACTACAAGTTAAAAACCACTGATCTAGTCTCTAATGTATACCCACAGTCTGTGTCTACTGTATCTCCACATTGTCTTCATCGAAAATAGCTCTACACAGCTCAGTTGATATTCATGTAGCAAATACCCAGAGAGGCTATATATATTTCTATGGTTGTATCAAATGTAGACCCACATGGTCTTGAAGTAAATTCTCTCTCATAGTTTGGTTTTAATATATACACACACACTGCATAATTCATACCTAGATAGCATATATCCACAGTTCTGTCTGTCTATCCATCCATCTATATCTTTAATGGACATTTCTCTTATACACATCTAGACTTTTAGCCCACATAGTCTATATCTAATTGATGCTGGTACAACCTTCACCTATCTAGTCTCCTCCAATGTGTACCCCTACACTCTCAGCCCATAGAGTTCCCATCTGATCTGCAGACACCAGAAAGAAATCAGTGTTTGCTCAGGGGTGAAAGCTTGCCCTCCCAAAAGCCCACATCAGCTGAGCAAGTGCTGCACAAGGGCCCCCGTGGGCTGGGAGTTTGCTCCAAGGCCCGGGATCCACAGGGGAGAGAGAGAGAGAGTGTGAGTGTCAAGCCCCAGGAGAGGCGGCAGGGGCCGAGAGGAGGGGAGAGCAGGCAGAGACCCCCTCCCAGCACACGGGCAAGCCGCTCCGGGGCTCGGCGTGGGGAGCGCACAGAAAACTTTCTGCCTGCCCGGGCGTAGTCGAGATCCCCACAGGCGGCTCCCCCGGCCGGGCAGGTCCGAGCCCGGCCCACGTGCTTCCCACGCCCCGCTGGAGCGGCCGGGGGTCGGTGGAAAGAATAAGGACCCAGGGGATACGCATAAGGATCAGCGGGAATACTGGGGGGCAAAGGGGGAGAAGAGCCCCGCTAGGTCCCTCCAGGTGCCTTCCAGCCGTTAAATAAATCCTAGGACAAATCGAATCAATACTTTGGTTTGCAAATATCTAATACAAGACACCCCGGTAGCGCGACTTCCGATTCCCCTCGCCCCGTCCCCAGGGGCCGGCTGCCCCAAACCCACCTGCCCGCCCGTGCCAGCCCCCTGGCACCTCCCTCCCTCCCCCGCCCCGGCCTCGAGCCTCCCTCCCGCCGCGGGCAGGGAGAGGAGGCAACTCACTTAAGAGACTGGCTTCGTGGGAGCCGTTGACTTTGCCATCCGGGTGCAGCTGGAGATGGAAGCCGATGCCCACCCGGCAGTAGAGGCTGCCGGTGCGGCGGCCCGAGGGGCTCCACTGGAAGGTGCCGCCGGGCGCGGGGGCAGGGGCAGCCCGGGCGAGCCGCGCGTCGGGGCGGGCCGAGGCGCCGGGGAGGAGGCGGCTGAGGACGAGGAGGCAGAGGACGGCGCGGCTCATCATCCTTGCAGCGGCCCGGCTCCCCGGCGCATCTTGCCGCCTAGCCGCGCTCCGCAGGCAGGCCCCCCGCCGCGGGGCTGCCGGCGCTGCTGGCACCGAGATATTTATAACGGAGCGAGTGAGCTCACTGCCAGGCGCACGCCCGCAGGGGAGGCCCCCCTCGCCCGTGCCCGGCAGCCGCCGCGGGAGGGCGGAGGGGCCGCGGCGCCCATGGGCACGGTGGCGCCGCCGGCTCTTCCCGCCCCAGCGCGGGGCCCGGGCGGGGCAGCGCCTGCCGGGCGCACGTGGGGGCACGGGCCGGGGAGGTTGCTCGGTTGGTTGGTTTGTTTGTCTCTTTGACCTCCCCTTCACGGTGACGCCCGGGGGCCGCGAGCAGGGCCGGGCCTTCGGGTGCGGAGGGAGGGGTGAGGGCTGGGGCTGTGCGTGGGGAGGGAGGGAGGGGCCGAGGGAGGTGGGGATGTGCCGCCGGCAGAGCTCCCGCCGCCGCCGCCGCCGGTGTCTCCGGAGGGCTCGTCGGCCGGCGGGTGGAGAGCAGGTGCAGGCGCGGCGCGGCGCGGGAGGATGCTCCTCGCAGCCCGGCCGTGCCCGGCACCCCTGCAGGCCGCCTCGCGGAGACGCGGCGCCTGCCCCTTGGAAGCCCTCCCGCCGCCGCCCTGAAGGACAAGCGCAGGGCAGAGCCGGACCTCCAGGAGAAGCAGAGCTTGGCCTTGCCGCCTGCTCCTCGGAGGGGCTGCGTGTGCGCGGTGCGGCCCCGCGAGCGCCGGGCTCAGCCCGGGCTGGTGGGCGTGCGACAGAGGCAGGCAGGGTCTTCGGGCAGATGTGTGTGTAGATGTGATCGCTTTTATTAGCCCGATCGATCCGGCGCTTCTGGTGCCCGCGCTCATCCGTGGGAGTTGAGGCGTGAACTACGGCAGGAGACAGGAGTGGGAGTTTTGTGCGAGGCTCCCTGGCCGGTACCTCCGCCGACAGCACGGCTATAGCGTCTGTGCACGGCACCCGCTTTTACTGCCTAATGCAGGGCTGTGTGTAGGGAAGGCGGGCGCTGTATGCACATCACCCACGTGCCTGGAGATATTTAAGTTGGTCTAATAAAAGATGTCAGATTCGCAAAGAACCTTGTCTGGAGATACCTATGCATTTATGTGTAGACACACCCAGGCACATTTGTGGGTAGATGTAGATACAGAAATAGATGTATATCTCTGCATGTATACATGTTTGCACATACCTGCATACCAAAGTATGTACAGTCTGTGTACACAAACACATCGATGTACCCATGTGCGTGTGCTTCACACATACTATATATATTTGTGTGTGTATGCTTATGCCTATGCTTCACACATGCAATATGAGTGTGCATAGATGTGCATCTGTGCTTCTTCATGCATGCATTATACGTGTATGTGTATATATACATAGACACACATATATATACATGCACTATATATATGAGTATGTGTGTGTGTGTATATATACACACACCCCTATATACATGTGTCTGTATGCTTCTTTGTGTGTATATGCTTGTCTACAGCTCCAATACACACACACATACACATGTGTGTGGCAGGGTGTAGTTTTGGATCAGGAGGTCCTGGGGATATGTTTATCTGTTGGTAGGTAGAGATCATGGGGAAATGTGTGTATGGATATTTATACATACACATATATATATTGCATATGTGTAGAAGCACAGATACACATGTGCAGAGATATGCATGCACACACCAGTCCGCACACCCCTACAGATATACGGGCACACCGGTATATGTGAACACGTATGCAGATGCACAGACCGGCACATATACACATCCAATACTATCTGCACAGGCCCACACTCCCAGGCTAGCCCCTCCCTGTCTGCCAGTGCAGAGGCAGGTCCGGCCGCTCCACGAGAGCGGCCTGAAACCCGCTGGAAGAGAAGAAAATGCAGCTGGGGAATGGGCTTTGACTCCCACCCTTCAGCCCCCATCTATTGCTGGCTGAGATGGTGCAGGCGGGGGGATCCTGCCTTGGTAGAAGTGGGGAATGGGCTAGATGAGGCCCTGAGGTGATGGGGACAGGGACCCCACTGGTCCCACTCATGTGCAGCTGGCCTGGCCTTGGGCTAGCAGCAGGAAACAGCTAGGAGGGGCAATGGGCTTAGCATGGAGAGGCAACCCCCACTGCTCAGGACCACACCTCCCTCCTGCTCTCCAAGGCTGGCTCCTGGGAGCTCCCTGAGCACTGCACCCAGTGAGAGAGGCAGCCCTTCCTTCCTTCCTGGGCTGGGCTGGAGAGAGAAGAGAACCCAGTCCTTCCCACTCTGTCTCCCAGCCAGTGTCTGATATCTAGCAGGTCTCCTCCTGCCATCTGCTCTGTGCCTTGCTTTGGGCATTGCCCATGCTCCCTGGCACACCCCTGGCTGGCAGTACCATATATAGACTCCTGGCAGCACTAGCAAACTTTCAGTATCAGGCCCCACTTCACCAGAGATAATGATAATAATAATTGGACAACAGGGAAAAAAAAAAACATTTTCACCCCCTTTCTGTCCAGGCCCCAGGCAGCCGTCCGGTTCACCCATGCCTGCATCTGGCTCTGCTGGCTGGACATACTTAACACCCCTTTAAGGGTAGAATTGCCTGCCTCTGGCCTGGCTTCCCCAGCACCTGGCTCTGAGGTACTGTCTGGCCTCAAACACTTCCTACCGGGCCAGTTGGTAGGTGAAGGCATCAGTGCCGCATGCACCAGCCAGAGCAGGAGGTACTGGAGCCTAGAGCCTGCCAGGCCTAGCAGTCCCACAAGCTGGAACCTCCCTGGTGGTCAGCTTCATGTACATAGCCCAGGTACACACACAATCAAAGCAGTCATTTTCTCCTCCCATGAAAAGAGGTAGGACCCAGTTGCTCATCTACCTGCTGGAAGTACAGAGGGGTGCAGACAGGAGTAGCAGTGTTTCACAGAGCAAGAAGGAAAAACTCCCTGCTCTCTTACATTGGTGTGCACAGGTCTGTTGGTGGTGGCTGGGATAGGGCTTGGGGGTCTGGACAGGGGGCTGAAGCAGATTGTAAGATACACGGGTACTGCCCATGGATTAGTGCTGCCTCAGGGCCAGATCTTCCTCTGATTTAAAGCAGCATAGTGCCACAGCCTTCACAGGATGGAGCCTTGCTGGTTTTCACCCACCAAAACTCGACCTGGGGCTTGAAGGAGTAATTGACCTGCCCACTCCTTTGGGGCTCCACAGGCACATTGTGAGTATGGGAAGAGGTAGTCAAAGAGTCTGGCCTGATACCCAGCAAATATTTATGGCTCCAGGATGCCTCCGTACCATGGGTGGTTTGTTATAACACTTCACTATTTTTTTCTCCCCTACCCTACACTGCGTTTGTCATCTCTGGTGAAAACCAGTCTCACAAAGCATCTGTGCATGCACACACACACACACACACATACACAAAGCCTATTTTCATTTCAGTTCTAAGATTTAGTAAACTTTATGCTCTTAAGAGAAGAAAGGTACAAAGGAGCAGGGCTGAGATCTAAAATTTTCCACTAATGTTAAAGAAGCCAGTGCCCCAGCAAAGCTAGGCTTTGCTTCCTGCAATGATCAGTTTTAGCAGCAGGAAAAAAAAAAAAAATCTCTGGGTTTGCTCCATGGCATCCAGCTCTGCCTGCAAGGATTCTCAAGGCAAATGGAGTTGCTTTCATACACATTTATGCTGCTGTCAGTTGTAAGGCTCGTACTAATTTCTGCGGGAACCAGATTGGAACTCCCATAACTGCTAGAATAAATAAAAGCTACATAGTTTAACCCCACTGAAGCCGATAAAAGAACCAAGCCCCATGTCCCTCCCTTGTCATGATCAGGCTGGATATCATCTCAGAGAAGTCTTGTGCTCAGCATGGTTTCTGGTGTTACACAAAGGCAGCTGATAACAGGGTCTCTGAAAAGAGATTGAAACAATCCTGATCTATTAAAAACAAACAAGCAAAAATTCCCTTTTCCTTCTTTGCCCCAGCCCCTTAGCTGGATGCTGATTTAAAAAAAAAAACAGAGAAGGCTTGTGGCTCTTTTTCTTCCACCTTTCAAACTACATTTGCTACCCAGTGATTTGCTGCCTATAATTTCCCTTACTTACTCTTCCTACCCCCTCCTGCAGGCTTTTCCAGCCCTTAATTACACTCATCAGTTTCAGCAAATGGGCTTTGTTTTCCACTGTGATCCCCTTGCGCTTGGCAGGATACACAAGGAAACACCTGTTGTCTGGTTATAGAGAGAAACACCTGTCAATGGAAACACTAAGTAGTGACATGGGAGCTGTCAATAAGCAAAGCCTGGGAGACTTTCCTATTGACAGCAAACACCTGTTTGGGGCTATTGGCGACTGAATGACAGCTTATTGACTCCTGACAGAAGTTGTCAATACAAGATTCCCTCCCTACCAAAGCCTGAGTGCTGAGACATGCAACACCTGGCAAGAAGGGCAAGCATCTCACCAGATTGGACATATCCTCTCAAACAGACCACAGTCCTCTAGCCTGGTAATATGCTTCCTGACTCATGACCAGCATTTGTTAAATATGGGAAGAGCTGGTGGTTTTAGAAAGAATTTAGTTTAAACTATCAGAAGCTGTGTGGTGGCAGATAGTTATTATTACTTTAGAGTTTTCCAGAATATTAATGTATGGTTAGTAGAAGACCATAGTTGCCAATCAGCATAGAGTCTTGTATGTGCAGCACCTAGCACCATGGGGACTGCTCTTGGTCAGTGCCTAAGCATTATCCAGCAGCAGCATAACCAATAAAATAACTAATAATGACAGAGCCTCTGTCTAATTGCTTAGTTGTCTTTCTAGCTATCTGCTTACTTCTTTCTCACTTGTCTCTGTCACCTACCCAGCATTCTGTTCATCTATGTCTCTGCTCTGTCTGTCTCTCTGTCTGTACATGCATGGTTCTGAAAAAAAATAGCAATAATAAACTTAAAGAGCAGCCTTATTGCCCTGGCTATTTAAAGCCTTTTTAGAGAGTTCAGAAAGCATACCAAATAGTTCTGACCAGCTGATTGCAAACTGGGCCTCCTGCTTGCTGAAGAGCACCCCTCAGACCTTGGGCCCCTTTGAAGGTCAGGTGCACAGAGCTCTGTCTTTAAAAGATGCAAGAGAGTGGATCAAGTTCCACAGCCTTCCTAGCGCACCTTCCCCCCTTGCTGCAGCTGCTGATGCTTTAAGGAAGGGGAACTGCAAATCCCTGTGTAAATCCCCTCCCTGAACAGCCTGCCTTTGCCCCTCACATCCCTGATCCGGGTCTTGCTCTGCTTAGGACATAACACATCTCCAGTGGATGGTGCAGAATAGCAGAGGATGGGATAGGAAATCTACCACACAACACTGCCCATCTGTTTACAGAAAACTAAGCAGCATCTTGAAGTGGTCTCAAGCAGTTTTACACCAGTCTTTTAGATTACATCCAGCAATTTGTCCTGTGGTGCAAGCACAGCAGAGTTTGCAAGATCAGAATTAATGCAGTTACATTTGATTTAAGCCAACAGGAAAGAAGCAAAAGGAGATTTTGACTTAATTATTAATGGTTAATCTTGATTCCTTTAATGTTGCCCAATTAAGAAGATAAGAGAATAAACTGGCATGATTTAAGGACATGAGTTGTTCAACATATGAATCTTCTATTGTAAGATTCTGTTTTGACTGCATATATACAAGAATCTGGGTCTGAAAAGTGATTCCTAAATCAGATACAATTGTGAACTGGAATTGCCTCCAGCTAACACCAACCCACACAGAAATTGAACAAGCAAATGCATTTAAGGGGCAAATGCTACTGTCTTGAAGCAAGCAGAACTCTTACAGACTTGAACTGGTTGTGAAAACACTGGGAATTTAGCCAGCCTGAAGAAACGGTGGGGAGGGAGGAGTCCCCAAACTAAGACATGCTTTGAAATACCAAACATAGGTTTGCATTTTCAACTATTTTCTCCAACCAAGTGATTCTTGTCATTGCTGAGAGTATTTAAGACAACAGGAGTCATTGGAGTGTCATCTCCTCTGACTCAAAAAGTCCTGCAACAGGTGCTGGGGCTTTCAGGGTGTATAAATCTGGAGAATTAACTTGTCTATGCTTTTGAAACAAATTAGCTGCGTCTGGGCTTCAGGTTACCATTACAGAATACCTTTTTATTGGCCTTACTGCTGCCGTCGCATAATGAACTATTTGGCCTTAACTACAACCAGGGCTTTGCAGAGCTTGACTATAACATTTAGCAAGGAGGAAAGATATTGTATTGCAAATCTATAGGCTATGGGGAAGCCAGCTTTTAGGAGAGATGATAGCCAGCAGCTGCAAAAGGAGCTTGCTCCCTTTCCCATCATAATTCACCAAGGTATACCCATCTGGGCAAAAGACAAAGTTATTTCAGTGCTAGCATGTGGTGTGAGGGGAAAAGATCCCTTTAGATATAAAACATCTCTTTTAGTTGAAGAATCAAAGGCCTAATCTGAATCCTGCAGAGGTCAATGGAAAGTCCTGTGGGCAATGGATCAGGCCCATCAGACTCTCTAGGGACAGCCACAGCTATAAATTAACAGAGGTGATTGCATTTGCTGATGCATAGGGCAGTGACAGGTTCCCTTTCTGAACACAATGGTGCTGAAGTTTTGCAGGCTTGGAAATAATGATCACCCCTTGTTCTCCCATTACTAGAGTAATAACCCTCAGCCACTCGCATCATGTGCTTCACTAGTGATAGCAGCCATATTTCTTCCATATAACAAAAGCAACTGTCATGTAGTGCCATGGTGCAGAATGAGACCTCAGAGTGACACTCCATTTGTCAGGCTGATAGAGCACAAAACATATTCTCCCCTTTCTAAGACAGTTTGCTGATCCTTTTGCCTCTACTAAAGCCAAGACAGAAAGTTCTTTTCACATTAGGAAATCCTGAACTAGACCATCTCAGCCAAAAAAAGTTCATTATTATAACTGCTCTTACACTCTCCCAGATTTAAAGCAGGTAACAGCTCCTATGTCTAGATCACAACTTTGCTACTGTTGTCTGCACATAAGAACTGGCTTGGCATGCCAAGGTACAAAATCATGCTCAGTATAATTACTGGTACAGCCTCAGCTTTGATTTAAGAACCTTTGTTTATTTCTTTGATTAAGCTGATTGTAACTGTCTTATTTCTTTACCATGCTTCATTTGGGGCCTGCTCCAAACATTCACTTTGTCGTCAATGGGCTTTGAGTCAGGGTTGAACTGTCTTAGAGTGTCATGAATGCTGCCTAATCTCTATGTTAAGTGACTCAGAGCTACTGTCCACACACTATGAATTGCATGAGCAATAAGGCAAAAGTGTGTGTCAATGTAATTGGATTTAAATAGGAAGGTGAAAGTCTAGCATATAAGAAATGGCAACACCCCAGGTTGAGGTACTTGCAAAGTGTGGTATTGTGAGGTCCTTTTTAATGAATTTATTTAAATTATTATTTTAAACAAAGATTATCATATATAGCAATAGATATACCTACACATATAAACATGTTGTGCATACACATATACATATATTCATGCACCAGTTGCACATGTATGCATACATGCAGATGTGGCCTGGTGTCTTTTTAACAGTACTTAAATACTGACAAACATACACAGATGTTAAATAGGTATGTCATATAGAAGTCATTGGTAGTATGTTGGTCTAAAATACATGGAAATGAGATCAGGATCAGATGTAGAATATTTGGTGACAACTTTTAAACTTGTACAGGAAGGATATTTGCTAAAAAAGATCTGAAAGAAAGTTCTTTATTATTCTTCAAATACAAGCTCTTTAATTCCAGCTTCACTAAAACTGAATGTAAAATTTGCAAAGGCACAGTCCTGCATAGTAAAACAATTCTTGGTTTTACAGCACAAGACCCTGGATAGAACCTTTGCAAGTCAAGCAGACAAGTGTGCACAATACACTAATAAAAAAATCAGATTTGTGGACAGATTTGTCCAACTATTAAGTGCTCTAAAACCATGCTCTCAGATATACTCCCAAGCAGTTTTTCATATGAACTGTGTTTCCTGCCATCTATGAGAAGTCTGACATGAAATGCTGAATGATTTTGCAAGCTATTCTGCTTTATTTATTGCTGCCATATAGATCCATTGTGATTCAGAACAAAAATCATTATTCATTCTCAACTTCTCACTTGATTAATATGTTTTCCATAAAATGGCTACTTTAATTCAGTGTGTGTGTGTGGAGGTTGACAGCAAGTTCAGAGGAACAACTGCCACTGGAACTTTTCTAAAATGATCAAGACAATATAACAAATTAGTCTGGATCACTATTCTTTGAAAGTTTTATCATGAGAGAAAAACACACATTGCATTTCTCTGGAGAAAAAGCTTCTTGCCTTGGGATCCTACGGATATCCTACAGAGAACCTACAAAGAATAGGATCCCAGGATCCCATCCTCCCACTTTAACTACTTGTGAAATATGCAAGATGAAATATGCTTACATTTTTTGTGAGGAGAAAGCTGTATGGTGGTGGCTTATTCAAATCCTCCCCAGATTGCTGTGCTCACAGCTCTGGTTGCACCGTATACACACTCTGCAGAAGTGGATTATTATTAAAGTATATTCTTAACATACATTAGTGTAAATGTATATTATTATATACATTATTAAAGCAATGGTCCATTATTAGTACAAACTGAAAGCTGGCCAGGTATTTGAGGACTTGTCCAGCATCATCTCTTGATTTCTATACTTAGAGAAAGAGTCTGGCATGTCTGTACCTCACCTAGTTCACTATGCTGCAAGATACTACTCAAGTTATGAAAATACTCCATCAAAAATATACATATTTTAAAAGAGCAGGAGTTAGATGCCATCACAATGGGATATTGTGGAAACCAAGGGAAGTATGTAAATAATTTGAAAGTTAAACAAGAGGGATAAACAATAAATGAAGCCTATGTGTTTTTTAAGGACTCTTAGGGCTCAAGGTTACAACCTTCATTTATGGAAGATGCTTTTATGCTTTTCAATTACTTCAGTGAGTACAATACAATGAGAACATATGAGACTACTTTTGTTCATTATTGCTTCAAGACGAGGACTCATGGTAATTCCAGGCTCAGGTCCCAATTCTGTAAAGCAGTGGTTTTCAAACTTCCTAAAGTCATTAACCTTTTCATATCACTTCTTTAGTCACAGAAGCCATACCCCTGGCCAGAAGCCCTGACTCAGAGCCAGGCAACCTGGCCCAACAATGGTGGTGCACCACCTCTCGGCCCACTGCCATTACCCGCGGTCTCTTTGTGGAACCCCAGATGATAGATTGCAGCAGGCACACCTTCACACAGCCTCAGTCTGTTCTGGCAAGCCTTGCGTTCACAGCTCTCCCTGGTTCTTCTGACTTCTGACCTGCCTTTAACCTTTTCTGACCCTCCTCTTTTGTCTCTCCTAAATTCCGGCACTGGTTCTGCTCTCTCTGGTTTTTCTGGTATTCTGACTCAGCTTGGCTTCCTTGACACTGATCTTGGATTTTCCCTAGAACTCACCACTCGTTCTCTAGCCTCTGGTTTCTGACCTTGGCTTACATCTCAGGCTATGTCTTTTGGAACGCTCCTTTTGGCTCTGGTAACCTGTGCCCCTGCCCTGCTAACCTCCATATTGTCCCCCAGGTCCTATCCACAGCCTCAGCCACCTGCATCCTGGCCAGACCCTCATATAAACACTGAGTCAGATCCTCACATGGTATAAGTTAGCTTAATTCTACAGATTTCAGTGTTTAGATAAATAACACAGCCAAGCTTAGCAATATTAAGCCCTGCATTAGGAATTCCCTTAGAGCCAATGCAAGTTTGTACAAGTGATAGGATGAAATTGTAATGGGACTTTGTTTCAAGGTTCCTCAGCTTCAATACATGTGAACTGAAAGCTGTCAAAGCTGTTCCTTGCCAGGTCTATGAATCATGTGGAATGCGGGAAGAATACAAAAAAACCCTGAAAACTTGAACTGATCAGGAAGGTGTTTCTTGGAGTCCTACCAAGCAGTGTTCCAGCAGGGATACTGTTCAGTTCTGTTGACGATATCGTCACAGAACGTTATTGCAGACTTCTGCCGAATAATGCAGAGTGGCTGGTTTTTATAAAATGCAATTTGCCTGTAATTAAGTACAAGTACTGCGGGTGTAGTCTGCATTAGCTTCAGACTGAATGCTTTCTATTAATAGTCATAAAAATAATCACTGTCATATTACAGAATGTATTAATCCATTTAAATGTGCATGCCAAGCCACACACTCCTGAATCGAATTGTGGACTTTAAATATTAGAAGAATATATTTTAATCTTACTGCTGTAAATGAGATTCGCTCATGAGTAATTAATAGTTGCTATAGAAATGCTATGAATTATTATTTAATTAGAAATAGATTTTATACCAGGGCTACTATATTTGAAAAATAAAAGCACATGATTGTTTTCCTTCATTTTTCATATTCATCTTGATGGTATTTAGATGAAATATTTGACAAAGTTAGAAGAGGCACTTACATCAACTTATCACAGCAGGACATCTATCACCACCCTAGTTTAAAATCTACTCTGTGACTACCTTAAGCTAACTAAAGGAATAGATCTCCGAAGGAGAACTTCACTTCAGTTACACAATTAGTCAGTTGTTTCAAGACCTACCATGCCCTAGCTAATCTCTTTGCCAAGTGGCTAATGAGAATACATTTTTTTCTGTTTCTAGATTTCCCTTGAAAGTGTGCATTCAAAATAACACTCTGGAACACAGTGGTCCAAGAAGGGCACTCTACTCTTACCCTCTAGGCTTCCAGCTCTGAAGCAGACACACCAATTTCTAGAAGCTGAAAGATAAAAAAAGGTTAGAGGATCTTAAAACAGAATGTGCAGCATTCCACAAGGCCTTTCCTTTTCTTTGCCTTTGATGGTAATGAAGACTCACTGCTGATGTCAGACTGGGCAGAAAAGTAGAAGAGTGGCTGTCCCTACAGGAGACACTAAAAGTGCAGTGGAGTAATTCTACTGCGCATTAGCATACCACAGCAAAAATCATGCTAATACACTAATGCTCAGTATAATTAATCTACTGTGCATTAGTGTCACTTAAAGATGGGTGTCAGTGCTCCTCCACAATAGCAGCGATTACTGCACATTTGAGTTTGGGCCTGTTATCACAGGTAGTAAACTTAATGCTCAGTAAATACAGTGCATTAATATATGTGTAGATGTGCCCAGTGTCACCTAACCAGTACACAAGCACAAAGGTTGTTACCAGTCCTTCAAACAGACCTTGATCCCATGCCTCTATCAGAGCTAGCTATCCAAAAGTAGGTGAGGAGAGATAGGATAAAGCTGGGAAAATGGGCCTGCTTCTTGCCTAACCACTGGCTGGGCACAATGCTGTGCTGTCTGCATTTATTGACTCATGTGGAACTCCACCTGAAGGTTCTGCTTACAGTGTGGACCTCTCCATCCCTCCAGATGCCAGGGCCAACATCTTGCCTCAGATAAGCAAATCATAATCCTTTTCAAAGCAAACAGCAGTGATGGTATGAAAGCAGAAACCTGAATTCAGAGCAGTATAACAGGATGAGCAAGCTGGGCTTCTCTGGGAAATGGACATTGCAGTAGAAGACTTTATTTGCTTTAGGCTACAAATCTTCATGTTAAGAAAAAATTACACTAGGGTTTTGAATTCAGTAGCATCTTCTGTTTTTTCCTCATAAGAAAGCTGCATTTGCAACTTAGCTGTGAACAAATGTGGAAATTCTATCATTTTCTGATTGCTCACTCATAGCTTTTCTTTTTTGGTTTGTTCCAGATGAAGGTATACACTCATGCATGTTCTAATAGGTCAGTCATGAGCCTTCCTGACTTGTGTCAAGAAGCTCTTCCTGACTCAGAAGGTGCATGGGCCAACCAAAAGTGATGCTCTGCTAGACTTGGTCCTAGCCAAAAGAGATGACCTGGTGACTGACTTAAATATAGAGGGAAGTCTAGGGGATAGCAGCTATGAAACGATCATGTTCACTGTCCAATGTAAGGCAGACAAATCGGATAGCAGGACTGAAGTCTTGGACTTCAAAAATGATAATTTCAGAAAGCTTAGGTCACTAATAGGGCAAGAGTTGTGGGATTAGGGACTGAAGGCGAAAAGTGTGCACAAAGAGTGGTTGTTCCTTAAGAACATGATCCTTGAAACACAAAAGAAGTCCATTCCCATGTGGAGAAAAGGTAACAGAAGGGCTGGGAAGTCCTCTTGGCTAAACAGGAAAATCACAGTCCTCTTAAGAAAAATGAAAGAGCCTTATAAACAGTGGAAGCTTGGGGAAGGCCCTAAGGAGGACTATTCCATGATGGCCCACATTTGCAGGGAACAGATAAAACAGGCTAAAGCAGCGACCGAACTTAGATTAGCAATGGGAATCCAGGACAACAGGAGTCCTTCTTTAGGTACATATGGAACAGGAGGAAAACAAATGGGAGTGTGGGGCCATAGCTCAGGGGCCAGACTCAATGATCTGCTCAGGTTCCTTCTGACCCTACTAACTACTAACTATGAAACTCAGGAGAGCTGGTTACTGGCACCCAGGAGAAAACTGAACTCCTGAACTTTGAAGCTGAACTTTGAAAATAGAACAAAGAATGTATCTTGTGTACATATAATGCAATTCAAATTTCAAACCTTGAAGGATTCCGCAGCACATTCCATGTTCTTGGCTTGAACTAAATCCCAGTACAATCTTTACGCTGGCTCTAATGGGGTTGGATTGGGCCTTAAGGACCCAATTCCAGAAAGCCTCTGTACTGGGGAATGGCACATGCACTAAATCTGAAGCATGTGCTTAAGTGATTCCCTGAACTGAGGCCTATAAAAAAAAAGAAACTGAAATGCAGTCACTCCTAGAATGGATAGTAATAAGGGTTCAGCATCACTATAAACGGTAGTCAAGAATTTATGACAAAAAGTTGAAAAAGAAGGTTGTATCCAGTAAAAAACACAGAAGGAATTTAGACAGAGATTTTACTTACCCGATAGATTTAATTTCCTGATCTTTGATAAAAGTACCAGGGACTTTTTCAGGATCAAAAGTGATTGGGGCTTTTTTCTACAGGCTGTTTCGAAGACGGTACTAATTGCAGCACAGATCACCCCAACCAGCTGCTGAAGTATCTGTTCACCACCGAAACACGGGGAAGAGCCACCTAATGATTCATGAATGCCATTTCTTACAGCACTTGAAGGATGTCCTTGAAGGACACCCATCCTCAGTGTCCTGACCTAACCCACCATGGCTGAGACAACATAATCAAATCACAGCCAAGGCACATTTGATATTTTTGTCTTCACAATGAAATGTTAATGAAGTACATTTCCAAGCTGTCAGTCAGACACCCTCTGTTTGTTACCAGTGGAGTTCATCAGTTGCTTTAGTATTTTTACTTTATTTTAAAAATCTTTCAGGTATAGATATGATGTAAAACAACACTAAAAAATAAAAACAGAAGCTAAATTAAGCTACAGCTTCAAATCCTCAACTTGCTTCAATGCTCGCTGGATATAGCTGTAACTGCCCAGATACTAAGTAACTTTGGAAACCCCTAAGACTACTTTTAAATTATTCAGAACTATTCCAAACCTGGATATGGCAGAAACTTTTAGTAAATGAGAAGATAAATCTGTGAAAGTTAGCCTTTTAAAATAAAATTATTATAGCTCAAGGTCAAAAGGGATGAGTATCACAACTTCTAGTCTGAACTACCTGAAAAACACAACCATAGAACTGACTTCTTAGAGTGGAAGGAATTATTCATCTGCTCTTTACACACCAGCACTATCATATTTATTTGCATAGAAGAGAGACACTTTTTAAAATTAAATATTTCTTTAAAAAGGCTGGCTTCTTAAATTTAAGTATTAGGAGGAAAAAGAATAAAAAGGTCTTACATGTACCATACAGAGGCTGCATCTTTGTAAATGTTTTATTTTGATGTTTTTTTCCCTTAAATTGAGAGAAAATCTGGCAATGTTAAAGTTAAACTGAATCTTAAATTCAAGTTTAAAGAAATACAGCATGTTATTCGAATATAAAAAAGATGAATCCAAATGATCTAAACAAACAAAAAACCCCACTCTATTAAAAAGCTTGTGTGTAACATCAGTGATTTTAATTTCAGCCACAATGTGCTCACTGTAAGATTTTTGTTTATAGCAAAAACAATTGGTTTGTAGCATTATGCATGTTTACAATGTTATAATAGGTCTCAATTCAACTGGAAGCCAGGTGACAGTAACCTTATAACAGATGGCCTTGTAGAGAAGGTACACTGTGTTTATAATGCTATTTTTATGTGCAACTGGATTTATCTTATAATATTAACAGAGTCATAGAATGTTTGTAAACATATTTATAACAGTCAAAACCACATGGGAGAATGAAAAATGACAAAATGTCCTTCTGTTTGTGCACATGCAAAGTACATCAGCAGTTAGCATGTGAAAGGTACTGCTTTGTAAAACAATGTTCAAAACCTAGCACTAATAGTTCACTGGGGAAATCAGACAATGAGTAATGAATTCTTAGGATTCAACGCAACAGGTGTGGGGGCTGGTAACTATCTAGAATTATCAGATTAAGCATGAATTTTGGGTTGACTAGTATAGAACACAAGTGTTTAACAAAAATGTTATGTATTGAAACATCTGATATTGCAAAAAAAAAAAAACCCTTGGCATACTTGTGAAAATATTAATCCTTAAATTCAATAAATATCAGATGAATTTTAACTATCTGTTCTTGTAGGTTAACAGCAGCATACTGAAAATCTTTTTTAGAAGGACAGCACTATACTGAGTGCTATGTCCTTCTTTGCACCTACAGACCCATCTGATAGGATTACCTCGTAAGAGATACACGCATCTTGCAGTCTCAGTATGTTCACAAGATTTAGACACATGACGAAACACAAAAGTATAAGCATATCAAAAATGACGTCCAAATAACTCAATCCACATTATGCAATATACAACCAGGCATTTGCCAGCATCACTTACCACACACTGGTGCTTGAGTACTCCATCTGACTACTATACACCACTCCGGTTTCCACAAAGGCCCAAGAGTGTCAATAGTTTAGGTTCTTTTGTTTCCTTGCTAATGTCTGAGCTTTTGGGATTTGTTTTTTCCAGCTTTTCTCTTCCGAGGACAGACCTAGAAATAATGAGTTCCATGGTTTCCAAGGGCCCCTCAGGAAGATTATCCAGCCACACTTCTCTCTTTTTAAACTCAGATTGTTCTGGCTTGAGCACTTTTATTCCAGCTGTGTCACAGTGGGAGAAAAAAGGTCACACAGAGGCAGGACGCTTATAAGTCTGGATGCAGTGCCCACTGATATCAGTGAGCACTTCTGGCAAAGTGCCTTCAGCTTGTGGGATGGGATATTATATTCCTCCACAGGTCAGCATTTTAATGCTGAGACCCTTCCACAGCATTGGTATCAATGCTAGCCAATACCAGACATAATTTGTCAGTGTTAAGTATTCCATTCTTAAATGGTAAGGATATAAATGCAGCATTAACATTCAGGCTGACTAACATCTATACAAAAATTCACTAAGTTTGACTAAAACAACTGTGTCTCTGAGGGCTACGGTTGAACTTACTAGTTTAAGATTAAAATGTGTACATTGTCTTTTTCCTGTTCCCCATACCACCAATGTCTAGCAGGATGGGAGCAGTGGATGGTTAGATTTCTCTCTAGCAGAACTGTAAACTGTGTTATGGTACATTATCTGTATATATTTCTTAAAGCAAATGTAAGCAGAAGGCTTCCTTCCCCCAGCCTCTACCCTTTGAAATGGAACAGCATATGTCTTTAGGATCTACTCTATGTCTACAGCATAATAAACCATAATATTTTGTAACATCCCAGTTAATTGGCACACAAGCTGATACAGAAAAGAAAAAATTAAGTAGAGTCTTTTAGTGATATTAACGTATTTTAGTTATTGTTTCTCTTCCAACCTTTTTTTTTTTTTTTTGGAAAAACCAGGAAACATGCAAAAAGGTGGTCATAATAAACCTATCTGATCCACTAATAAAAACAGAGCTGTGTTAAGCTATTCAGATCAGAAGAAAAATATTGTTGTGGTGAGACACCAGCCTAAGGACCTGGGTTTAATACTCAGCTGCACCACAACTTCCCTGTGTGACCCTGTCTCTGGTGAAGTTTCTTAATCCTTCTGTGCCTTGCTTTCCCTAATCCATCAAACGGAGATAATTATGGTTGCTTTCTCCCACCCAGTGTCCTTGTTTTCCATTTAAATCACAAGGCAAAAACTGTCTCTTACTGAAACCAAATGAGGCCCTCATCTCACTTGGGGTCTCTGGGTGAGACTTCAATATAAATAAACCATAATTTTCTTTCAGATACATGTGCAAAATCACTGCATGAATTGCATGCTTAAAATAAACTATATGCACGTCCATGGACAAAATACACAGTACACGATATTTAGCTGTAAAGAAGTAGATGTTGTCTCGAGAATGTCAGGATTATATGGAAATGACTGAACACTATTTGTTCGCAGCGTGCTCCACTGATTTCAGTTGTTTCCTGTTCAGCAGCTGTTTTTTATTTCACTTTTGCATACTGAACAAGGCCACAGTAGAGTCATCCATATTTGTCCTCTAAAGGAAAATGGAGCTTGCCTCATAAAAGAGTGTGGCAGGGCACTGTTGGTGCCTGTCACTTTAAAACCAAAGCTAAGCAGCCAGCAGGTGCTTGATTAAGGCAGCCATTTTAGAGCTCTGGCTGCCTATATAAAGAGCTCAGTTCCCTACTTGTTGGGCAGGTAGTAATAGTGTTTAGCTACAAGGCTACTGGAGCATCCTGGAGGCAAGGGCAGGGGATGGATTGGAGGTTCCTGGTCCTTGGTATGATCTAAAACTGCACCCTGCAGGGAGTGGGTAGCCTGGTGGGGCTCTTGGTAGCATGGGAGCCTCCAGGAAATGCCAGGCTAATTTATCACCCCGGTGAAAGGTAGGTAGGGGTGCCTTAATCCTAGCCCTCACCTTTGGGTGGGTTACATGAAACTGGAGGCAGTTGGAGCCAGGTATGGCTGCAGCCACCTGAGCCCTGTAGGGGTGTAAGACTCTGAGAGGGAAAGCTGGGACCAAGCATGGTGGTGGCTACTGGGGCATCCCCAGCAGGCTCAGGTAGCCAAGTGAAGGGGGAAGAGGTGAGTAGCTCTGAGTGGAAGGGGTGGTGTGGAGCCCTGAGTGAAGGGAGTAGGCCCAGGTAGGTCTTCAGATGCCTGAGGCTGAAGTTTGGGCCAAAAGCCAAGTAAATAACACTTTGCTCTTAAAATGCCTTCTACAAGGCAAGAAATTAGTCATAAGATAATGTGACTAAGTATTAAATCAGTGATATTCTTTAAGCAGGAGTCTAACTTTCCTCTATTTTTAAGAGCTTGGTGGCCACATATCGCTGCTAGGTTGAATGAGATCAAGCTTTACTTTCTGGAAGCACATTATTCAGGATGCTTACTCATTGGGTGAAGGTTTGGTGTAGGCATACAGGACTTAAGAAGACCTCTTGGGCCACTGAATCCCTTGCATTCACAAACAACCATTAATCCTCTGAGAGCTGCTCTAATTAAAGTGCTAAAAGCATCACATGTATCAGTATCCCCATGCTGAAAAATGGCAGCAGGGGTGCTTTAATTAAAGCTCATTGAACAAGTTTATTTCAAGCACTCCTGCCACCATTTTTCATCTCAAGGACACTGATGTCTCGATGCCCATCTTGCTGGAGTGATCCAATCCTAGTAGTCTTTCATGCCCAATGCAGGGGGGCTGGACCTGATGATCTGGAAGGTCCCTTCCAGATCCTAATAACTATATATGATACTATAAAGGGGGCTCAGCCCAAGAGAGGGGTAAGTCCTGACCCTGGTAAGTCCTTTACTGCTGGGAGGCCGAGTGTGGGTTAAAAGTAAGATCTTAAGGAGCACCACAACCTGCTGCTCCGGGGGTGGGAGGGAGAGTCCCCTGTGAGACCCTGGAGCACAGTCATGGTGCATGGTACCCCAGCTCCCACATCCAGGAAGGATGAGGGAAGAAGTGGGTCTAGTGAGAGAAGCTGGAGGTAGAGTACCCCCTCGACTGTGATGCTGGGGCCAGGATCAGGAAGGTCAAAAGGGGCCAGGGACCCACTGCAAAGGATGCCCAGAGCTGAGGGCCTGGGGTCCCACCTGGCCTTGGAGGTGAGGCTGGGGCCTTTGTGGCCAAAGGTCCTGGGAGGACCACGCCTGAGAGGGGAGATAGCTACAGGGAGCTCAGTAGCCCAAATGATGGCAGAGTGGGCCACCTGAGCAGAGGGATCAAAGGGGGGTCCTGACAGGAGGATTCTGGAGCCCAGTGTGGAGCTGGTGTGACTAACAGCTGGGTGCCATTTGTGATGCATGGGCTGCAGTGTAGGAAAGGTTTGGAGCTGTAGATAATGCCTCCTGGCGTTGGGGCAAAAAAAAGGGCAGCCTCCCACTTGATTAACATCCTAACTAATAAGAACAAGGTGTGAGGGACAAGACAGGTGGGAGGCATGCCCAAAGGCAAATGGGGAACCTAGCACCGGCTAGGCGGGGAGCCCCACTTTGCCACAAACGGTAGTAAGTAAATGGTACCATAGTTGTTTGGACACTGAAGTCTTCAAGTGAAATAATTTAGAATGCTATATGTGGCAGGGCACTATTGGTACCTGCCACTTTAAGGGCCAAGTCAAGCAGCCAGCAGGTGCTCGATTGCTGTGGCCACTTTAGAACCATGACTGCCTATTTAGACAGAATAATTTGGTGCTGGCAGCTAGGTAGGTAACATCACCTGGCTGAGCTGCTGTATGAGAACACCTACAGATAGGAGCAGGAGACTCTTGGTCCTGGGCCTAACTTAAAACTGCACCTTCCTGGGAGTGGGTGGCCTGGTGGGGCTGCCAGTGGGAGCCTCCAGGATAATACCAGATCAGTTACCACCCCAGCAGAAGGTGGGTTGGGGTGCCTCAATAACCCCTAGCTCCCACATCACTCTGGGTAGCAGTTGGGACCAGGCATGGCTACCTGAGCCCCCACTCAGGAGGGAAGTCCTGTGGCCCCAGTGAGGGGGTAGAAGATGTGGAGACCCAGTAAGGGTAGACCCAAGTGAAGGAGTAAAGATGTGGAGCCCCTGTAAGGGGGAAAACTAGAGGGCTGGGAACCCAATATGTGTGAGAGTTGGTGTGGAGTTGCCCTAGGAGGGGCCAGGGCAAGCCTGGCTCTGGCTGGCTAATTGGCTGGCCACTACCTCGGTGAGGGTTGTGGGAGAGGCCCAAAAGACGGTATATCTGCCACCCAAGGTGTGCACTAGATAAAGCCTCTGGCCAAAAGGTCCTGCTCCAAGAGAGCAAGGCTGTGTAAGTTCTTGATGCATGAAAGAGACCCTGTGAAAGGGGGGGTGGAGTGAGAGGCCCTCATGAGAGAGGTGGTATGAATGCATGTCTGTCTGAGGCCTGACAACAAGGGCTAAGCTTGGCCCAGCTGTAGGCCAGGGGTATTGTCACCTGGATGCCATCTGTGAGGCTTGGACTGTGGTATATGGGACACACACAGCTGCAGATAGTACCCCCTGGCATTGAGGCAAGAACAGGCAGCCTCCCACCTAATTGGAAGCAATTAAGAAACAATAAGGTGTGGCAAAAGAGTGAGGTGAGCAGATGGTGCAGAAACAGGTGGGCAGGCCAATGGCAGACCAGCCCCAGGAAGGCCCCCTGTTACAGTATACATTAGCATTCCTACCACTGGACAGATTGTAGTTACAATGCAGTTGGAAATTTGGTCAAGGACTACTGATACTTAACTATATTAAATATTTCACCAGTGTATGGTTACTCAGACAAATGACACCTAGAGCTATATATTTACTAAATTTAAGTATTGTGTTCTTTTGCACTAGTCAACCAGAGAATGTCCACCTACAGTCCTCTAATGCTGACCAATGCAAAGTTCTTTCTTGCCTGATTGGTGTCCAGTCAGCCAGGAAGGAGCATACCCTGATGGTCAAGGAATTTGGCAGGGGAGGGGGAAGTCCTGAACATGCTCCATATTCCTGAAATCCTCTTTTGCTACATGTTAGTTCACTACATTCCAAACAGGTGGAGAGGAAGAGACTGTGCTCTGCAGAAGAAAACAACAGGGAACAGGGAACACAACCAGCTGTTATGCAGCCAGCAACTATCCTTGTAGAGCTTCCACAGACTAGCAGCTGTTTCCTTCTACATCAAGCCCTTCATAGGTGGAAACAGTAGGTTTGATAATTATCTCAACTTGGTGTAAATCAGAAGTAACTCAGTTGAAACCAACTGGTTTTACACCAGTGCAACACAATGCAAGAGAAGAATCAGACTGACTAAAAAAAAACTTGGAACACTGGGATAGGGGGAAGGGGCAAATTTGAGCTGTAGCTTTGATTTTTCTTGTTTGTATCTTTTGCACTCCTGGCATTTGGTTTAGGTTAAATAAGGAGGTCACTCTTTTTGTTGTGAATTTCTCTCATATGGGGATAACAAAAGAACAAAGTTAAGAAACTTCTTGGACAAGCTAAGATTTTTGCCCAGTATACACTAATATTGTCTCAACCTTCTGTAAACAAAGCTGGTTAGAATCTTTCTTTTTCTTTCAGATTACATTTCAATTTTCTAACAAAGATTAAATCCAATGTTTACAATTATTTGAGAAGTATTCCACTTCATGATGAAAACTCCATCTACTCCATATGTTAGTTTTCAGGTTTTAAATCTATTACAAATGTGAATTGATTAGCTTAATCACACTCGGGTTTGAAAAATCTCACTATATTTTCAAGAAAGTAATTTTTTTTTATATCAAAACAGAAAAATATCATTGTAGGTTTGTTTTAATTTTTTAAAATGCAATTAAAATGGTTAGTTTAAAAAATCTTCGGGGGCGGGGAAAAAAAGAAACTTTCTTATTTTGAGGGGACAGTTGTATTTTTAAAAAAAAAAAAATCATGTCCACCTGTGGGCATGGCAGCCCCCTTATTTCTTAGCTGTCTACTACTAGGATGGTTGTGTTTTGTGTGCAGTGGAGAGCAAGAAGACATTCTAATGGCAAGTGGTTTGAAATTTTGTGCAAAGGAATATATGCAAATTAGCTTTATACATCCCCTTAGTTCTTCAAAAGCAACCCTGCAGGAATAACATCCCAGTCCCTCCTCTCCTGCTGTGCCACCAATCTTGGGTAGTAAGAAAACCCTGAATTAGATCCTGAGAAAAGCTCATCAAGGAACAACAACTCCACTTCGCAACAACTTCTGAGGTTTTGAAATATGTTTTCATTCCATAATGGAGATAGAGTTCCCCCACAGACTCTAAATCAGTTAAGCGGTACAATCCTGGTGTGCTGAGCAACAGACAGAATAGCCAGAGGACTGATGGACAGAGAGGAGGAAAGCAACACTACAGTGGTGCAAAATAATAATAGAAGAACCACCTCTAATGAACTCTACACCATCAGTGAGTCAAGGGCCAATCCCAAACACCTTAAATTGAGAATTTTTTCTTTTTTCAGTGTTTTGATGTTTAATCCATAGTCTGTAACAAATATTTTGAATCTATTAGGTTTTCCTGTGGAAAACATTAGCATGCAAATTCATTTTAAATGAAGAATGACCACCTTATGCCACTTTAATATGATAATGATCACTGCCATAGCATATCAGTCTTGACTATTACAATGGTAATAAAGGTATGTATTATGAACAACATTACTGTGAAGCAGAATGGCTGATTTGAAAATATTAATAGCTTTGATTATTTTTTTTCTTTTAAAAAGTGTTGTCCAAAGTATGGACAATTGATCGGAACTGTAAGTTCAATCACAGAGTAAATTTTTTTTTTTTTTTTTTACATCCTGAATAAAATACTATAAAAATGATGGTTTGTTATGGAAGTGGTGACAGACCTCTTACTGTAGTGATGGAAGAGGAACACTGATTGTGTTTTTCCTCTGACATGCAAACAAACTGCTAATCCTCCTGGAGACTAAATAAAAATCCAAGCAACAGATTTTTTAGAAAACATGTACATGGCTTTTAATGGACAAATCTTGCCTCTGGTATATCCAGCATCTACTAGTTACTGGCATAAAACAAGAGATGACATGAATATGTATATATAAATGAGAATGCATGTTAGAAATAAGCACTCCATAAAGCCCTGTCAGCAAAGCTGTTTAGGTCTACTATATCTGTTGTACAGTCCTTATGGAGCCAGGAAGGTAGGCTGTGTTTATTCAAAGGGAAGCTTACTAATGAAGGGAACCTGTTCCCTTCGAAGCCAGAGGCAAAGTTCCTATTGACTTCAGTGTTAGCAGGATTGGGCCTTAAGGCAATCATCTGGTTTGCACTTGAAAGTGCAGATTTGCTAAACTGCTTGATTGTTCCTGCTGGCTGTTTCACTGCTGTTATTTGTGAAAATATGAGTTTTGCTTGTGCATACTACCAACCCATACTGAAAGGGGAGATATTTGGACTTTCCTTCAAACTACTACTGAAAAAGTGCTCAAATCTCTACTTCATTTAATCACTATTCCATGCCGTTACTGATTATTAATAAAAATGATTTGTATTGGGGTAGCATCTGAGACCCCAATGACAAGACATGCCTTTCTCTAAAGGGGGGAAAAAACTATCCTCAGGGAGACCGTTTTCCTGTGCTGCCCTAACACTGGAATTAGGGCAGCCTTGGGGAAGCTCTAGGTTATTGCACTTGCATAAGAATATGGAACTTAAGCCAGTGGAGTGTCACCCTAGGGCCATCTGGGGGACCTCATGAACGTGGCTGACGTGGGAGATATTTCTGTTGGACTTACATCAGTGAAGTTCCCCTCCACAAGGAGTCTCTACTGTGCATTTGCAGCCAGGATTCACATCATAAACAAGGCTGTGGTAGTAAATCTCATTATCTGTATATGGCATATAATGCATATGTATTTAAGTGGCACATACATTTGTTCACTGCAGAGTAAATATTTTGTTGACTGCCCTTCATACTTTGCATGAAGGTTAAAAAGCTAGCCACCACTTATTGTTACATTTCTAACAATTAATCATCCAAGCAAGTTCTAAATGTCACGCTTTTATAACTGCTGCTCAAATTATACATTTTTAAAGAAGCTCAGTGGTTTAAAAAAAAAAAGTCCTCTGCAACAAGAAGCCATGAATCCTGGACTTCCTTCTTTAGGATAACTTAAAGCAGCAGTCAGCCATGCAAAAATCTGTGTATTTCCAACCCTATTGTTGTTGTTATTGTAGAGCTGCACATAAAAACATTGTTAAGTTAAAATGTATTGCTGTCACTGCAAACACTGAGGAAATTAAAAAATAAGCTGACCTGAACATAAACCACACAGCCCTTTCACCTCACTGAACACCCCTCAAAAGACTGACACTTACATTGTAGCCTTAAGTCAGACCCACTGTGACATCCTAGACAAAGATCAAAATCAGCAACTGAGAGAGCGTGAACAAGCAACAGTCTTAGTCCATGACCAAACGCTTCTATCAGTCAAAGAGAAATTCCTATTCAGCAATTCAGTCAAACATCCTAACACACTACTGCCAATCATGTATATATTTACATGATGCTCGTCTGAATGGTATGATGAGGATGTATAATTGGCTAATGAATACTTACGATGCTGATGCCAGATACTGCCGCCACCAGATACCAGAAAAAGAATCTAGCACCCTTATCTGCACGTTAGGTTGCCTTAGCATAGTGATGTATTTAAACTACTGAACTTGTGTAGAAAAGCCACATAAATGTATGTGCTCTCCAGGAATACATGCTAGAATTTTTTTTTTTGTCCTTTGTGATGGTATTTTAATCATGACAGATCTTAAGGATTAACTTATCACATGCTGAACTGAACCTGTAAGCAAATTGCAAAGATTAAATATGACCTCTGCAAGTAATTTCAAAGGAATACGGAACAGCCGGGGTCCCTGGATGTCTACAACCAGAACTCGACTATCTGCATGTAGAACAATGAAGTAGATATATATTCCATGTATCCTTGCCTTAATAATAAGGGCTCTAAAAATACTTCTAAATAATAAAGAGGATCAAATGTATGTTTATACAATGGATGCATATATACTGGAGAGCACTTAAATGTGCTCTCCAGTAATCACACTTCCAAACCCTATCAAGGTAAATTCAATCCAAGCAATTGCCAAGGAAGATTGAGTGTTTCTCTCTGGCCTGTCAGATACAATTTTGTCAGCAGCAGTGGCCACAGTATTGTATACATAGTGGGTGTCTGTACACGTCCCCTTACAGTGATGTAGTGCCACACTATGACACCATATGGTATGCTACAGCAATGTAGCAATCGTGTGGGTCCACACGCAATTGCCAGCTACAGAGCCGTAGCAGCGTACTCCCTGGCTACAGCATGCTGCTATAGCACTGTAGCCAGTGAATCTAAGTGTGCACCGACTGTACGCTGCAGTATGAGTGGTTACTGAACCATGTTTTAGTACTTATGCATAGCAAGTACTAAAACATGGCACAGTACTAATGTCATAGTTTCATAGTTTCTAGGGTCGGAATGGACCTGAGCAGATCATTGAGTCCAAACCCCTGCCATGGCAGGAAAGAGTACTGGGGTCAAACGACCCCAGCAAGGTGTTCATCTAGCCTCCTCTTAAAGACCCCCAGGATAGGAGCCTGCACCACTTCTCTTGGAAGTTGGTTCCAGACCCTAGCTGCCCTGACTGTGAAGTAGCGCCTCCTGATATCTAGCCCAAATCTACCCTCTGCCAGCTTGTGACCATTATTCCTGGTCACTCCTGGTAGTGCATGGGGGAACAGGGACTCCCCCAATGCCTGCTGGTCCCCTCTGACTAGTTTGTAACAGGCCACTAGATCCCGCCTCAGCCTTCTCTTGTGGAGGCTGAACAGGTCCAGGTCCCATAGCCTCTCCTTGTAGGGTCTGCCCTGCTGCCCCCGATCATGCGAGTGGCCCTCCTCTGGACCCTCTCCATGTTGTCCACATCCCTCTTGAAGTGCGGTGCCCAGAACTGGACGCAGTACTCCAGCTGTGGCCTGACCAGTGCCACATAGAGGGGGAGTATCGCTTCCTTGGACCTGCTCAAGATGCATCTGTGGATGCATGACAAGGTGCAGTTGGCCTTCCTGACTGCATCCCCACATCGCCGGCCCATGTTCATCTTGGCATCAATGATGACTCCAAGATCTTTTTCTGCCTCTGTACTGACGAGAAGGGAGTTCCCCAGCCTGTAGGTATGGTGCTGGTTCTTCCTCCCCAGGTGCATCACCTTGCACTTGTCAGTGTTGAATCCCATCCTAGTCTCATCCGTCCACCCCTGTAACCTGTCTAGGTCCAATTGCAGCCTATTCCTCCCTTCTAGCGTGCCTGCATCCCCCCACATCTTCGTGTCATCAGCAAATTTGAACAGGGTGCTTTTCACCCCCTCATCCAAGTCACTGATGAAGATGTTGAACAGTGCGGGCCCGAGGATCGAGCCCTGGGGGACCCCACTGCCCACATCCCTCCAAGTCGAAAATGACCCATCCACCACCACTCTCTGGGTGCGGCCCTTCAGCCAGTTGGTGACCCATTTGACTGTGTGGGTGTCGACACCACAGTCCCCCAGTTTCTTAATGAGAACGGGGTGAGAGACAGTGTTGAAGGCCTTCCGAAAGTCCAGGAAGATTATGTCCACTGCTACCCCTGCATCTAAGGATTTGGTGACCTGGTCATAGAAGGCCACCAGGTTGGTCTGACAGGACCTGCTGCTAATGAACACGTGTTGACTGCCCCTAAGCATAATCTCCCCTGCTGGGCCCTCGTGCATATGCGCCAGAATAATTTTCTCAGAAAGCTTGCCCAGGATTGTGGTAAGACTAACTGGCCTATAGTTTCCCGGGTCCTCCTTCCTCTCCTTTTTTAAGATGGGAACCACGTTGGCCCTCTTCCAGTCCTCTGGCACCACACTAGAGCACCACGAGTGCTCGTAAAGCCGTGCCAGGGGTCCTGCCATGACCTCAGCTAATTCCCTCAGCACTCTGGGGTGGAGATCATCCGGACCAGCCGATTTGAATGCATCCAGTCCCTCTAGTTCCCTGACTAGTTCCTCACTAACCCTTGGCCTAGGTGCACCTCCCCTGGGGCCTAAGGGGGGCCTGGTGCGGGGGGGCTGATCTGGTCCCTGCTCAGGAAAATGGAGGCAAAGAAATCATTAAATATGTTGACTTTGTCCTCTGGTGTGACAACCAAATTTCCTAGCGTGTCCTGCAGGGGCCCCACATTACCCAGAACCTTCTTTTTGCCTCCTATATATTTATAAATGGACTTCTTGATGTCCTTGATCCAGGAAGCTAGTCCCAGTTCCATTTCCACCTTGGCCTTCCTGACTGCCCCCCTGCATCCCTGAGCAGCCACAGTATAGTCCTCCCTGGTGATGGCCCCTCCTTTCCATTGGGTGTGTGCCTCCTTTTTAGCTAGGAGACATTCCCGGATGCTTTTGGTGAGCAATGGGGGCTTTTGCACCCTCCTGTCCCCTTTGATCCATGTTGAGATTACCTCCCTTTGGGCTTGGAGGATCGTCTCCTTAAGGAGCGACCACTCTTCTTGGACACCTGGCTCCCCCCCCTCCGGGACCTCAGTGCTTCCCCAGCTATTCTCCTTAGCTCACTGAAGTCCACCCTCCTGGTATCTAGGGCTGCTGCCTTGCTGCAGGCCTTTGCCACCTTGCACTGGATGGTGAATTCCAGCAGGCGATGATCTCTGTTGCCCAGGTGGTCGAGCACCTGCAGCCCCCTCACCAGGTCATCACCTGTGGCCAGCACCAGGTCCAACAAGGCATCTCCCCTGGTGGGGCTGGGCACCTCCTGGGTTAGATGGAGGTCCTGCATTTGGGCTAGGAACCTACATGAGCGGTCAGACCTGGCTGACTGCTCTTCCCAGCAGATGTCTGGAAAGTTCAGGTCACCCATGATGACCATGTCCTTTGACCTAACTACCTCTTGTGAACTGGCTTAAGAATTCCTGGTTTAGTTCTTCCCCTTGGTTGGGTGGTCTGTAGTAGACCCCCACCATTAAGTCTCTTTCCCCTCGACTGCCTTGTATTCTAACCCAGAGCACTTCAGAGTTCCCTTCCTCTGATTCTTTGCTAATTGATGAGGATGGGCATTCCTCCTTAATGTAGAGTGCCACACCCCCACCTTTCCTCCCTGTCCTGTCCCACCTGTACAGCCTGTAGCCCTTGATATTCACCGCCCAGTCATATGTTGGGTCCCACCATGTTTCAGTGATCCCCACTATGTCTGGGTTGGTGTCAGCCAGCAGAAGGGTAAATTCCTCTTGCTTGTTTCCCATACTACGAGCATGGTTGAACCAAACCATACCCAGTAGCCAGAATTAGATTGCTTGTATGATTTCCCATTAGTTAGAAATCTTCAAGAACATCAATGGTCTCAAAAACTCACTGCAGCTTATGTTGCTGGACCTTTTCCTTTTTAGGGATTTACTTTAATGGGACTTCTCAAAGTACATAAAATTAGTCTCATGTGTAAGTCTTTGCAGGTCCCATGTTGAATGCACTACCAAATGAATCACCAGCACCCAGGGATTTTTTCCAAGTTTTCCTATTCAGTGTTTTGAAGGTCTAATTTTATTTTGTATGTTAAAGTCTGAAACACTCCGTCTAAAGTGGCATAGTACATGGCAACAAACTGCACTTTTGATTTGATAAATAAAATGGTGTTCTGACATTTATAAGCATTTTATTTTTATTTTCAAATTTTGATATTAAATGTGAGTTACAAGTATTTGTTGTTATTATTGCAACGGAGCTTATAACAAGATGCTGGCTGTTCTCCACTAGGTGGCACTAGGTGTTTTTCTTTGCAAATTGAATTGTTTGTTGATTGGTCTCCTTTCCCTAAGAAACTTCTTTTGATAGTGTGGAAGCTACAGGAAATTTGAAAATGCCCTTCTAGATTTCTTTATTTTATATAGGCATTTTTACATAGTTTGCCTGACAATATAAAACATTATTCCCTGATGATGATTGAATGATTATGTCTATTTTATGACACATTATTTTATGAGTCTACTTAGAGCAGAGTTTTACATAGTCAAAGAGCAGTACACACACTCATTTATTAATTGGTAGAACAGCCCTGTGGCAGTAGAGACCAGTTCTGCAATTAACTTGTGTAGGTAGAATCAAAGCAGGTGGACTCATGCATGATTTTTATAGTGGAATATTTGGGGGGATTATCAGTTGCAATTTTATTTTACATCTCAAAGTATTTGGTGTTTTCCTAAATCCCTGAGTTCTGCAGGGGGAGAAAATTTCACTTTTTCATTAAAAGGAAAGTAAGTATATAACCCCCAAAATTGCAAAAACAAAAGCTGAAAAATGTAATCCAACTGCATCCAAAAGTTTCAACTACCAGAAAGTTTCAAACACCAAGCCTCGTTATATTTTAAAATTATTATTTTAATATCAATATCATGGTTTGGAGAAGCTTAATTTAGGATTTTTATTCCCTCATGTTAACCATTTTTAAGAAGAAAGATTATGGCCAAAATTCTCATAGTTTCCATTTATTTTGGTCACTCAGTGTTTTGTACCACACTGAGTCACCTTAAGCCCTGCAGTTGCCAACATTTTCAGCTGGGTGCTCAACGCCTCTAAATATCAGGCTATTTTCAAGTCAAACACCCAATGTAATGTACTCCCTTCGGGCTGTAAAATGACCATGCACTTAAAAGAAATCAGTATAAAGAAGGCCCATCCCCTACAAGAACAACCTGCTAAGCAAACTGCATCTCATTAAAGTTCCTTACCTTACTTGGCAGAGAACTTCTGACTCTAATAGCAGCCTTGAAGTTGACACTACCAAGTATTTCAGCTCTTATTCAGTTTAAGAAATAACTAGTTAAAGAGGGCACAATTAGTTTACAAAGTATACAGTACAGCCAAAAGATGCTATGCACTAAAACCATTTATGCACATAACTGATGTTGGCTACAATATAAGCAACAAATAACAAGTTACAGCTTGTTGTGTTATGTATTGAAACCAATTATGCAACCATTCTACCAGACATCTTTGCTATTTGCACAATAGGAATACATACACAATGGAAAAAATATCCATATCTAGTAATATGCAGAAGCAGAGGCACAACCTATCTCCCAAAGCAGCACCAAAAAAGCATAGGCAGAGAAGTACAGCCAAAACATATCTGGCAAAAGGTAAAACCTATACACTGTAATACATAGTACAAAAGAGAAGCAGAATGAAACTCTGAAAATCAAATCCCGAATGTCAAGTGGACAAAGGTCAGGACAAGGGATGGATCAGAAGGGGGTGAAGGGTGGGGACGGGTGAGCACTTGCTCCCGACTTTGATTTCTGCTCCACCCAAAAATTAAAACCAACTGCCTGGCAGTGGCAGCAGCATTTCTGGTTAGGCAGTGCTGGGGGAGTCAATTAATTTCATGGCTTATTATAATCTACCTAATCCTTCTAAACTCATCATTCCACAGATGTTAAGGACCTTTTCTTTTTTATAAACTCTTGCTGCTCCACCAATCAAGCTATCCTTTGTTTTGCAATTCTGCTGTCTATTAGCTGCTCCTATTGGGGAAACTCCTATTTTACTGCCCTGCAGATTTTTTTAACTCATTCCAATGAAGTTATATTTGTTTTTGCCTTAATCTTAAATTGAATAATACAGCCCTGAGCCCCTAGTATATTAATAAAGCTTCTAGTTTCTTTTTAACTCTAGGAAAATGTGTGTTGGTTTATATGTGATAATGCATCCTCCTTTTCAAAATTATAGAACTGTCCATGATCCGGACCAGGAAAGGCAAAGCCAGGATCTCCAGATCAGTAGCTTAGAGAATGAATAAATGAGGCCTCAGTCCTGTTCCCTTGTGGCACATGGGGAAATTGTGACTTAAGTGACATGGTCAGAAGTTACAGAGCAAATCAGTGGCAGAGAAGAGAGGTCAGAGTCCTAACTAGGTGAGGTTTCACATTGAGTTGTTTCTCCAGACAGACAGATAGATAGACTTTGAACTACAATAAATCCTCCGAACAAGAACAGAATAACAGCTTGCTCAGAGGCCTGCAACATTGAAGTGGACCAATAGGTGAGTTCCTTGCACCCAGGGACTGCTTTGGTTCTGACTAATCTTGGAAGCAGACACTGAATCTTCCTGTGCCTAACATGAAGTCTGATGAAGCCTGGTGCCCTGAGATCCCCAGGGCTTTGGGAAGGCTGACCTATTCTCTATGCCCCATGCTGCCTGACAGTGCTGCAAAGCTTTGGTAACAAGGGGAAAACAGCTGGTACAATGCTTGATTTTGCTTAAGGGGAAAGGCTTGGCCTGAGTACCCATGTGTATGCAGATGACTGATTCTGATGTGTTTAAATCTCTCCCTTTGCAGACAGGGCTACAAGCCCATGCTCACTGGCCATGCTTTGTAAGGTCTGACTCTCCTTTCCAGCTTGGCTGCGCTGGCAGCTTTCCACAGCCAGGAGGCTTTTCCCATCTGGGTGATTTACACATTTTCCTGTGCTGGGTGTCGCTGTTTGGCTATTTTTGGCTCTTTCCCGATCTCTTCCACTTTCTGCTTAAAGCCAAACATGTTCTGGGTTTCTCTTTAGGTACACTGAGGAGAGGGAGAAGGGCTTCCCACATATGAACAAGGAATCCAGAGGGAAAGGGATTACTTTCTTTATGCTGAGATGTCGTAAATCAGATCCTGCCGGGAGTAATCCAGGCTCCAACCACTACTGGGAATGGGTCAATTCCTGATTCATCCCCCATGGATAGAGCAAGATCTCACCTCTGATTCCCTGCTAAAACAATCCCAGTAATCACATTGAGGGATGCAATCCACACTGAAGTCCTGCTGGAGCTGACCCAGCCCACAGCACAGGGGCAGAGGCACCCAAACTGACCAAGCCTGCTGCAGGAGACTGTAGGGGGGTGGGATGCTTTGCCTTTTGGCCCTCCCTGGAGGTTGATTCAAACACCAGAGTCCCTGGGCTTAAAACAAGACTTAGAGGGCAGAACCTGCAGCCCCTCCAGACTCAGCACTGCAGTCTCCTGGAATGGCTCTGGGGAAAGGTTGTGGGTGGGACCCAGCAGATCCTGTGCCAAACTTGTTGGAGAGGGGGAAGGTAGGGGCACACCATATCCAGGGACATGGTTATGACAATTCATTTCTATGGAACTTCAGAGCCCACAACTACTCCCCCCCAACCCTCAAATCACCCATCAGAGTCACTAATCTGGGTTGGAAGGAGTGTGTGTATGAGGTAGAACAATTTTCCCAGTGGGCTAGGAACTAGGAGGGGAGGGCTTTGATAGAGGGCAATGGAAAGGGAGTAAGTACAGGCAAGGCTGGTGGGAGCAATATGAGAAAGTTACTGAACTTTACAGAGTCACTATGGCTATACAACAATATTTCTCAACCTGTGGGTGGCAAGAAACTCTGAAAGGGTTGCAATCAAACTTTAAAAATGAATTTTCCTTTAAAAGAGAAAAAAGTGAGAAACAGTGGCTTTCCCCTTGCAGGCAGGCAGAATGCCAGCCTGTGAGGGGCTGCTTGGGGACCCCCATGCCCCACCCCCTGCTCCACACACTGAGGACTGGGGGCAGCGGGTCAGGAGTGAGGGGCACTGGGTTGGGACTGGCCATGGATGTTTACAAATGTGTCCTGGTCCAAAAAAAGGTTGAGAACTCCTGGTACAGCGCACAGCAACTTGGCTGGTCACTTTCTTACAATTAGAGAATCATAGAAAATGAGGGGACCTCAGGAGGGCATCTCATCCCACCCCCTGCTCAAAGTAGGACCATCCCCAGTTAGATCATCCTTGTGTGTCCCGGTGTCTTCAAACCCTCCGAGGATGGATCCTCCACCACCTCCCTGGGTAGCCTGTTCCAGTGCTTCACTGCCCTGCCGGAGGCCTCTCCTGCTCCTTCTCATCCCAAGCCCCTGAGCTCACGTCAGGATGCTCAGCCTTGGGGTGTCACCAGCACTCCCTCGGAAGAAACGGGCCTGCATAGGAAATCTCCAGCTCCAGCACCTTTGTCTTGCCCGTCACGGGGGCGTCGCCGCTCAGATCGGGCTTTTTAATGAGGATGTTTCATAGTTTCATAGTAGCTGGAGTCGGAAGGGACCTAGGTAGATCATCTAGTCCGACCCCCTGCCTTGGCAGGAAAGAGCACCGGGGTCAGATGACCCCGGCAAGGTGCTCATCTAACTTCTAGGTGCCCGGTCGTTATGTACTGCGGGGAGGGCTGCCCCGGCTCGCAACCCTGTCTCGGCGGTGGCAGGGCTGCCCAGGCGGGGCGGCGGGGCCAGCCCGGGCCGGCGGCATCGCGCTGCCATTCAGCTCCGCGGGGATTTCACCCTTTTAACTTCCACGCCCACGGGGCAGCCCCACTCGGCTCATCTGCAGCCCCTTGAGGCTGCCTGGGAGCGGGACGAGCAGCAGGGTGCAAGGAAAACGGGTTGGCAGGGCCGGGGGCAGACTCCTCTTGCGCGCTTTATAATGGTGGCCCCTTGGAAAGCCATTGCCGCCTGCTCCTGGCATGGAGCTCTGCCGGCGGAGCATGGGGCACTTCGGGTCACGAGCAAACCGGCTAGAAATAGAGACCGAGAAAAAGTGCGTGGGGGAACCCCAATACTTAGGTCTCCTTTCTCTAGGAATAGGGTTGGGACCGGCCCGCAGGTGCCTGTGGCAATGCCCTGCCGTGGCTGGGCCGGAGCACCAGAACCGCATGGGGCGGGGCAGCCTGCAGCGGTGCCCAAGGAGCAGACTTCCCGAGGGCAGGGCGGAGAGGCTGCAGCGAGGCTCCCCTTTGGGCAAGTGTGTGCGCGCGCGTGTGTCCGTGTGTGTGTGTGTCTGAAAGAAAAGGCACCTGAGGTGTATTATTGTTCCTAAATAAATACAGAAGGACGCCGGTATCATGGGGGATTACGCTTGATTTTGAATGCTGGGAGTTGTCAGCGCCTACACTGAATCTCCATGCCTAGGCCAGATTGAGGAGCCACATACATCTCAAAGCGCTACCCAGAGTCAGTCGCACCTTCTGTGGTCCTGGCTACGAACAGGCATCCGCATGCTTCCCATGAGGGTGGGACCAGGTAGATGGTCTGCCCTGATTAAAGCATCTTTTTTTGTCTTGGTTTAGCGTTTTAGGCAGCGCGTGTCAGTAACAAGAAGCGGGGGCTGGAGGTGAGCTGAGAGCCTGGTCTGAAACCTTCCTTCCCCACAGCTTTCTGCCCGTCCCCCCCAGGCTTCGCTGTAGCTTTCCCTTTAGCTTCTTACTCGCTCTCAGACTGCCTAAATGTACAGATGGTCTTTGGGAACTTATTTCAGCCCTCAGTGCCCATCTTCTAAAGACATGAACCGTCTTTACTATGACAAAGAAGTTTATGGCCATTTCCCTTTGGGCGTAGGGCAGCGAGAGGGTCCAAGCACAGCAAACCAGCTCGGAACCCCTGGGCAGAGGCTGGCATGTGACACTGGCTTCAGCCTTTGCCCCTTGCCTTCCTCTATGCCTTCATTCCCGAGCCATTCAGGTGTGTGCCCACACGCCGTCTCTTGGCGTGAAACCCGTGTTCTCAGTCCTTTCTTGCTCTCCGTGCCGGGTCTGATTTCCAGCAACCAAAAAGAGAAGTTTGCTTCAGTTCTCTCTCCCCCACCCCCCTCCCCTAAGCTCTGCAATACACGCACGCACGCACTGGGTGCCCCACGAGTTGGAGACTGGGCTTCGTTGGGGCTCACCTGCACTGGGAAGACAGTGCCTTTTGAGAACTTTATGGGACCAAAAGAAATCTGAAGGTCAACAAGCTCAAGTGCAAAGTCCAGCACTCTAGAACAGAACAACCCCATGCACCAGTATAGGCTGGGACCGACCCACCGGCTAATCAGCAAAAAAGGACCTGGGGGTTACAGAGAGCCAACAGTGTGAAAAAGCCTAACCGCATCCTGGGCTGTATTAGTAGGAGCAGATGGAGGGAGGTGATTCTTTCCCTCTTTTGGGAACTAGTGAGGTCACATCTGGAGTCCTGTGTCCAGTTTGGGGGCCCCCACTACAGTAAGGATGTGGACAAATGGAAAAGAGTCCAACAGAGATCATTGGAAATGGTTGGGGGACTGTGGCACATGACTTCTGAGGAGAGTCTGAGAGAACCGGGCTTATTTTAGCTGGAGAAGAGAAGACTGGGGGCATTTAATAGTAGCCTTCAACTACCTGAAGGTTGGTTCCAAAGAGGATGGGGCTGGACTGTTCTCAGTGCGGGCAGAAAACAGAACAAGGAGCAATGGGCTCAAGTTGCAGCAAGGGAAGTTTAGGTTACATATTAGGAAAAACTTTCTCCCTGGGAGGGTAATAAAACACCGGAACAGGTTGCTCTGAGAGGTTGTGGAATCTCCATCCTTGCAGGCTTTTAAGACACGAGAAGACAGGGTCTTAGCTGGGATAATCTAATTGGGGATGCTCCAGCTCTGAGCAGGGGGTTGGACTAGATGACCTCCTGAGGTCCCTTCCAACCCTAATTTTTTGTGATTCTATTATAACTCGTTGGTCCTTCACATTTGAGTTCATGTGCTTAACAGAGAAGACAGAGTTAAAACAGCCCCGTGGGACCTGGGCTGGGGAAAGGATGATCCGTAAGGAAACGACCATAAAAGGAAGGAAATTCAGTGTCCCAGCTCTCCTCTTTAAGCAAAAATAAATGTAAGGGGAAGCACCAAAAAAGGGATGATACCTGGGCTGTAATTTACTGGTCATACCACCACCCCCTGTCCCCCGACCCCCCCCCCCCAACTCCTTTTTTCCAGGAAAATGTCAAGACTTTTCCAAGACAGCTCCTCCAGAGGCGAGCTCCCAGTTTCTCATTTTGATTTCTGCTTCTTTCCAGCGGACTGAGCTGGCTCATTGCTTGGATGTGTTTGGATTAGGAAAGGCGAGATTGTCTATGTCGCTTGGGGTACGGGTGTGTACAGGGCAGGACCACAAGCAAACGGGCTTAATCTGAGAGGGACGAGAAAAATCGTTATTAATTGCAATTGAGTTTGGGGTGGACTCGGGATGTTCGGGTTAGATCTTTTCTTTCTTTTTTTTTCCGAGCTGCTGTTTAGATCCGAGTAATTTGTTTTACAGCAGCCCCTTCAGTGTTTCTTTTCCAATCATGAAAACTGTTCTGTGGAGGGAAGGGCTAGAGAGTACACCCAATAAATAGTTTTCACCCGGTTTCAACAAAATACCCCAAAGCACAGACGCTCCAGGGATGGGGAGAAGAAGGAGACGGGGGAAAAATCAGCTGCACAGGTGGGAATGTATTCCTGCACCATGCACCCGGCTGGGACGGAGAAAAGCTGTCGGGTTTGCGGAGAGAGTAGCTTATGCAGTGCTGGGAGTGGGGAAGGGAAGGGACTTGCAACAGGTAATGGAGGGGCTGGGGCTAGATCTATCTCTGGGAACAATCAGGCTTGGGAAAAGGGTGTGTGTGTGTGTGTGTGTGTGTGTGTGTGTGGGGCGCGAGAGAAAGTATCTGTAAAGGAAGAGTTATTATTCCCGCAGAGAGAAGCTGTTTCTTAGATCTGGGGAGAAATGGATCTGTGATGGGTGAGATCCGCCTGACACCGCTCACTGCAGCAGAAGTGTAGCTGAGTGCAACGGGGCAGGATTTCACCCAGAAACTTCCCCGCAGTGGGGAGAAGAGGCGTTTGGACTCAGCTCCTATGTTTGCTTGGGGAAGAGGCTTGGCCTCAGGATACTGCTGCTGGGCGGAAGAGGGAGCTCCATACTTCTCTCCGCGTCCAGCTCTTGGGAAGAAGGTGGGATGTCAGGTCCAGCTACGCAAACCTGTACTGGCGCGAGCAACACAGGTCCCCAGCTCGCGGGGTCTGCGGGATCGACTCCTTGCTTTGTAATCCCGAGAGAGGAAGATCTGCCTGGCAGAGGTCAGGCTGAGCTGGGAATAACGGGCTCGGCCCAAGGGATAACCCTGGGCTATGCACACGCTGTGTGCCCTTTGCACAGGTGTAAAAGGTGTGCAAGCTGCTGCACACACGCAGTGGGAGCGTGGGTCCCACTCAAGCCGGGGTCTTTCCACGGGAGACTTGCCAGTCCGGGATACTCACAGGTTTGGTAAAGCGAATCTGTAACCTCAGCCACAGGCAAGTGTATGTGTGTATATGCGCGTGTGTTTGGGGAGGTTGGGATGTTCTTAGTTATTGTTTTAACCCTGCTATCCCCCTCCCCAAAACTAGTGCGGGATGGATTCTTGTTCCCCCGCGTTAGACAGCAGGAGACTGACCAGCCGCTGCACGCAGATCCAGAGGGCTCCTTGCTTTCAGCTGCGGATCAGCTTCTTGGAAACGCTTGGGATGGGGTGGAGGAGGAGATCTCAGGGAAACAGACGTGTCCGGAGGGAAAACTTCGGATGGGGGAGCACAAAGCAGAACACTTGTGGGGGGGAGGGGTCATGAGCCCGAAGTGCAGACACAATAGTACACAAAGGAGAAAAACGGAGAAGGGAAGGGAAGAGAGGGAAGGGGGGCTTTATCATTAACTAACCATGGAGAAAGAAAGGGGAAAAGGCATCTCTAAACCCTTCCTTTTTATGTATCGCTGGGTTAAAATCTCCATCTGATCGGCATGCCTCCTGCTCAGAGAGAGCCAGCAGCGCCCGGGCTCGCCTGCAGTCCCGACTTCTGTGTCAGTTTCCCCGAGCCGATCTCTTCCCAGCCCCAAGGGAAGGGCTCTCGGGCAGCCGCCCCGCGGAGGTCCGGCGGTGGGCTCGGCTCTGGCTGTGCCCCGTGCATGGGTGTCCAGTGGAGGCTGGCGCAGCATCCAAGGCCGTGACATCACAAGTGTATGACGTTGCACTACCTTTTTAGTCCAAACTGGAAAAGCTCCTAGTGTTACCGATGTGTCAGGTATCCAGGTTGTAGCCGTATTAGTCGTGCACAGACAGTTCTCTAGCTGAGGACTTCACTAGGAGTGGCAGCTGGCTGTTTATTTACACTATGGATAGTCGCGTGGGGGGTGGGGGGCTGGATGCATGGAAGTGTGAAGGCTGCTGTGACAATCACGTTCGTGTGTATTTATCATATTCACCTTGATTCCATCAGTTCGATAGTTCGATTAATCCATTTGCTGAATTAGCCCGGTCTTCCGACCCGAGATTTTTTTCCTACAGACACACACACACACACACACACACACACACACACACACACACAGAAAAAAAGAAAAAGAAAAAATCCCGGGCTCACAAGGTTTTAAAGCTACTCGATGTCATTGCAAATCGCCTCAGAGCGTTGTCTGTGGGCTGTATTTAAGGCGATTTCATATTCTTTTTTTTCAGGATCTATGAAAAGCGCCTGTTTAAACAAGAGCACGGTGGCCTGCCTGGCCTGTATGTGCCAGGGTCAGTGTCAGCAGCCTCTTTGAAACGGCATGGCACAGCCACGGGAGCAGACGTCCGCTTAAACACCTATGGATGTTGTGCCTTCAGATAAAGGATTTTCCCCCCTGGCTTCTCACGGCTGATGTTCCAGGGACACAAATGCGACAGTCCTCCCCGCGTGCCACGAAACAATTCAACTCTCCTCACATTCCCCGTATAGACCCAGTTATATAAATTATCTGTCTCCAGCCATTTGTGCAGATGCTAATTGCATCGCTGCCTGCCGAAAAAAGAAAGCTGACATCGAAGGGTCAGCTAAATGGCAGGCATGCTTGTCTAAACGTTTTGTCCTCTGAACATGAAACCCAACACATCAGCACAATGTTTCAAAATGCGAATCAGATGCTGCTTTCAGGAGCTGAATCCTCGCGCCCGGGTGAAACGCTGCTGCTCCTAGCACGGGCAAAGACGCTGCCTTCAGAAACCAAGGGAGAGCAGTGCACCTCGCATGCCTTTTTTTGTTTGTTTGTTTCTGAGACCATCCATCCATTTCTCCTCCAGCTCGAAATAACATTGGCCTGTTTCAATCCAGAACGCAGTCCAACCCCCAAAAAGGACTGATTAACATCCAAGTGCTTTGAAGAAAATAAAGTCATTTATTGTCAAAGCATCCAACATACCCAGATAAACTATAAAGTTTAATAAATCTTTTCAAGGGGGGAGAAAAAAGAAAAGAAATGAAAGAAACACGTAACTATTCAGACTTCATTTCACTGGCACAAAATTACACTTTGTATTAAAAGGAAATACATATTTACAGAATCGGTGACATTCTGCACTGAAGTCCATAATCATTTCATGATACATGCACTTCCCTCTTGGAAATTCAAATGGATTCAAGTCCTTTGTTTTTTGTGTTTTTGTCTTTTTTTGCTTTTTGTTTTGTTTTTTGGGGGGGGTTTTTTGGAAAGAACACAAACTGTCATCAATTAATGCAGAGAGCATTGCATCCTCCTTCAGTCTTTTTTACTTTATATCTAAAATAAAAATTTACCCTTACATATAATTATTATTACATCTAAACCATAAGTGCTTAATAATTTAAGTAGAAACGTATGACAAATGCATCAATATGCTGCAATATATGACATTTTTTAAAATGTATTTTTTTAATCATTTACTTTTTTCTCTTTTTATTTTCCTTTTATTTTTATTTATTTATTCATTTTTTGGAAAGTGAAAATGCGTGCATCGAAACATAAAAGAAAGGAAAAGGAGGGGAGGGGAGAATAAATCCTGCCCCTCTCAGTCTGGTGTCTCGCCAGTGAAATGTATGCAAGGGACTGAACTTTCCAAAGTGAGGAGAGGTTTTTCTATTTCTTTCTTTTTGGGGGTGGGGCGGAGATGCTTCAACGTGTGCCCAATTTGAGAAGCCTCAGCACGAGCCCAGACTCGCAGAGGCGCTGCCTGGACAGCAGGCCAGCCCGCAGCGCCGGCGTGGCTCAGGGGCCGGACCCTGAGCGGGTGTAAAGTGTCCTAGTTCCACCTGAGAGCGAGTGATGCCGGAGAGAGGGGGAGAGCGGGGGATCCGCACCCAGGCGTCCCACATCGGCCGCACCCAAGCAGCAGCAGCAGTGAGGCATCGCCAAAAATCAGCTTGAGGGGACTGAGGCTCCTGGTGTAGGGGGAAAAGAAATCAGCCTAGCGAGTGATGCCTGGGGAGAGGAGGAGGGGCAGCTTTAGCCACCGGCTGCGATGCACCGCGTGTGTGCGCGGAGGGCGGGGGGAGTTATGTGTGGGTGTATGTGGATGCATTGGGGTGGTGTGTGTTGGGGGGGTGTCTGTGTATGGGGGTGTGGGTGGGTGGATGTGTGTATGAGTAGCTGTTTGTGTAGATGCATTGGGGTGGTGTGGGTGGGTGGGTGGATGTGTGTGTTAGTGGGCGTGTGCGTGTAGATAGGTGCGTGGGTCTGTATGTGTGGGTGTGGACGTGTGTATGGGGTGGATGAGTGTGTGAATGGGGGTGGGTATATGGATGAATGGGGTGGTGTGTGTAGGTAGGTGGGTATGGGGAGGTACGTGTATGGGTCCCTGGGGAGTATTTGTGGGTGTGAATGTGTGTGCGTGGGTGGGTGTATGTGGGAGTATATGTATGTGGATGCATTGGGGTGGTGTGAGTGTTGGTGGGTGGGTCTGATGGGTGGGTGGCTGCATGGGTGGAGGTGGGCGTGTGGAGGTGTAGGTGGGTGGGTCTGTGTGTATGGGTGTGGAGTGAGTATTTGTGAGTGTGAATGTGTGTGTGTGGATGATTGGGGTAGTGTGTATGTAGCTGGGTGAGTCTGCATGTGTGGGGGTGTGTATGGCTGGGTGGGGGTGGACGTGTGCGTGTGGGTCGGTGCGGTGGGTGCGGCTGGGGATGCATTGCGGGTGTTGTGTGTGGGGGGGGTTGTATGAGTGCGGCAGGCGGGCATTGTGGGTGTGGGTGTTCGTGTGGGGGGGAGAGTATGTGGGTACCTGGGTGTGTGCGCGCGGGTGGGCCTGTGTGTGTGTGGCTGCGCGTGTGCACGGGCGTGCGGGGGCTCAGTTGTGCGAGGTCATGTGGCGGGAGAGGTGGTGGCGCTCGCGGAAGGACTCGTTGCAGATGGGGCACTTGAGCTTCTCCTCGCGGCGGCGCTTGACGAGCGGCTCGAGCGCGTACTCCTTCTTGTGGTGCGAGCGCATGTGGTAGACCAGGTCGGACGTCATGCGGAACGAGGCGTTGCACTTGGCGCACCAGTTCTGCGCCGGCAGGCACAGCGACGTGAAGGAGGGCGGCAGCAGCGTGAGCGCCGACGGCAGCTGCAGCTGCAGGGGCCCGGCCGCCGCCGCCGAGCCCTTAGGCCAGAAGGCGGTGGCGTAGAGGAAGGGGCTCTGCTTGCCCAGCCCGCCGCCCCCTCCCCCGACGGCGGCGGCGGCTGCGGCTGCGGCGGCGGCGGCGGCGGCGGCGGCCCCGTTGATCTCACCGGCGCCCTGCAGCTTGACGCCCAGCGGGTCGGCGGCGGGGTAGAGCCGCGCTGCGCCGCCCGCCGCGCCCCCGCCCGCGCCGCCGGGCTCCTGCGCCGGGTGGCAGGGCTCGCCCAGCTTGGGCGGCAGCGGCAGGGGCGCGAAGGAGCGCGCGGGCTGCGAGAAGGCGCTCTTGCGCTCCTCGCCCAGCAGCGTGCTGAAGGCGCTGCCGCCACCGCCGTCCAGGCGCAGGCGGGCGCCGCCGGGCGGGGAGCCGCGCTCCTTGTCGTCGGCCGGCCGGTCGGGGCTGCGCGCCGCCTTCTTCACCACCTCCACGAAGGCGCTGCGCTTGGCCTCGGCCGGCTCCGGGCTGGGCGGCGCGAAGAGGCGGCCGCCGTCGTCCAGGCTGCAGTAGGGCCCGCGGTAGGGCGGCGGCGGCTGCTGCGGCGTGCACGCCAGCTCCTCCGCGGGCGGCGAGGGCAGGCGCTCCTCCGCCAGCTTCCGTTTGGCCTTGCCCGGGGCCGCCGCGCCGCCGCCCGGGGAGTTCTCCAGGTCCCGCGCCAGGTTGTGGAAGTCCGTGGAGGGCTTCCCGCCGCCGCCGTCCTGCGGGCCCGAGTAGTGCGCGCCCAGCGGCTTGCCGTACTTGGGCGCCTCCGCCTCCTTGTCCTTGCGGCCCGCGTCGGGCCCGCCGTCGAGGCCGGCCGGGCGCTTGGCGCAGCGAAACCGCACGTGCGCAGCGAACGGGAACTCGAACTGGAAGCGCTGGCCGCACTCCGCGCAGCTGTACGGCGTCGAGCCTGCAGCACGGGCACACGGCACGGCCGCCGCGTTAGCACCGCCAGCGCCCGCCCCGCCCCGCCCCGCCCGGCCCTCCAGGACCCCCCTCCCAGGTCTTTTGAAAGTAATATACACGCTTTCCTTCTCTCCCTGTCCTTCTTTTTTCTTTCTTGCTTGCTTCATTCTTTCCAGCTTTGCTCCCTCTCTTTCTCCTTCTTCCCTCCCTTATTTGCTTCATTCCTTCCTTCCTGCTTTGTTTCCTCTCTTTCTCCCTTTCTTCCTTATCTATCTATCTATCTATCTATCTATCTATCTATCTATCTATCTATCTATCTATCTATCTATCTATCCCCCTTGCCCCAGCCCTGCAGTTTGCGGCTCCGACCACCCTGTTTGGGCTGCTTTGTGCCCTTTCTTGTTTAGGAACCCGTGGAGTGGAAACTTAACAGATTGTAGCCCCTAATCTAATCGTGTTCGTCCAATATGTTCCAGAATAGGGAAGGCTGTGGGCTGCGTAATGAACATTTAGTCAAGCTAATTTGCCCACTCGAGCCCTCGCCTCGCCTCTCCGGCTGTGTTACCTCTTCCCCGAGTGAATCACAAACGCACATAACTTCAGAGACCCCCGCCCCCGCCGCCCCCCAGAGAGAAGATCCCCGGCGTCCGAGGCGACGCGGCCGGCGCCTACCGTTCATCTTGCTGTGCCTGGCGGTGCTGAGCAGCAGCAGCTCCGTCAGCTCCTTCCCGTACCACACTAGTAACTCCTCGTCTTTGGCAATCCTCCGCAGGGAGCGGTAAAACAACTGTCCATTTTTGATGTAGGCTTCCAGGTTCTGCTCCTCCTTGTCGCGGGCCGACTGCACCAGCCGGAGCCACATGAGCCCTTCCGAGGAGCCGTTCGCCGCCGAAGTGTCCACCTGCGGCAGAGCCAGGCGGCCGTGAGCGCGGAGCCGGGGCCCTGGGCCCACCGCCCGGCCTGGAGGCGCTGGGCCCGGCTACGTCACTGTCAGCCTCCCTCCTCGCAGGGAAACACCGCCTGTGCTTGGTGTGACACACACACACGTGTTTCTACACCCCTTGGTGCCTACACGCACACACACGCACACGTGTTTCTAAGTTCTCCGGTGCCTGCACGCATAGACACATGCACATACGCACGTTTCTAAGCTCCACGGTGCCGACACACACACACACAGCCCTCCCCAGTGCCTTTGGATGAGCATGTACAATAACCAGGTCAGCTCCAGATTCTGGAAAGAAGAAAACGCCATCTAGGATGCCCCAGGGAACTTTTCCTCCCGCCTGGAATCCCAATGTAGGAAGTTTTGCCCAAAGACCAAGGTCTGGGTAAATCCGTTCACGTATTTAAAACAAAACACAGCCATTTGCTCATCTTTCTGTACTGCTCCTAGTCTAGAAATGTAGGCTGATCTGATGCATCACGTCTGTATAAGACAGGACGTAGAAACCAGACCTAGCAGCAGCGCTGCCTGGGGTGCTGGCAGTAGCACCTGCAAACATTGGCAACTGTGAAGTGGATGGCGGTGGGGGGGGGCATCAGAGGTATTTAATGCACGTGCTGTCATTCAGTGATGCCCGAGTTGAATCCCACAGCATGGCCAGTCCCTCCAGGAGCTGGCAGCGTGGAGAAAAGCGAACAGGATCCGGCCCGATGCGGGTCAAACACGGAGAAGCTTTGCGGCCGTGGTGGTTGTAGGCGTAGGGATGGCCGTGATTTCACCCTTCCCCACCCCTGCCACAGAAAGCATCCCGCTCGCAGCTGCTCCTCTGCCCGGAGCCCGGCGGGGGCATCCCGGGGCACGTGGAGACAGCCGGGACAGACAGAGGCGCAGGCAGCCCCGCTTACCCGGAATATGTACGGCACCGTCCTCTTGTCTGTGGACTTGAGCGCGATGAACGCGATGCTGTCGTACAGGGAAGTGTGGCTCAGCACGCAGGGACCGAAGATGGCATTTTCCGGGATGTCGCAGGTGGTGTAGACGCTGGTGAATATGTCAGTCAAGCACTGCTGGACCGTCTTGGCATCCCCGTCCCAGATGCCCCGCGCCACCGCGGCGTCCTCCATCCCTGCGGGCCGAGAGAGCCGCCTTTATCTTACCCAGCTTGGCCCCCTGTTTGAAGGGGTCTGGAGGGTGGGATACACCCCCCTCTCTCTGCCTTTTACCGCACCCCAATCCTCCCAAATGGAAAGAACTTGGGAGCTGCCGGGCAGCTCGCTGCCACTCTCCCGAGGGAGCTGGCGTGCAAATCCATCGGGGAAGGATTGAGATGGAGACGCTTGGGGGTCTATTGAAGAGTCCCTGCTACCAGAAAGCCAGAGGTGGAGGTTTCTGTGCATGCAGGAGGAGGAGAATGAGGAGGGGGGGGGGATCAGCCTATGGATCCAGGAACAACTTGAAAGGAGTTACTTACACACACACACATACACACACACACACACACACACACACACGAGGCCCATGCTATCCACGATACTCCAGAGCAAAGAGGGCTGGATTCCTCCCCCCCCCTTCCCCTTCCCTCCTTCTAAAGAGAGGGCCGGGGCTCAGTGTGACAGAAGAGCATGGCGAATGGATTTCAAGTGGACTGTCAATGTCACTGATTTCATGTCAGCTAACCTTTAGCTCCCGTCTACAAGAGGGAACGTATGTCTGCTCATTACCATAATCCACCCCTTTCCCTCCGAGACTTTAATTAAAAGCAGCAAGCAGAGGTAATTATTTTTTACCTCGACACGCTCGTTTATGGATGAGGGTGAATCCCAGTTACCTTGTTAAACAAGGGGAGAGAGATTCAGTCAAATGTGACTTGCCAAGTGTGCAGGTAGTGGACGCGCAGGGGAAAAAGTGTCCCCCCCGCCCTCCCCCGCCTAGGCATGCCGTTTGTGGCAGGAGTTGTGGGGATGCTGTCTTGCCCCGGCCTGACATTTCTCCTGAAAATCCTGCCTCGCTTCTGTTGGGAGGGCTCTCTCTCCCCCTTTCAAGCTTTCAATCAGGCTCTTCCAAGAAAGCCTGCTGACCCTGCTGCCTGGAAAGCCAGCAAAGGCAACAGAGCGAGAGAATTTTTCCCTCATTTAAAATCAGATGCATTTATTCTCTTCCTTTTCTTTCCTTTAAGTGGCATTTAGTTTATTATTTGATTTTAAAAAAACCCATGGGTAGATGGATTACACACAACCCTACCGATGGGTCCCCCTCCTTTACCACTCCTTTATGCCACCGTGAGTTCGCAGTCACCCATCTCCTCCCCAGCCAGCGCTGAAAGGAGCAGGAAGGAGAGATTCTTCCTGAGCATTGAAAACGGGTGACAGGAGAAGAATATTATTACTAGGACTTATTTGTCCTCCTGGCATGGATGAGCAGGGCGATCCTGCAACTTGTCTTTTTTTTTTTTTAATCACCCTGTGCCTCGCAAAGTTTCCTCTTCAGAGGGGTGGATTTTTGTGCGAGGAAAATGAGAGCCTCCAGCAAGTGACTTGCTGAGTAGGAAAAAACACTTTTTTTAGAGTGTGTGTCTGTGGGGGGAGAAACCCTGGAGAATATAGAATTCTTCCCCCGCCCCCCGCCCCATATGCATCTTTCTCCCTCGCCTTTCATTTCCCAGTGGTATCCCCCAGCCCTTCCAGTCTGAGTTAATGTCTTCTCTTTAAAGAAGTCCCTTCCCCACAAGCTCCTCATTGTGCTGGAGGTCGCAGCGGCACATCGGGCATCAGCGGGAACGCGGTCATTAAAATGCAATCCCAGGCAACAATGCTGGGAAGGGGCTCCTCCGCGCGCCGCGCTGCCCGCAACAATGACACCACGGCGGCCGCCCGGCTCAGCCCAGCCCGGCCTGGCCCTGCCCGGCTCTCCCGAGGCATTGTCCGCGCCCGATCCGAGCCGCCAGCCCCTCCTCTCCATCCCTCTTGTTTTAGATGCTCTCCTTAGACTCCTTTGTATGGATCTGGTTGCATCTTCCTTGTTTTAGCTAAGGAGGGAGAGAGGAAAAGACCCCCTCCGCCCCCCAGCCCCTTCATGCAAATGTACTCACCAGGAAGGAGGGCAGAAAATAATCCGAAACGCGAGGGAGGCAGAAAGTGGCTAAGGATGAGCGGCTCGCCTTGCCCCCCCCTCCCCCCGCCTGGATCAGTGTATTTCCATGGCAGGATCGTGCTGCTGTCCTGCGCGCGGAGGGATGGAGGGAGCGAGGCAGAGGAAGGGAGAGGGGGAGCGCCGGGGAGAGCGCGGGAGCAGGACTTGTACAGATGGACCCGATGCAGTGACTGCCTGGCACACAGACACACACTTTTTGTTTGCTGCACATAATCTGCCCAATGACGCGTGACAGCCCACGTCCCCTCCCTTTAACTCTTTCCTGGGCTTGCAGCTCCCTGCCTTCTCCCCGCCACCTGCAGGGGCTGCCCCACCACCCGCCGCCCGCCCGCGCCCGCCCCGACCTGGGGGCTGCCCCTGCCCCTGCCCGCTCCCACGGGGCCGCGGCCCTGAGCCTCAGCTCGCTTCAGCATCTTCTCCCATGCCTTGATGTTCTAAGATCTGATTCTACCTCCTTTTCTTTTTTATTTTACATTTCATTTTTTATTTTATCTTATTCTTGTTTGATTTTTCTTTGAATTCAATTTCTATATTTATTTAATTTGAATTTTTCTTCCCATTTAAATTTTTATTTTATGTGATTGGATTTTTCTCTTTATTTAATTTGTATTTGATTTTTTCTTTTCATATCAATTTTTACTTTTATGTGATTTGCTTTTTCTCTGAATTTCATTTCATTGGGAGTTGAGCTTTTCTTTTAATTTCGTCTTTTAATTTTTATTTGATTTGATTTTTTCTTTTAATTTAATTTTCATATTATTAGGTTTTCCCTTTTAATTTCCTTTTTAAATTTTTATTTGATTAGCTTCTTTCTTTTAATTTCATTCTTTAATTTCTGTTTGCTTTGATTCTTTTAATTCCATTTTTATTTTTATACGATTTTTTCTTTTAATTTCGGGTTTGATTTTTTAATTCATTTTATTTAGTATTTTTCTATTAATTTCATTTTTTATGTTGACTGGATTTGATTGAAATCGTATTTGAGTTCATTTTCTTCTTCTTCTATTGTCTTATTTGAGTTTTCCTTTATTCTCATTTCATTTCACTTCATTTCATTCTTTTATTCTTTTTTATTTCATTTTCTCTTTTATTTCCTTTGTTTTTCATTTGATGTTATTTCTTGTATTATATGTTGTCCCCTCCTCCTCCCTCCCCTTTAGGATTATTGTCATTAATTGGAGGTGGGGGGGTCACAGCAAAAAAAAGGCGGTGTGGCCCAGGGGCCCCAGCGGGCGGGGGACACCACACTGCAAGGCTGACCTGCCAGCGCCAGGGAGTGCTTCAAAAACCCAAATCCTGGCTATTTGCTTGAATCCAGTAGTGGTGAGAAGAGCTGCCACCCAGCTTGCAGCCCGCAGCTGGGCACGAGGCGGCTGGGAAGCTGTCCCTGGGCCGGGAGCCGCGGCTGAAGGGCTTCTGGGACCTTTCTCTGGCAGTGCTGAGAGGCACGGGAGCTGGGCCCGGGCCAGGAGCCCACGTGTGCAGCCCGCTCCGGGCCGGCCTCCTCGCTGGCGCCCTGCCCCGTGCTGCAGCCCGCGCCAGCGCCGCCCGGGAAGCGCCTCCGCCTCCTGCCTAGCGCCGCAGCCCCCCTCCCGCCGCACCGCCGGGGCTCCCGGGGGAGGTCGCATGCCCTGCAGCCACGGGACCGAGGCTCCCTGCACGGCCAGGCCGAGCCCGGACCTGCTCGCCAGGCCTAGCCGGGGTCTTCCCAGGTCACGGGCAAGGCTGGTTTGTCCTACACACATATATAGGTATATAGACACGGATCTATAAATATAAGGATAGGTACATCTCTGCATATGCGCCTATCACACACACAGCTATGGATATATAGACATGGATCTATAGATATATGTATCTATATCTCTGCATATGCACCTACCCAAAACCCCTACAAGCCCTCTTTGCTCACCCCCAGGTATACGGTTTAGGTGACGCGCACTGAAAGTAGTGGTAAGAAAGACATGTATTGAGCACCCCCGCCCCTTGGCCAAGGCCAGCTGGGCCCTCCAGTGCCGGCGCCACCCCGCTGGGGCAGGGGCGGGGGAAGGGGCACTCCCAGCGCCTCTGAAGCTGCAGCCTGTGGTCCGGGAGCAAAGGGGGGAGCTGCGCACCCACGGGTGCGGAGGGGGGCAGCACTCACCCGAGAGCAGCCTGGTTCTGATCGGACAGCGCCCGCTCCGCGCCGCTGCAGCCGCCGGAGGTGGAAGCCCCTGGGGGAGAGGCAGAGACAGAGACAGAGACAGAGACGGAGATCAAACAGCTGGAAAGGGGAGGGCTATGCCCCCCTCCCCGCCTTCCCCCTGGCGATGCCCGAACCCTCCCACCCCCGCAACCCACCCTGGGCACGACAAGCCCCTGCCTTGCCTCACCTCGGGGTGCCCGGCCGGGCAAGCTTCCTAGTACCCTGAGCCGTCCTCCCCCAGGGACCCCGGGAGAGCCCAGCCGAGGCAGCGAGAAGGCACAAGGAGTCTTGCACAAGGAGAGTGGGTTCTGCCCGTGCCAGCAGGCGCTGGGGAAGGGCCCGGCTGGGACCGAGCAGCAGCAAGAGGAAGGAGCCCCCGGAGCCTCGGGCTGCTTGGAAAGGGCCTCCTGGGGCTGCAGTTTGAGGCCAGGGGAGATCTTGGCCCTCACTGCCAAGGTCACACCTTGCCGAACCCCTGCACGCACTAGGAAAGCCACCCCACCAGTCTCCAAACCTTCTTCAAAATAGTTCCCAAGAAGTTTGGCACATGTGGGCTAAAAGAAACTCTGTGTGTGGGGGGGGGGGAGGGGGGGGTTCTTTTTCTTCTCTTGCTTGTATCCAGTTTAGCCCAGGGTCTGGGGGGTTTTCCCTTCTTCACCTCCCCCCAGCCACTCAAACAGCCCAGGGGAGCTAAAAACTAGACACACAGCGGTTGTTGCCCTAGTGGAGCCTGCAGTCAGGGACTCGGAAGGTCTGCTTTCAGATTCACTTATCCTCCCCATAATTATGATGTTCTTTGCATTAGGATTAAAGGCTGCCTTATAATATGCTCTCACTGTTTATCTTATTAATTCAACAAAACCCACCGTCTCCTAAATAAGGGACTGACATCACATTAAAAATATGGGAGTCTGTAAAATTTAGACATTAATTCCTGCCTCAGATACCACCCCCCAACTCCAACCTTCCTGGTTTTAAATGATGCAGGACTTGCTTTGTGATATAAATTGTCCAAACGACAGTCATTAAAGTGGTGGGGGGGATCTACACGCTATTTTTATTCGCAAGAATTTGAAGGGACAGCACGGTACATAAACTAGTGGAAATTGCTTCGGCTTTATATCAGTTGCCGAAATTTCCTCACATTGAAAAAAAAGCACTGTTAAGACATTTATGGGCACTTATTCAGCATCCGAAGCTCCCATCAGAGTGAACCCCATTCAACAGAATCATCCAAGTCTCTCAAAGTAGTACTTTGATGCACATAAACTGATTTTTTAAAGACATGAAAAAATAAGGAGAAAAGCTCAGAGAAAAGCAACCAACTTCCAGGCTTTAAAAAGTCGAATGCCTTCGCTGCAGTACCCTATTGGGTTTTAATCCAGGGGATAAAAACAAGGAAGGTGCAATATCCACTGCTCGAAGAGAGACTTGATGTTCCTGGACTAAAGGGGCAGACGCTACAAGATTTCTGGGAGAAAAGGGGTGTTTCTGCATTGAAGGGGCCGATCCTGCTCCAAAACTGAAGTCAGTGGTAAAACTCTCAAGGAGTAGAATCGGGCCCAAATCCAGAACCGGGAGAAATGTGCTCATCTATGATAATATTCGCGATGAAATTCCCACTGCACGAGCTGTCAAAGGACATTGCCCAGCCATTTCTCTGGAGCTCAGCAGGTGAGTTTCCACCCAGGCAAGCCTCGGAAGCGATCCTGTATGCCTTATTCTAGCAAACTTCCCACAGGAGGAATTGGTCTAAGATAGTTAAGAGCCAGTAAAATAAAATGAAACAAGACTCTAAAGTAACATGCTAGAAGGTACCCTTAATTTGTAATAATCCTATGTCTTAAAATATAAAAAAAAACACAGAAGGAAAGAATAAATTACTGAAAATGGAACATTTATGGGGGGGAGGGGGAATAGCCTTTTTAATCTGAGTCCCTTAAACTCCGTTTATTTTAACCTTAGCAACAAACGCCAAAGGGATGTTTTCTGAAAAGCTTACGAGCTCCACAAAACAAAAATACAATTTTTAATTTCCAGGGATTAACTTGATTTTCTTATGAAAGGGACAGAAAATGATCAATGCTAATTTATCGTAAAGGGGAGAAAGAGGGCGAATGAGACTGTGCCTAGTAGGATAGGTCTTACTTACTTTACTCACAAGAGTAATCTTAGGGGAAAAATAGAGGAGCATTTCCTATAAATTCATGAAGTAAGAAGAGTATTCTCAGAACACCGTGATGGAAATTATGATGTGGCTTAGGTGACAAATTAAAAAAAAAAGTATCTGTAATGACAAGGACCGCAGAAGATAATCTTGATTAAAAGAAAGTTGACTAAAGAATCTCCCATATACACGGCGATATAGAAAATATGGAGAGGCGACATTTAAATAACCCGTTGGTTTTGCTGGGAACTGTCTTGGAGTATTATTCTGTTTCCTCTGAGCAACACGAAGAACAATCCGGTTACAGTCCAGCTGTGCTCGGATTAGGTAACTGGTGGTACTAAGTACGGCTCTTGACACTAAAGGAGACATCAAATAGTGGGCAATTGACTCTGCCACAGAAACAGAGAGACTGGCCATGGTTTTACTTCCAGTCTGCTGCAGGGTGGGATGCTCTGTAAGGCCTAAAACTGAACTAGGCAGCTGGAACAAGTTACATCAAGAGGGTCTGGCTGGAGTTCAGTTATAAAACTGCTCTCATTACTTTTAATACACGTCAACTAGACCGTATGTATACATGGGGGTGTGCAAAGAAGGCTTATATGGGTTATAAAGCCCATATAAAGGTATGCAGATATATACATATATTTATATATCTATGTCTATATATCTATATCTGTGTGCATATGTGTGTGTAGGACAAACACGTGCATACACATACATGTATATGCACACATACATTGACATACACATTTATATATACACATATGTGTGTGTGCACTATAAATGTATCAGGGATGTAGTTGACCACTATGATCCATATATGCATATAGGCATTATGTGTATATAAACGTATGTCCGTATACATATGAGCATGTGTGTGTATAGGGCAATACACAAACACACATATAAACGCACCCATTTATACACACATAATGCCTGTATGGATCATAGTGATCACCTACCGTCGGGTAGTTTGGTGCGTTTCACAAACATCTGTCGAGGCAGCACTCACTCGCAAAGGTTCATTTGATATTGCAGACTCAATAGCAGTAGTAGATTATTTTTTGCAGTTAGGGAGTTAGGAGAGAATCACTTAGTAAAGGCCATCAGAGTATCATGCGGAAAAGCAACCTCCTTGTAACTAATTGTGAGGCAACTACAGGGCAGGTGCCCACCTCCCAAACGCACTGCGGGTTTCAGGCGCGTCTTCACTGCAGCACAGCACCAGCCCGGAAGGCAAGAACAGCGGCTTTGTCTCCTGTGTTCAGGTGAAGCTCTATGCTTATCAGGAGAGCCACGGTTTTGGGAGGAATACAATTAAACGAGCGCTTCATCAAGGAGATTTCTGGACTGATATAGTACTCCCAAGGTGGTGTGGAGCAGGGAGGACTATTTGCAAAGAGCTCTGTGCTCTGGTTTGTAGAGGATACCGCCCACCCCCTCCCTTCTTGGAAAGAGGTAAAAACCTTCCTTGCAGCTAATGCTGGTCGGTCTCCCTGATTCCTGCAAGAGACAGCGGGCTGTGCAGAGATGGGTTAGGAACAAGGCAGCTGATCGCGTGGAGCTGTTCCTTGTATTGAGCCCCTTGCTCTGCTGTCTAGATTTCTACATGTCCTGTAAAGGGAAAGTAAATCCTGGGGGCGGAGGGGAGGTATTCTAGAGGAGACAGAGGGAGCGATTCTGAACGACTGATGTGTAGCCTTACTCCTGAAAGAAACTACCGTGCTTCCGTGCCTTAGCCGAGGAGGTTTGTTCTTGTGGCTTCCGTGCCACCGTGCTACAGTGCCAGCAAAGCTTACTTCTGTAAGTAAGCCTAAAGGATCAGGTCCCCAAGTTCTGTGCCTAATGCCTTTCGGCCTCAGCAGGAATGCCCAGGATACCCCGGATCTCATGCTCAGGACAAGTTCAGAGCTCAGCTGCAGTCAAAGCTCTCGGAAACCTTTTCTTGAAATGGCCTGTTGTAGGGCGAGGCTGTATTTGGGTCTAAAAGCCTGGGAGCTCTTGCAATTGTGTGTCTGAATGAAGTATCTGAATAATAATATACATGCGGCCCCGCTCATTTGTTAGATGTCAGGCTTTTATACTCCCCGTCCTGGAAAGTAAGCTGTGGAAGCTTACACTGCTAAATCCGATGCGCTGCTTAAGTGATACAGTGCTTTGCTGTATGAACTGGAGCGATAATAATTAATACATAATAACTTCCTAAGGCTGAATCTGCCACTGTCCAATCCCCACTTTGACACTCCGCAGTCGAGAGCCCCCTGCCTTCACCCCAGCTGACATTGCAGAGAAAAGTTTCCCTTCTGCAGGCAGCCTGGGAACTGGAGAATAAAAGTTGTGTTGGGGTCCAGCAGCGGACACCCGCTTGGTGTGGAAGGAGCTGTGACTGTTTGGGGAGGTGACTGGGTGCCTGAGCCCAGCTGGGAATAAAAGGTTGTCACAGAGGGCAAAAAAAGAGTTAGTGGTACCTTGACGAGCCTCAAAAACGCCAGCGGTCAAGATTTGGGAAGCCACAAGAACAAACCTCCTTGGCTAAGGCTCAGAGGAGGGAGAAGTCAGGACACCCTACATGTGCATATTCTTTAGATGGCAGGAAATTGGCTCAAGTGCTGCTGTTGTAGCTGCTAGTGGACATCTCTCTGGTCCCCAGGTGTGTTTGGGGTGGGTGGTGGGGTGACAGCCAGGAGTGGGTATTCCCAAGGTGGTCACTGAGGGTTTGCTTAGCCTGGTGTGTGGATCTGGTTTAGCTCGAGAATAAGCAAGCACCAGTCTAGCTTTAGCAGTGCCGTTTCACGGAGGAAGAGAACAGCAGTGTAGCCAGTTTCCTGGACACACGAGTCAAAGAAAACCAGTCTGCCGGGGAAGCGGCTCCTCCAGCTGCCGTCGCTGTGGCTGCCGTAGCTGCTTAACCCAGGCTAGGATCAAGCACCAGCACTTCGGGAATAAATGTGTGCCAATCTGGGACATGTGTTGGAGGGGGAGGGGGATCTCAGATACTTCGTAGGTGGGTTAGAAGCCAGTAAAATCTCCATATTTCATATGGCATATATACATAAACACCTCCCTTCTTGATTTTAGCGTGTGTTATTTTACTTAGAAGATGGGACAAAGGGTCTGCGGACAGCTATATGGAGGAATCAGAGAATCATAAAGTGAGTCTCACAGGGCCAGTTCAACTAGCCCCTCGAGGGAGTGATTCTGTCTGTTGGCAGGGGGAGGCGGGGGGTGGAGATGGGAACCCATTCTCTACCAAAATAAGCAGTCCCAATCTAGAGCATCAGCGATGCAATCACATGCTCTTGTCACACCCGGAGAAATCAACACCCTGCTGGAAAGCAGCAGTGCCCGTCTGAACCAGCCCTGACACGTTCAGGTTTTTATGGCATTTTGCTTAGTCCCTAATCAGGTAGCTGCACTGGTGTTCTTTGCTGCTGTTTGAATCCTGCTTAATTATCTCAAAGCCCTCATGGATCGACTGGAGCTTGGGAGGAAGCAAGGGAGAGTCCAGAAGAAACACTGCCCGAATTGTTCTACAGTTATCAAGCAAGACACTTTTCAGCTCCTGGACTGGGCAAGCTGTCCCCTCCCTTTAGTCCCGTTGATTGCTGTGTCCTACCTCTGACATCTCAGTGGTGTTTGAGCAAAGCTCAGTCCTTCCTGGGAATTTTAGTCCACATTGTAAAGAGTTGGAAGGCTGGATCTGGCACTGAAGCTCCACTCCAGGAAACCTGCTTCAAAACAACCCTCAAGCAATGGGCTGTATCCAGGCTACTCTCAATCCCAGCCCTGTGAGGCTTGGGATTGTGCTTCTTTGCCTGATCTTTGACATCCTCTTTTTTTTTTTTTTTTGGAGGGGGGGAGCATTAGTAAGGTATTTAACAATAAATTCAAACGACAACTGGACAATAAAGTGGAACTAAATGGGACTGATTTGCTAACTAATATAGCTAGGAGCAAAAGAGCAGCGACAGGGCACAGGTCTATTGAAACAAGCACATAATTATTATTGGCAAATTGTCATATGCATTAAACTTTAATCAATATCAGACAGTGCCCCAGGATGGGAAATGGAGGGGATGTGTGCACAGCCAGTAAACAGAGACATACACATAAATAGCAGCCACATGTGGATGTAGATGTGGATTAAACATAGACACAGATATGAGTGAACAATATACAGTAATTGAAAGAAAGGCAAAGCATAATGAAGGAGTGTGAGCTTACTGACGGGAGGAAAGCAGAAATAGATAGAAGGAGAAAGAAGGAATTACAAGGCAATTCTCTAGGGCTAACTTTGCTCTCCTAGAGAGGCAGACCTGAGAACTAAGAAGAAATTCTTTCTTTCTTGCTTGCTTGCTTGCTTTCCTCTCTCTGTCTTTGTGGTGTTTGCATACCTAAACATTAACTGCCTTTAAAAATGGCAAATTTAATTAAATAAAAAGTGTTTCCTTAGATGATAAGTTACCATGGGGATGATTATGGTACACAAACTAAACAGCCACATAGAACACTTGTCCTTATTCATGCTATTTTTGCAGGTTAATTGTACCTAGACTTGTAGTGACAGAGATCTCTTCCTTCAGAGAATCATCAGGAATTAAAGCTGGAAGGGATCATTAGAACTCTCTAGTTTGACTTCCTGTGTAATAGTTACCACATAGCAGTACCCATAACCTCTTGCATTTCAAGCTGAGCTACAGTTTATCTTTCAGAACTGGACTAAAGAGGCTTTCCCTGTTCCATCTCTTTCTTGGACAAAGTTAAAAAAATAGGGAACATGAGTCTTGCAACTCAACATCTCTGCTCCAACATGTGGAGGAAGATTCCCTGTGCTGCTTCAATTCTTGAGTCCAGGAAGTGGAGTCTTACTGAGAGATGGTGCCTTCAGGTTTGCTGTTTCACTTTTCAGTGAGGGGAGAATAATGGAGACCTGAAATTCTATTTATTCCTTTGGTCAAACATGCAGCCAGAAATCCTCCCTATACAATTATTATATCTATCTAAACTCTTAAAATAAAAATATTTGAGAAAAGTCACCTCAAAAATCCATCTAAGCCTAAAGAAACAACTTATCCCAGCCACACTACTTCCTTATGTTAGGCCTGATGAAGTATATATTGGCCTTGCAAGCATGGGTGTCTTGTGCCTCTTGAGTCAGTGGTGGGGCGGGGGGCCGGCAGCCGAACCCACTGGCCAGGGCAGAGTCCCCATGGCTGATCTCACTCACTGGAAAAGCAGTTGCACCACTTCCTCTGAAACTTCCATGGCCACTTCTGGAAGCACCGCGGCCACTTTTTCTGGTGGCCCTGCTCCCTGGCCAGGACTCATGGGGGGGGCACTGCCCCCCTGCCCACTGGCTACACAGGGAATGCGGCCTGACAAGGGGTGCACTGGTGCTCTCAGGGGGTGCATGTGCACCCCCGTGCACCCCCAACTCATTGGCCCTGCATGCTAGCTTTCTTGGAACAACATAACAAGGAAGTTCCAGTTCGCAGGCCATGCTGTTGGGTAAAATATGTTCATCTACTATTGTTCAAATCTATTGTTCATGAAAATGTGGTCACCTTTTGGGGCAAAATGGATAGCTGAGGAAAGTATCTCAGTGACAGAGGACAGGGCAGGTGAGGACATAAAATGGAAATTTGGGAGAATAAAAAGGGAGGGAAGTAAGGCCAAAATAGAAAGCATTCCTCTAGCATTTGCTCATAGAAATACATCACTTGGGCCATGAAGGAACATTACAAGCAAGTCCCCAGTATATTAATAAGTACGCACATATACCCAATTATTCAAGTGAAGAATGCATATTAAGAAGTAATATCCAGTGCTTTCATCAGTATTTCACAAAGTGCTTTAAAAGGAGGTCAACATAATTATCCTCATTTATAGATAGGAAAACAGAGGCACAAAAGTCACTACTCATTTACCAGTTCCACAAACCATTATGGACATATTTTAAATAATGTCCTGTGCTTTCTTAGAACTTTCCCCCTTCCCAAGGGACTAGTCCCAAACACACAGCACTAGCCCTTCTCCTCACCTTTTTTACAACCCGCTTCCATGACAAGTCAGGCATTCTCAACCCTGTTGTATTTCCTTTTTCATTAGTAGCCTCTGGTCACTGATATTTACAAAACTTTCCCTGCTTTTCATCTGAAAACAATGCATCTCCAAATCCCATCTGCATAGACTCAGGCTTTCTCCCAGTAATGTCTATAGGCACTTTAGACACTCATGAGAGTTTCTTAAAGCCCTTTCTGGTTCAAATGATTCAGAGAAGAATCCAAACCATGGGCTCTTCTTTGCTAAATCTAAAGCCTCCATCTACCGGTGAAGTGCTTCAGAATCTATGAAAGTTGAGTTTACTAGAGCACTAGAAAAATGTTTAAGAAATGCCTGAAAATACAGTTAAAACATTTTTAAATCATTGTCTTGAACTGAGAAGGGAAAACATGGGAATCTGTCTTTTAGAAGTGATTAAGCACCTGGGCTTTGGTTCCTATAATAGTTAACATTTTTAGTAAGTGTTTGCTTTCTGAAAATTGGCTCCATGTAAGGTATCTCAAATTGAGTGCCAAAAATTAAGATGTCCCAAATCACCCATCTCTTTTGAAAATGTATCCCAAACATTTACTAGGGCAGAGATATCCAGTTTGATATACACAAAATGGTCACCTGTTTGTTACCTGTTTTAGGAATGTTAACTGACAGTGTAATTTTCAGTCTGGGGAATGTCTCCAACACAGTGGCTTATGTAGCATAACAATTGTGGGGGGCACGGAAAGAGAAGAATTGTTAAGGACAACATTTACTACTGCAATTTAAAAAGTAGAATGCATGGATTATTTCAGTGTGCAACATCTACTCCCCCACCCTATCAACAGTAGTCATGCTTAATTATCCGAGTGCACAACTGTGTGTAGCCAGTTCACTGATATAGCTGTACTTTTCAGGAACAGGATTTTTAAAAGCACTGGGCTGCAGCCTAACTCTGTCCCCATTGCAGTTGATAGTAAAATTCCTATTGACTTAAATGGGATCAGAGTGAGGCCAATGCTAAATTCTTTTGAAAGTCTCACACCTGGGTTATCTGCCCCGAAGTCAGGGCAGGTTGGCTGCCACTTCTCCCTGAGCAGAATTTGGTAGCTACACTGCTTCACATGCATTGCAAAGTTTATTGTGATATCATCAGAACCCTTCCCCCACATGGATTTATAGTGGCGTAATTTTCAGGATTACCCATAACACATATGCTAGCCTGTGCAGGAGTCTCTGAGTTCTGAACATATTTTGATCATATGCTATGACAATGAAGCTTGTTTGTTAGCAATTCATTTTTCCTCCCACTGCAGGCTTTAAGACTGAGACAACTTCAGCTGCTTCAGTGACTGAATGTTTATAATGCTGATAGATGTTTGCTAAGCATTGGGAGAAAAAGAAAAAGAAAAAAATACAAAGAAAGAAGGAGAAGATGATGCAGAGGATTCTAGTGCTGGCTTTGCTAGAACAAGTTGACATGGGTTGTGAAGGAGCCTGAAACTTAAAAAGATTTATTTTCTCTAGTCATAAATCTCATCCCGTTGTTCCTCTGAGCAACCAAGCATGATAAAGTCCTTTTCCATAAAGTATTCAGTATTAAAGCCACAAAGCTCACCCAATCAGTAGCCATCTGCTTCTACCATAACTGCTGCTCCAGAAGCAGGGAAAAGCAGCCAGAAGAGAAAGGGCACCACTGTTAGGGCTCCGGGACAAATGAGGAGGCACTGAATAGCATTTGAAACCTTTAGTTTTCCTTGTATATCTGTATCTATAGAGACAGAGAAAGAAAGGAAGCATTATATTGATACAACAATTGTAAAACAAAAAAAGGAAGAGGCATCTAAAGGGCAATATAGCATGCATCAGAGGGCCCTACATAAAAGGGATGCTAACAGATTTATAGAAACCTTTAATTGGTTTTCAATTGAAAGATAAAGAGGTTGAGGGAAAAGTGTGAAGAGTGGCAAAATGTTCTGCATTAGTCTTCTGTGTATGTGAGCAATTTAATGCTGTCACATACTTTTTAACATGATTTTCCCTCCTAAATGGCCCCCTCAGAAAGCTTTCCTTCTTGTTCCTCCAAAATATCCAGACTCCAACAGAACCCCCCACCCTGCTTTAAGTTTCATCAACAGCTGTTTCAAACTAAATTTTAACTATAGAAATTATGTCTCTCATATAATTTCTGTACTATCATGTTACAACATCACTCTTACACTACCATAAGGGGAAAAATAATTAAACATAATTCTGAGGATTCCTCACTGGCCACATGGATTTTGGATATACAAAGGCATGGCATTCCAGCTAACTGATGGCAACTGGATGTTTCAAAATGGGAGAAGATCAATGAATAATTCCCAGCAGTCAGGAAATACATACACATTCAGATTGCCTGTTTTGAAATGCAACCCTAATAGTTTTACTCTGATGCCAACAATTATCTCTGACAATGCTGGTTAACCCCTTCCTGCCCTTGGCAGCTTGCAGCCCAGGAGGCTCCAGGGCCTATTACAGAATTCTGCAATCCTGGACATGAGTTTGTTCCATGGGGTAATTTATTATTTTGGCCCTCCATTATCTTTGTTGGTCCCCTAATTAATAAAATAAAAAGCATATTACGATTATGAGGGGATGGAAGATGGTTTTGAATTTGAGGAAAAAATTATTAATTTAATGACACAGGGTAGAAATCTCAAGTAAGATAAACAGCTCCTGAGGTGGGCAAATGCCAACTTGTTGCCTTGGCCTGGTGATGCTGGGATTCATCTAGTGGTGTCAAGCACCGAATTAGGCCACTACCCTGGGAAGGCTTTGTAAATGATCATGCTCTGTGCCTTATGTTAGAGTCAGAGGCATACCCGTTGCCTACCCCGGGGTAATTATGGACTTAATGATGGAGTTATTTGATTCCATAAGAGAAAATTGTTTGGTTGAAATACACTGCAGATTATGTTAATGGTCTCTCCTCCCTGCAGCCCCTCATCATTTTTATTTTATTTTTTTTTGCATATGTATATTTCCCTAATCAGACTGAAAAGACCATGTCACAACAACAAACCAATGGAGTAGGTCAGCAATGCCATTTACCCATGTAAGGGATTAATAAAGGCAGTGTATAATGCTGCTTTTCAGAATTACTCTCAGGATTAGGGAGACAGATATGGCAGGGGGACATATTTTACATTCGCTCTCCATTTTGATTACTGTTTGCTGGAGGGTGTGTGCATGTGTGCGTGTGCACCCGTGTATACATACCGGTGTGTGTGATTGTGTGCATGTTTGTGTGTGTATGTGTGTATGTGCCTGTGTGTGTGCATGTGTGTGCATACCTGTTTGTGTGTCCCTTGTGTGTACTTGTGTGTGTGCCAAACTGTGTGTGCCTGTGTGTTAGTGTGTATATGTATCTATGTGTATGCATGCCTGTGTATGTGTCTGTGTGCACTTGTTCGTGTGTGTGCTTGTGTGCCTATGTGCATGCCTGTGTGCGTGCATATGCATCTATGTGTGTGTGTGTCTATCTATGTGAATCTGTTTGTATGCTTGTGCGTGCCTATGTGCTTGTGTGTATAGGTGTCTACGTGTGTGCGTGCCGTGTGTGTCTACGTGGGTGCACGACGGGGGGTGTGCGCGTGCTGGGACGTATTAGCTGAACCTGCTTGCCGTGGGCTCTGGCACTTGAGGAGAGGACGATGCCTTGGCGCTCGCGGGAACGAGGGGGAGGAGACTGGTGCAGCGGGTCTGTGGGGGGCTCCCACCAGCGCCGTCACGCGCCGGCTCGGGACCCCCGCAGCCGGGGACGGGGCGGCCGCGGGGGACGCCGCTCGCAGCCGGGCTCCCTCTCCCCTCCGGCCCCGCCCGGGGCGCCCGCTGCTTACCTCGGCCGGCCCCGTGCAGCCGGCCGGCGCGGCGGCGCAGGACCCGCCATCTGGAGCCGCCTCATCCGCGCTGGAGGCGCCGCTGCAGCTGCGGGGGGCCGCGGGGTCGGCTCTGGGCAGCTGCCCGGCCAGGGCTGGGAGCCCTGGCGGGGTGGGAGACCCCCCACGTTATCAGGAGCCGGGGGGCGGCCTCGCTGAGCTGGACGCGGGCTGTGTGTATGGGGGGGAGGGGGAAGCTTGCTTGCACACACACAGATCGCACACCTCGATCACACAGATGACACAGACACACACACATCACACACACAGACCACACGTATACAGATGACACACACAGATCACATACGTCGATCACACAGACCACACACACACGGACCCCCCCTCCCTTCCCCTCCCCCCCGCTCTCTGCCCCGTCCCGTGTACAGCGCCGGCCGGCAGGGCCGGCTCCGCCCGCGCAGCGCTGTTCTTCCTCAGGATACATGTCCCCTTCTTTCCATTGGAGGGCAGAAGAGGAAAGACCAAGTAGGAGAAAAGAAGCTGCCAAAGGGGACGAGTTAGGTTGTGGGCACCTTCCTTGCCGCCGGCGTGGCTTCCAGGTGGGGGGAGAAGAGTGGGGTGGGGGGCCATAGTTTCTCCTCAGAGTAACCCCTTGAATCCATTTTCCTTGCCTGGGTTTTTCTTTCCATCGCTCTGCAAACTTGAGGCACACCTGAAGGACCCGGGAAGCCCCATGCTAACAGGGAAGGGTCTAGGATTTGAAGCATTAGCTGGAGTTGAGATGGGAAGTCCGGGCATATCCCTCCTTCCATTGGCAGGGAAACTGACACCACCTGATTTATTCTCAGATATAAAATATGGGCCTGGGAATGGGAGATAACACTTTTATTACCCTCCATTGCATGAATTTGTTTCTCCTGCAGAAATCTGAGCTAGTTTTAATTTTACATTAAAGGCAAGAGTCATGCCATGCTTTGTTTTTTATTTTTGGATCCCCCCCCACCCAGTAGCACTGGATCCAGCAGAGCTGTATTATGTAAAAGATCTGGCATGCCTGTCAGTGGCACATCTGCTAGGTGTGGATGGTGGGCGTTAGCCAAGGTTTTCTACTAAATGGCATGCCACAGTCCAGGGCATAGTAGGACCCCGGTGCCAATCATTTGTTTGCTGCCAGTCCAAAGGCAAGCCTGATTCAAAAATGGCTTCTTTCCCCACTGGCACCAGAAAGATAGGAAACACTGTGTTTAGATGTTGGAGACAAAAGTTAAGCTGCACATGTGAGGCTGCAAGCAGAATGTAGCAGAAGCGGGATGAAGTTGGTAATGAAACACGAGAGACGTGAAGCTTGTCTGAAACTGGGGAAGGAAAGGGTTAACATCCTTTGTAGCTGCAGTGCACTGGTAGATAAATGACTGCATGCATGTGTGTGGTCCTACATTGACATGTGACCATATGGACCATATAATATTAGTTAAAAAAGTAAAGAAGTCAGTGAGGGCATATAGATGATTAGAGGTTCCCTTACAGTACAGTTCAGAATTGTAACAGGCAGGTACTGTGCCTTCCTTATGGGTTTCAGGATCTGGTGCCCTGATTGCTCACCCCTGCCACATACTAGCATAGTTGTTTCATTTGCGCAACAGTTCTCAGCTTGCTCAACAACAAATTCCTGTGGCTAGGTCTCTCTGTGTGCTGAGTTTCAGATTTCCAAAATGGATTCTTCCTACCTTGACTATTTCAGGCACTCTGTTTTCTTCTTATTTCAGGGCTTGATCTAAAACTCATTGATATGACCAACCAACATGAAGAGGCTTTGAATCAGGCACCTGGCCATCTTAACTATAGACCTTCCTTCCAACTGTGGTAGTTTCAGGGGAGGAAGCAGTGACCTTGGCTTCTGTGTAGAACTTGGAGAGATTTGTTTTTGGGATGGTTCAGATTTTGGAAATAACATCAAAAAAGGGTTTTTCCAGTGAACTTTCCTCCTTGTACTCTGGGAATGCAATGTAAAGGCCAAGTCTAGGAAATGTCTCAAATCTAGAATAGAAAATAAAAGGATGGGACCTTTTGAAGGAGGTGGGAGGCATGCTTGCAACAACTGTGTCCTTGGTACTTGGAAGGGCTTCCCAAACACTTGGAGTTCTTCAGTAAACTAATGAGGATCCATAAGCCCTCACTTCCTCTGCAGCATGTACTTCCATCAGTATGTGGCCTTATGGTATTAGGACTACTCCTGCAGAGTCTGCCCAATCATTTGCTGCCCACATGCAAGTTGAAGACAGTTCTCAAGCACCTTGATAAGGTAAACTTCAAGCAAAACTACATGCCATATTATCAAACCAAACCAAACCTACTGCTACTGTTAGAAATAGAAGAATTGTCCTATTCTATCAGAACAGATCTCCACCTGATCCCATATCCTGTTTCCCATGTCAGCTAGTATTAGATTAGTGGATCTCAACCTTTTTTGATTTGAGGCACCCCTCAATAGACTCAAAGCACCCTTCCATAACTTTTGGGAATTGAGTGGCACACCATTTCAAAAACAACCTTATTTTTACAGTGTTTACCTCCTTGCAGAAGGACAGGCAGTTGGGGAGGTGCAGTGGCCAGGCAGAGAAGAGCCTGAGCATGCATATATCTACCCCTGGCTTATCTCCTCACACCTTGGGGCATCTTTCAAAGGATCATATGGCACCTCTGGGTGCCTCAGCACCCTGGTTGAGAATCAGTGTACTAGCTGTTCCAGTAGTTTTAAGATACTCTTATCTGGGTTGGACAACTTACTGCTTAACTCCCATCAGTCAGTGGTTTATCTGGGGGCTTATATCACTTCCATTAAAAAAGCAACCTTTGCTGATTAATGTAACTGAATGGTCCTGTTCTTCATAAGTCTGGCCAACCTTTGCTTGAATCCTGATAAAGTCTTGACTTCTATGACATTTCAATGGCTTCATTTAGGTATTTGGCATCCTTGTTTGGAGTCTTAAAAGAGAGGCCAAGCACTAAGGTGATAGAAGAGTCTGAACTGTTATCACATATCTAAGGGCCAACAGCTGAGTGCGCTGTAGATAGGAGATGGGAGTCAGCTTTGAAGAAGTTCATGCTTCTGCCACACACACTGACCATGTTTTATGATTAGAAATTGTTAGTCTTTGGGCTTGTCAGTTCATAATCCTCCAAAAGCACTATACTGTACCTATTACAAATTAAAACAGTGAGGGTCAGTCTGTCTGGCAGGAGTGCCACAAATTAAGCCCTGTGCCCTCCCCGAGCTTGAATCCAATCCCTTTCCCTTCCCTATCTGCTGCTCTGCTTCCTGCTTTCTGTCCTGTGCTCCCTGCCCCATCTGATGCTCTGCTTTCCGCTCCCTGCACTGTCTGCTGCTGTACTGTCTATTCCCTCCCTGATGTGCCACATGTCACACATAGGGGCTGCTCATGCAACTTGTGGCACTCGTACCTCAGGTTGGCCATCCCTGAATTAAAATCTCTTGCCATCCGTTGTGTGTAATCAAGATTTGTGTAGTGGCAAGAATGACTTGTTTGAGACCAGTTGACAAATGATGCTGGTTGGAAGATGCACCAAAAGAAAGGAGGGGAATTGTGCTTTTGCCTTCAAATATGCCATAAGTGAATTCTTACTTCCTCCTCCTTTTTTGGCTGCTATTTCTATGTCTGTTAAATCAAAATAGTAGTGCATACAGTGTGCCAGGGCTGCCTAGACAGATAAATATGAAGTCCATGCCTCAAAGGCAACTGTGAACTGCAGACTTAGATTCCTGTTGTCTTTCACTACTTTTGGATATCCCCACAGAGAAGAGCGAAGGCTTGAAGTGCCTTTTTATGTTTGCAGCTAGTCAGGATATTAGCCTTTCCTAACAAGTGTAGGTCTTGTTGTAGTTATCCAAGCCTTTCTGAATTTCCATCTAAATCACTGTATGCACTTTACAGGGGATACTGGGTATTAGGACATACAATTTGTGTTGCATACACTTTCATTCTAGATCCAATTCAAGATGTAAGTGACTCTTAAAAGTCGTACAAAGCATGTATTCAAGAAAACACCTGCTTTCCCATGTCCCGTTGTTACATTCATGATGACTTGACAAAGAGTTCCCGGAATTTTGTTGTCTAGGCCAACTGTAGAGAATCCTCATGTGTAACTTCAGCTTTGGAGGATTGCTGCTCTGATCACACCATGAGCTGTAATTGTTCTGGCAGGATTTGGTCTGAGCATATATGTTAGCATTTGCATGGTTGGGGTCTATGTTTACATGGACCAATGAGAAAGGAAAGAAAGTAGAATGATACACTTCAGAAGAAGAGTTTCAGTGTTGGGAAATGGTTTATTGAGCTCTCTTTCCTAAAGGCAACATTCCCTTTGAAGATGCTCTTGATACTATTTGACGATAGTTTTTTACTCTGTCTCCATGGTGTTCAAATGCGAGCTGTGGAATAACTGTTTTTTTGGTTCCCTGGATGAACAGAATATCAAAAAATAGAATTGTTTTGGCTCAACACACAACAAAATTGTTGTCTTGCCAAAAAAGCTGAAAAATAACGTTGTTTCCAGTTGAAAGCAATATTTCATTTGACCTGAAACGAACTGTTTAATTTCCCCCTCAAGTTATTTTTACATTTTAAAAATTAGTTTAGTAGATTTAAATAAATGTAGTCCCACAACAGCATCATTTCAAAATGGAAAATCAAAATATTTTATTTTGATAAAATTGAAACAGAACATTTCAAAATATCCAATTTGTATTTTTCTTCAGCTGAAACTTTGCCAAATTTAGCACAAATCCACAAATATTTTTGCCTGACTCAAAGTATATTTTTTGGTCAATAAGTAATGTCCCTGCTACATTTCATCCAACCTCTAGCTATAATTGGAGTTCTGTGCTTCTAATGAGAGCAGAATACCAACAGTGGGAATTTCTTGTAAAGCTCTAAAAGAATTTTGTCAGTTATCAATGGGGCCAGATCCCTTTCCCCCCCTGAAAAAAGAAAAGTAACTAGAATAGGACTTAATGGATTTTAGATGCAAGACTGTTATCCAAAATACCCCTGGTCTCAGTAATCACCCCATCCTTGTCTCACTAGGTGTCTCTTTTTGACTGAAATTCCCTGGATGTTTGCAGTTCTCTTTTTTTATGCATACCCAAGACAGTCCTGGTCTAAGCAGATTGGCACCTAGCTCACCCATAAACTAGGTACTGCAGTCTCCCAAGTCTCCTGAGAGATCTGACCTAGTAAATGTGCTCAAAGCTCCCTTAATACAAACACTGACACCATCAGGTCCCTCATAACATGCAGTCATTGAATCTTTTAACATGCTGATGGTGAAGCTGGTGCCCCCAGCTGTTTTATATAATAGCTTAGTTCAGCAACTTGAGTACAAGGCAAAATTCCAGGAGGAAGGAATAGGAAAGCAGAAAAGAACGGAGTATAACTGGAATAAAAGAAAGAAAAGGAAAAAATAAAGAACTGAGTATGAAGAGTAAATAACAATCTATGACAGTGTCCTAAATACTCGTTAGACTGCTATTAGCAGTGGCAGTGGGTGGCTAGTGAGTTTGGGGACCATTACAATTGCACAGTTTGTAAACATTAGCCTTGGTCAGGAAGCTGATTGCTGCTGATCTGGGATCAGTTTCTCATATTTGGGATCAATGTCCAGTCCTTTATGCATGTGAACAGGCACCATGAGCTTAGTGGCCATTCATACAGAGAAAGGCCCTCACGTTTCTTGCATCACTGCTTGCAGGATCGGGGCTTATATTTATGGATGATTTTTAAATTTTCATGTCTATTTCAGACATATCATAGAGATATGATCAAGGGTATTATACTCAACACAACCCAACCTCCTGGTCTGGATTCAGACTGCAGGGCTCTTTGTTGGCCAGATCTTGTAGTAGTGGCAGAGGTTAACACAGATGTTGCTCAACCCCATCACTGACATGGGGCACCAAGAGGGCTGTATTCAGCTATTTTGGCAGCAGGCCCTGCCCCCACTTTCCTTACCCCCAACTCCCCAACCCCTTTAGGAGCTCCACAAGCCAGACACAAGCTTCCCAGGCCTGATTCAGCTTGCAGGGCATATGTGTGCCACCCCTGAATGTAATGAATCAGGATTGTGTTTCTCAGTGAATAAATGGTCTAAAGTGATTTCAGTTTTGATTTCTGTTTCATAACTTATAGTATTGAATCATAGAAAATTAGGGTTGGAAGGAATCTCAGGCAGTCATCTAGTCCAACTCCCTGGTCAAAGCATGACCATCCCCAACTAGATCATCCCAGCCAAGGCTTTGTTTAGCTGGGTCTTAAAAACCTCCAAGGATGGAGAATTCACTATCTCTCTGGTAACTTGTTCCAGTGTTTTACTACCCTCTTAGTGAGAAAGTTCTTCCTAATATTTAACCTAAACTTCCCTTGCTGCAACTTGAGACCATTGCTCCTTTTTCTGTATAGCAGGGGTGACCAACATCTGGCCCATGGGACTGTATCATTTGGCCTGAAGGGCTCCTATGGGTCCAGAACTTGGCAGCAGAGGTGCCCCTGCTTCTGGATCTGGGGCAGTTAATATTGCCTGTGTTCATCCTCCTATCACATTTCTGGGTCTGTAGGGAGCCCTACAGGCTGCATCATGTAGCTTTGTATACCAGACTAAGCCAAAAGACCAATTCTGTGTGCCAGATAGGGCTTGCAGACCAATCCCATGCCACTTATCTGGCCCACAGACTGACACTATGGCATTCATCGAGCCCCTCAGGCCAAATGAGTTGAGTGCCCCTGCTGTCTAGTTTGCAACCTGATGTTAAGCATGTAGATAGAAAATTTCATTTGAAGATCTCAAAGTATTACATGGAATTGAAGCATTTTGGGTTGAATGGATGCCACATGTATCTTCCCTGCCAGAATCAGCCCTCCCAAATTGTGGTGTATGTCTTAAATGGGGAGGCTCTTTTTTCCTTACTGGAAGAAAGGCAGGGGCAATAGGCAGCCATAAAAGCGCAGTGTCTGCTTGTTTCAAAAAGGATGCTGCTTCTCTGTGAGCCTGTAAGCTCAAGGGGCAGAATTCAGTGTTAAATAACCCTCTTATAGCCTGAGCTCTGTTGATTGTGCCTGAGATGGCAAGTGAGCTGCTGCATGCAGTCTGTGCTATCCTGATGAAGGCGGTGTGGATACAACATTTTGTTATTTACAAGAATTTATATAAAGAACTATTTACAGTAAAGACATAAAACATTTACTACAGGCTTAGCAAGTGTCAGGGGGCCTTATGTAAGTCCTACTGGAAACATAGGCCATGTTAACACATTGCCCTACATTGTCGTAGCAAAGCACGATGTCACCATATGGTGTGCTATGGTGATGTAGTGATCATGTGAGTCTATACATGCCCGGCAGCTACTTCACAGTAGCAGCATGCTCCCCCATTTTAGTGTGCCACTATGGTGAAGTAACAGCTAAAGTAACTATGTGCCATGGTACTTCCAAAAGGAAGTACTAAAGCATGGCACAGTAACAATGTCACCATAGGGCAATATGGAGATGTGCCCACACCATCCTGGAAATGTGGCATCACAGGAAAGTCTGTGATACCAGGAAGTCCTGGAAACCACACTTCCTGAACACTCTATGTTTCCACGAGTAGTTTTTGTCACACAGGGCACATCTACACAAAACATTACTGTGGAGTTGTTTAATTAGCTCTGCAATGAACATCTCAGCGTTTACATGTGTGCTCTATTAGACTGCAGGAAACTAATAAACTGCTCAGCAGGTTAGTACTTGTAAATACAAGTATTATCCTGCTGCAGAGCTTTTTTGTGTGTAGCAGCCCACATGTAGACACTGACCTGGCTGGCTAGGGCAGGAGGGTGCTTCAATCCAGAAGCTGCCTGCCAGCTAGCCCCACACTGAAGCACCCTCATGCCCCAACCAGCCCCTCCACAGCATGGTGAGCCAGGTCAGTGCAGCCCTGGGCTGGGTAGCTGACCCCCCAAGCCAGCTGGGGCTGGTCTGACCTGGCTCAACATACTGCAGCCCCAGGTGCACATGTAAACATGGTGCCTGGGAGCAATAAACTGTGGAATGATATGCAGTGAAATTTATTGCTTTGCATTAATGTTCACATGTAGACATGCCCAGAGTCAGCCACAACTCTAGAAAAATCTTTTTTTTCTACATTCTGCCTTTCAAAAACAAGTCGTGTTTCATATTTGTAGGTGTGTGGCATGCAAGACAATACAGTAGTTTATGTATAAAATGCTGAATCTAATTTTTAATACTCCCATGAGATGAACATTATTTATTTTTCCCATTTTTCAGACAGATAGATTAAAGCATTTTAGGAGATTAACTGATTAAATAATGCTCCTAAAATGAAGCCTCAGATAGGCAAAAAATGCTTACACATGTACTAAACTCCCACTGACCTCCATGGAATTTTAAGCAGAAGCATAAAAATAAGCGTAAATGTTTTTTCTGAATTGGGGCTTGGCAAGAAAATGGAACTGGGAATAGTGCAGCAAAAGAAACTTTCTTATAACCATTTTTTTTTGCTTTAAGCATTAGGAAACACTGCCACCTTGTAATAAAGAGAAAAATACTATCACTGTTTGATATGATTATCACACTGTTTGCATTGTAATTCATGAATCTATCATTCGATTCCTTTTAATTGGCTTTCTTTGACTGCACCGTATTACTTTACTGCATACTGCTTGCACAATGTTTTGTGTGATCTAATATTCTTTGTTCAAAACTGCAAAAAATCTAAATAAGGAGTATAGCATGTTGTATCTGTATAGGCATCAGCTAATGTTTTTTATGGCATATGGTACTTCAGAAGCCATATGTACCACTGTTTAGTGATTCTGGCTAAGAGGCACAGAATGGTGAAATCCAACTGCCAGGATTTCTGAAAACAAATATGTAAATGCTCCAGTGCTTTTGTTATTCATAACATACCTCTAACACAGCACATACAATATGCTGTTCATTCTGTAACTAGTACAACTACTAACCCATATTTAATTTAGTTCTAATTTTTAAAGGTTTTTCATAATATTTGAGCTCCTCTCATTACTTTACTTCCTTCTTCATAGCAGTTAATGTTAAATAGTAACTTTAAAACTATTTGATTTAGTAGGGGAGCTTTATCATTTTTACTTGGATTATATGTTTATCTGTTGGTCTAACAATGGAACAAAGCAGCACACTGTTGCAATCAGTTGGGAGCCCTCATTATAACTATGAGTAATGCAATGAAACAAGAAAGGGAAATGACATATATATGATGAAAAATTCTATGCAATGAAATTGGTGAAACTGGGGAATAGCCTTCCAAGGGAAGCTGCTGTTTGGTGCCACTGCTTGGCTCATTTTAAGTTACTGGAAAGAAAAATCTCCTGAAAATTTATTTGGAGAAATGATCATTGTGCTGGAATATATGACTTCAAAGGTCTTTTCAAGGGATGGGTCAGAGCTGTACAATTCCAGTCTAAATCTGGAATCTCTTCTAAAGTTGTCCAGTCACTTCCAGAGAAGCAACAGAGATGTAATCCATTGGTATAGTCAGAGACATTGTCTGGCCTGCTTTCAAAGTGGTGCACTGATATTGACACTGGAATCCTTGGTGTAACATTAGGAGCCGCCTGCAGGATTGTGAGGTTATAGTATTGCCAACCCCACCATGTCAAAAATCATGAGACAAACTCTTAAAAAATTCAAGAGATTGCTATGTAAATTATGAGATGCTACTTTTGAAGTGTGTGTGTACAGGGGAGTTATTTGTGAAAGTGTGGGGAGCTGTGTGTGTGTCGGGGGGGGGGAGGTTGCAGCCTGGGGAGAGGGGGCCCCTGCACACCCTGGCAGGATGTAGGGTACTATGGGCCAGGAGTGAGAGGCAGTAGCATGGCTGGGGGAGGCTGTGGCTTGGGAGTAAGAAGTAGATACACAGACACACAGAGACACAGACACACAGATAGCACCCAGATGGTAAGTGGAGGGGTACAGGCGGGGAAAGGGGGCAGATCAAGGTCTCCACAGTGAGGGAGGGAGCGGGGTAGAAGCACAGGTGGGGTGAATGTAGCCCCAGTGCCAGGGTGGGTCATCCAGAGGCATGGGCGGGGGATGGGGGGAGGGCATGGATCCCCTCTGCTGTGTGCAACCCCAGGGAGGTATGGCAGGCATGTGTTGCCCACAGGGCAGAGATGGGCTGCCCATTGTGGGCTCGGGGCTCTGCCCTGAGAGCTCAGCCATGTGGCACCACTGTGTTTTCTGCTGCTGGGTGGGCAGAGAATACACTGTGTGGCCAGTGCACTCTATGTCCCCTGCCCACCCAGCAGGTGGCAATGGTATTGTATGGCTGAGCTCCCAGGGCAACAAAGGCAGCAGGGCACAGCCCACCAGCCCACAGTGTGGGCAGTCTGCCTCTGCCCTGCACACAAATCTGGGGGGCACATGCCCCCCATGTCTCCCCCAGGGGTGCGCACTACAGGCCAGAGCTGCCCCTGCCCCCCACTCTCCAGATGAGCTGCCTGCTCATGACCCACTCCAGCCCAGGGCCCCATTCAACCAAGCCCCTTCCCCACTCCCTCCCTCCCTCACCATGGGGGCCTCAATCTGCCCTCCTGCATATCCTTTCCCTTTCCCTCTAGCCTCTTCCCCTCCACAGACTTACCAGGTGGGTGCTTTCTACATGTGCCAGAAGGAAAATCCTGAGATTTGAGGGTGGTATCCTGAGATTGCAAGTTAGGGTTAATTTAATTTGGAAATCGGGAGTCTTGCAACTATTTTGTGAGAGTTGGCATTACTGAGGTTATAGCAAGCATCAGAGGCACTGTCATTGTTTAGTTTGCTGCAGTGTAATGTTTTCATAGTTTCATAGTTGGTAGGGTCAACCTGAGCAGATCAAGTTCAACTCCCTGCCATGGCAGGAAAAAGTACTGGGGTCAAACAACCCCACCAACCTGTACATCTAGCCACCTCTTAAAGACCCCCAGGGTAGGAGCCAGCACCACTTCGCTTGGAAGTTGGTTCCAGATCCTGGCTGCCCTGACAGTTAAGTAGAACCTCCTGATGTTTAGTCTGAATCTACTTTCTGCCAGCTTGTGACTGTTATTTCTAGTCACTCCTGGTAGTGGTCAGGGGAACAGGGACTCCCCCAATGCCTGCTGGTCTCTTCTGACTAGTTTGTAACAGGCCACTCGATCCCCTCTCAGCTTTCTCTTGTGGACCCTTTCCATGCTGTCCACATCACTTTTGAGGTGCGGTGTCCAGAACCAGATGCAGTACTCCAGCTGTGGCCTGACCAGTGCTGCATAGAGGGGGAGGATCACCTCCTTGGACCTGCTCGAGATGCATCCGTGGATGCATGACAAGGTATGGTTGTCCTTCCTGATTGCATCCCCACACTGCCGGTCCATGTTTATTTTGGCATCAGTAATGACTCCAAGATCCTTTTCTGCCTCTGCACGGATGAGAAGGGAGTCCCCAGCCTGTAGGTATGCTGCTGGTTCTTCCCCCCCAGGTGCAGTACCCTGCACTTGTCAGTGTTGAAATCCATCCTGTTCTCATCCGCCCACCCCTGTAACCTGTCCAGGTCTGATTGCAACCTATTCCTCCCATCTAGCATTCCCACATCTCCCCACATCTTAGTGTCATCAGCAAATTTGAACAGGGTGCTTTTTACCCCCTTGTCCAAGTCACTGATGAAGATGTTGAACAGTGAGGGCCGGAGGACCGAGCCCTGGGGGACCCCACTGCCCACATCCCTCCAGACTGAAAATGACCTGTCTACCACCACTCTCTGGGTGCGGCCCGTCAGCCAGTTGGCAACCCATTTGACTGTGTGGGTGTCAACACCACAGTCCCCCAGTTTCTTAATGAGAATGGGGTGAGAGACAGTGTCGAAGGCCTTCTGAAAGTCCACTGCTACCCCTGCATCTAAGGATTTGTTGACCTGGTTGTAGAAGGCCACCAGGTTGGTCTGACAGGATCTGCCTCTAATGAACCCGTGTTGGTTGCCCCTAAGCATAATCTCCCCTGCTGGCCCCTCGTGGACATGTACCAGGATAATTCTCTCAAAAACCTTACCCAGGATCGAGGTAAGACTAACTGGCCTATAGTTTCTCAGGTCCTCCTTCCTCCCCTTTTTGAAGTTGGGAACCACATTGGCCCTCTTCCGGTCCAGTTTTGTTTGGGTGTAACATGTAGGTAGCAAATAAGCAGTAATAGGAAGAAATACTACCTAGTGGTGACTCCCAATGATATTATGCTCTTCCTCTTATACAAATAGAAGACAACTGATCAAATATATTTGGGATTTTGCTCAAAATATCTCAGAATTTTGCTATTTAACTTCAAACTTCAGTATTGAAATTTTGACTATCACAAATGTTCATAAATTCTTGTTTGGTCAGCTTGGATGCAATCATAATTGGCTGTGTCTTTTGTTTCTTTTATATAGGTTGTATCTACATAGCTGTAGCAGTGTCCCATAGCCCCTGCTACTTGAAGAGTAGGAAATGAGCACCAAAGAGTTACAATCAAATAGGTAGTTGAGCAAGATTCAGCTGCAAAGTAAACAGCTAGGGGAAGCCACAGTTAGGAGTTAAAGTGCAATGGGGGGACTTCAGGAATGCTAACCGCACAGGTATAAGCAGAAAGAGCTTCAAGCAGGTAAGAGGGAGATAACTGCAGCTCAGTGGCTAAACTGCAGTAAATCAGAGGAGAATTGGGTTGATTGGAAACCCCTGGGCAAGGTGGAGTCATGTGACCAAAAGGGATGGCACTTCAGAATACTAAAAGCCTGGCTCCTAAGCTAAAGAGCTTTGTCTGTTTCTGCCTCTTGCTGAAGGTGGATCCTATGCTGTTAAAGAAGGGACACCGGGATCTGGTGGGCTGTGTGGGGCTGAAGCTAAGCAGTGGGAGATAACAGCTCTGTAGAGTTGGGGGTTTAGGGTGGGCTGAACCTACTACAGGGCCAGGGGCCCAGTGTTAGAGATTCAGGGTAGACTAGAGCCAATGAGCCTGGAACATGAGAGGGCAGTGTTAGAGGACTAGGTGCCCAAGAAGACAGAGTAACATCTGTGAGGTATGGGTGTGGCTACAGGGGTAGCAAGAGGCCATGACTGTAGCCCATAAGGTAGTTAAGGCCAGCAGAGTCAGAGTCCTTGACAGAAGCTGTGTACTTTAGGGTTAGAGCCCTGAGTCAAGTGGGCCAAAACTGAGAAAAAAGAGGAGTCCTGTTCAGGGCAGAGCTGAGCCTGAGGAGGAGCAGAACTAGGTGGAAGGCCTGGAGTGCATTGGCCTTGGAAGGCAGTCTTTCCTTAAAACAATTACAATTGGCAAAGCAGCAGGGTGAGACTCTGAGAGGCCGGTGCGGGGAGGGCTGCTACCATGACATAGTGTTGTGTGGAGATACCTGAGCTACCTCAGGCAGTGGAAGCAGCATGAATTGTATTGGTTCAGAGCTCTACCTGAGCTACTCCCCTATTTTTGAGGGCAACGTGTTATGTGGATGTATCCATGGCCTCTGACAATGGAAAGTGCATGTATGATTATAGGTGTTTCATAGTTTCATAGTAGCTAGAGTCGGAAGGGACCTAGGTAGATCATCTAGTCCGACCCCCTGCCTTAGCAGGAAAGAGCACCGGGGTCAGATGACCCCGGCAAGGTGCTCATCTAACTTCCTTTTAAAAATCCCCAGGCTAGGAGCCTGCACCACTTCCCCTGGAAGCTGGTTCCAGGCCCTAGCCACCCTGACTGTGAAGTAGCGCCTCCTAATATCTAATCTAAACTTACCCTCCGCCAGTTTGTGACCGTTATTCCTGGTCACTCCTGGCAGCGCACGGGGGAACAGGGACTCCCCCAATACCTGCTGATCCCCCCTGACCAGTTTGTAGCAGGCCACAAGGTCCCCCCTTAGCCTTCTCTTGTGGAGGCTAAACAGGTTCAGGTCCCGTAGCCTATCCTCATAAGGCCTGCCCTGCTGACCCCTGATCATATGAGTAGCCCTCCTCTGAACTCTTTCCATATTGTCCACGTCCCTCTTGAAGTGTGGCGCCCAGAACTGGACGCAGTACTCCAGCTGCGGCCTGACCAGTGCCGCATAGAGGGGGAGGATCACCTCCCTGGACCTGCTCGAGATGCATCTGTGGATGCATGACAGGGTACGATTGGCCTTCTTGACTGCCTCCCCACACTGCCGGCCCATGTTCATCGTGGAGTCAATGACGACTCCAAGATCCTTTTCCGTCTCCGTGCTGGCAAGAGGGGAGTTCCCCAACCTGTAAGTGTGGTGCAGGTTCTTCCTCCCCATGTGCAACACCTTGCACTTATCAGTGTTAAACCCCATCCTATTCTCATCCGCCCACCGTTGCAACCTGTCAAGGTCAGCTTTTCCTGTGTTCAGCAGGAATATATTGTATAAACCAAATTCAGTATTGTATAAACCAAATTCACTGGGTCAAAATGAATTCTCTGCAACTTGATGGATTTCTGTGTTAAATCAAAATGATCCTCCACTTCCTATCTTCTCCAGGTAAGAACATGGTTCTTACATGTTTCTTAGCCCTGATCAACCATGTCCTATATGGATGATGTCTGTCCCTGCTGATTTCTATGACTGTGGAATCATAAATTTTCTCTTCCTTTTAATAATCTCATCCCCCGCAACTGTCATCCATTGTTAACAAAAATACTTTTGCTTTGGGCAACAAGCTATGATAGATTCCCTAGGGATCTACCCTACTGGAAGCTTTTTTGTGGGGGAAAGTCACAAGTAGAACCAAGCTTAATTAGTTGCCTTCAAGCTGAGACTGGAAATAAGAGATTGGGTCTGAAGAGCATGTGGAACACTTAAAAGTTAGGCAAGAGCTGCTTATTCAGAAGTCCAGTAGATGTTGTGCATAAAATGTGTAAAACTGAAGCAGGGCCTGGAACCTATGCATACCTTTCACAAGTAAGTTTGCTAGGCAACACCAATTATTCTAACTCTTGCATGTCTTTCTCTCCCTCTCTTTTCCTTCTTCTGGCCCAAAGAATGTTTAAATTCTTTTCTGCAAAGTGTTACAGCTTGACAAGAAAGGTGGAGAGTTTCTTCCCTCCCGCTCGCTTTTAAAATTGGCCTGTAGCCAGGTGGTTTGGGCAGGAAGCAGGAGATGTGGATGTGATTCCCTTTGGGCACAGGAGGAAATAGAACTTGCAGCCTCCTCATCTTGGGTGAGTGTTCTAATGACTGTCTCCCCAAATGGGGGTTGTTAACATTGCTGCCCTACCCCCAACTCTGGGGGCCAAGGACAGAACGGAGGACTGGCCCACAGAGTGGGCACCACTCCCTAAGCTGGAAAGGGGAGGGGTCTAGCCAGGCTACAGGCTTTATAAAGACTGTGAGCTGCCCTGGGTCATCCTTCAGCATTGTTCTTTGGTAGAGAGAAACAATGAAAAGGGAGTGGATGTGGGATGGGATGGGATGGAATATGGAGAAATAATTTATTTTTCTTTGGAGATAAAGAATGAGGTTGGAAGGTGAGGCTGGTATGGGCCAGGGGCTCCATCGGGTCAGAGACGGGTGAGTGGATTGGAGTGAAGTGAGATGGATTGCTTTTGAATTTGAGGTTTTGGAGAAGGAGTTTTCCTGACTGTAATATTCTAGTCTGTGTTTTATATGGTACTTTGTTTCTTATTGGGGGAAATTATTTGCCTTTTTATTAGATGGATGAAAAAAACAAACATGAAGCTCCATTCTTCATGTGGCTTCCTTGCTCTCTGTACAACCTTAGGGTTTCAAAGACTCAATAGCAGCTTTTAGTTCTGCGATATTGTTATTGATTCACCTAGGTAAACCAAGTATATTTGAAAATATACGTGGAAAATCAAGGAAGCGTTTTACAAAACTTCCATGAAAATTCCTTTTTGGAAATCACAATTACTTTTTCATGAGAACATTTTTCAGAAATGTCCCCATCTCCCATTTAAAAAATGCAAAGCTTTAAGCCATCTCCAGACATAATAAAATAGGCCATCATATGACTCATTCTCAAGATGTCAGCACCTGGAATTTCCTTTCCTCATCTGTATTTAACTGCAATATTGTACAACATATTATATAATATCATTGACTGATCTTAGTGGTGCTGCTGCAGGCTTTTTTCTATAGCTATCTTCAAATACTGGAGGTCAGACACAACTATTCTGCTACCTGGATGTAGCTGTTCATAGATGAATACTTTTGTATGCAAATCCGTGGTAATAAGCTGTCCACATATCCAAAGATGTGCAACAGGTCTAGACTTGTAAACCACTGGCTTCTCCTTTCATGCTATTGTAAAACAAGACTCTGCTTACCTCCACCTAAAGTCAAGAGAATTATACCAGGTAAAGCTGAAGGTAGGGAACCCCAGCAAGACGCACTGAATAAATAGACAAGAATGAAATGCGTGCAGGCCTTTGTGTTGCTAATCTCTTCCAAACGTGAATGAAACCACTCAGCTCTAAGTTCTCTTGTCTTGCTGTCCCTTATGGAACTTTCTCTCACTCCAGTAAACATTTACCTGTACGAGTAGTCTCATGGATGTCGGAGTTGTTCTAGTACCATTGATATTTGCCTGCATCTGAGGAGGTAATACTCATTAACAAGGGAATGATTTGCTAAGAATCTGTTGCTATCTGCAATCTGTTCTACCAGTACATGGCAGCAAGATGGGTTAGGATTAGGAATAATGTGGTAGGGGGGGAACAACAAAAGGAAAGTCGTATCAGAATAAAGTAAACAAACGACTCAAGAATGCCAGCAGAGAAAGTCATGATCGTGTCCCCTAATGAGGCATGAAACTGTCATGAAACAAATGCAAGATTAATTTTTTTAAAGGTGATAAGAAATGTTTGGGGCAAGAAAAAAATCCCCAAGCATTTTCTGCCTGAAAGCAAACATCATGAACAAAGAGGAAACAAAAGTAGACTAATAAACAACATGTTTTACATTCCACAACATGAATGAGCTAAACCACAATCATAAGAGAGAGGAAAAGAAAATAAAGACAAAGGAGGGTGAAAATGGGAGCAAAATAAACTGGCAAGTGTGTAGCTACCTGATAAAATACACTGTACTAAGGGAGGATGGCTAAAGAGAGCATTTTAAAAGAATCATACCTTGTATATTGGTGTATATGGTAAATGAGAGGTATTGTCCTTTACTACCTGCATAAGTAAATCTTATATGACTAGTCCTGGACTAGCTGATGACTTAAGAATACAGAAGGACTGTTAATAAAGGTGGCAGGATCCAAATACAACTGACTTGCCTCAGGGATGTCCCTTACAAAGCATAAATATAAGTGGCAATTGTTGGTTGCGCTTAAGGGAGCAAATTTGACAATGCTTCTAGTTGGTTGTGTGGCTGTTGTGGTAACAGACATATGGGGGTTCTTAAAGAGGTGAGTTACAGTTGCTGGTGCATCTGGGTCGTACTGGATAACACCTGCACCATGATAATAAATAAATAATAAATAATGCAGGATGGGGAGCTATAAAGAGCAGCACATACAGTAATGACATAGGATGATGCATTAGGTAAGTGTTGAGTAAACATAAAGGGTAAAAAAGCCTCTGCATTTTGGACAGTGTCCCAATGAACTGCCTTGTTTTCTCTCTCCCACATCTTTAAATAGGGGCATGTGTTTGAAAATAGATGGCCTAGCATGACCTTTCCTAACACACAATACACAGACTATGTCCATGACTCACCTCCTGTACAAAAGATTTTCTGTGGCAGAGAAAATGGCTAATAATTTAATGTGGAGGTTGCTATCTTATCTTGGTGTTTGTAAATGAATTGCTAAGGGTGAAAACAGACATTCCCTTTAGTAGCCTTTGTGCCACCATAAAAAATTTTCTGGTGGCACAAAGGTCAAGCAAACAGGCATCTGCATCTCTTGTCACATTGGGCTTACAAATGTGGTATCAGTTTGTACTCCTATTTAGAAGCAGGTGTCTGTTTACTTTCTGGTAGGAGGGTACTGGCAGCCTGGAGCTGCCCAGCCACTCCAGGCAGGTGCTTCAGGGTTTGAGAGCTCCGATATCATCTCTTAAGTCCTGGAAATACCTGCCTAGGTTTATAGAACAAGTACATGCTGCATGTAGTCAGCATTACAACTAGCTGTTGGGAAGAAAGAAGGTTTTAGGCTAGAAATAGATGCCACCAAATAAAGTGGATTATCTGTGATAGGATGTATCCTAGCACAGCTGCTTTGCTTGACTGGGTAAAACATGATTTGCCTCCTGAATTAATCCTGTGGGATAATGGGTGACATGTTCTCCCATAGCTTGAGGGGTCCTGGCCTGTGTACCCTGGTAATTCCCATACAGTGAAGCACCCTGGAGATCCCATGAGTGTCATCTCTAGAAGCAGGGAAGCCCTGACTTTCCCTACTTTTGGAGATGCACCCTGGAAATCCTGGGGGCATGTTTCTGGAAGTGGGGAAACCCTGACTTTGCCTGCTTATGGACGTGCATCCTACCAATTCCCAGGCATATGTTTCTGCAAGCAAGACAGCGAGACAGGTATTCCCATGATTTGAGGGGGCTGATATTGCATGGGAATTCCCAGCATATGCAGGTTTGCGCCCCTTAATTCCCAGGAAAGCATATTGTCCTTTTTTTCTGCATGGTCAATGGATAGGACAACAAGCTATGTGTGTTCCGCCCAATGAAGTGGATCAGCTGTGATGGGGCATATCCCATCACAGGTGATCCACTTTATTTGGTGATATCTATTTCTAGACTAAGACTTTTTCCTTCATCTCAGAAGATAATTGTGATGCCTGTTATATGCAACATGTGCTTATTCTATAAAATCCAGATTAGACTTGAAGTCCAGTCTTCTGTGTTTTCATGGAGTTGGCTAAACAAATCTTGTGAGTTTGCATGTTGTTTTTACACCTAAGATTTTAACACATTTCACATGTGATTCTTTCTATTTTTGTTGCAAACCCAACCCTCTTCATTTGTAGCTGGGCGCACAGACTATCTAATTTTAGTTCCTTGTACTGCCATAGGCTTCCTGGGTTATCTGGGGCAAAGCACCTCAATATTTCTGCACTTCAGCTATCCATTAGTGTAGTAGGGGTAGTAGTAGTTCCTTCCTTCCTAGGGATGTTCAGAGAGTAGTTTTATTAATGTGTATGGAGGCCCAAAACATTAATGTGTATGGGTCCTACAAATTGTCCCTGGTGTTTTCAAAGAAGACTGCACTCAAGCATGTCCCATCTACCTGCTCCTACTCACATGTGCCAAACCTGAAATACAGTGATGAAGTTGGTTTAGGAATTTTCCCATGGCTACTCTAGAAACTATGGATACCTCCAGAGTAGCTTCAGCCCTGTATTTCTGGGTTTTCTAGGTGCAAGCAGGAGCAGATGGGTGGAACATTCTCAAAAGCTTCCTTTGCAAGAGTGCTGAGGATGTGGTGTAAAGATATCTTCAAATACTAGGGTGGAGTAAGTTGTATGAAGACCGAGAGAAAGAGAACTCCAATATTTGTTCCTTGCAAAGTGAATGAATTCATTCCATTCTGCAGCTGGTGCCACTTTCCTTTTGCTAGCTGGCATAGATTATCCTTTTCCTTTCTGGTCTGTCTCACCTTCCTTTCAAGTTTTGACTCCCTCTAATGGAGAGGTGTTTATGGAGGGCAGGAGAAAATATATCTAATGGCCAAGTACTTGCTGTTAACCTGGAAGTGGAAAAAAGACCAGTGGAAAAAATCCATTCTGTTGTACATGTTCTTTTTCACAAAAATAAAACAGATGGCTCTTCCTTTCCTTACCTGAAATTTCCCATGGTAACAAACAAGGTATTCATGAGAGAAAATTTGACCAAACATATATTTAAATAAACTTTTGATAAACCAATTAAGTCCACAGATGTTCAGCCATTTGTATCGACTATTTTGTTGCCTGGGTGGTAGGTGGCTGGTACCCCTTCTTCAACTGAAAGGATGTTAGAGGGCATGAATGTGGTGTGGGAGTGTGACTACCTAGCATTAGGCCAGCTCACCTCCCTCCCCTGCAGAGCAAAGACCAGGGATACCCAGTGATGCTTAACTATTTACATATTTCATTTACAGTGCAGTATCAATAAAACTTATTAAAAATGTACATATATATACTATTTACAGATGTAAGTTTACAAGGACGGTAACTCTTATTAAACTTGTAGTCGGGCAATCTCAGCTGGGTATGGCAGATGAAGGCACTATATCATCACAGGTCTTGACCCTCAGTGGTCTTCCAGTTAGTGTTTTCCCCTGCCCTCAGCAGGTCTTCCAGGTAGCAGGCAAGGAAACAATCAGCAGTAAAATACAAGTTAAACAATAGGTCAGCAGATGAAACCTGGTAGGGATAAAGCAATGGTTTAAACATGCATAAGTGAGATGACATTAATAAAATGTAATATGTTAGGATAACAAACACAATGAAAGCAAATATTGAATAAGGGATGCTGTAGCAGGCCCTTAAGCAACTGATCCACTAGTAGGCAGAACAAGGCAGTTCATAAGCATCTCATAATACAACATTACAGTATGCAAGTTTACAGTGAAGGTCCCAACAATATAAGGAACAAGGACGACAACAATGGTACAGCAATTGTGCCCAAAGGGAAGGAATAATGCCAGGGAAAAAGTACAGATTAACATAAAGAAACACTGTTACCCACCTCTAGCCCTCATGATTAGAATGGCTCAGTGACCATGAAGCCACCCCCTGATGAACAGGGCCCTTAACTCCTGCTTGCCAAAACTGTGTCTCCCCCACCCACCCCTTTGATCACCAAAAGGGGAAGGACCTGCAGAAATCATCTTTTCTTCCTCCTTGGAGCTGCAGTCCCCTACCTGGGTAATTTATGACTCCCAGCAGTTTTGATGGGCTTGGCTTGTCTCTCTGTTGGTAGGTTGGCTGCGGAGGCTTCCCCACTTGCTGGGATGGTCGTTATGTTCTGCTGTTGCTTGCTGCAGAAAGGCCTGAGCTGCCTTGTGCATTCACCTGGCCTGTCACCGCTCTGTGCACTGAGGGACTCCATGCAGGGATGAGGATCCACACTGCCTTGTGCAGCCATGGGGTCCCTTCAGCTCCATCCAGGCCCCATGTACCACTCTGTGTACTGTGGGGCTCTCTCCCAGTTCTGTGCACCATGGGGCTTCTGCCACTTGCAGGGGTGGAGACCGGTTTTGCCTTGTACAGCTGCAGGGTCCTTTGAGCTTCCTCCCAGGCACCATTCTGTACACCGTGGGGCTCATGCTTCTTGCAGGGAGGGGGAACCTGCATTGTCTCATGAAGCCATGAGGTTCCTTCAGCTTCCTCTGGACTCTGTGCACTGATGCTGGGGCTCAGATGCAGCAGCCTGCTGCTTCCCTCTCAGTGGAGGCATCTTCAGGGTGCTTCTGGGGCAATAGCTCCATCCCGCTAGTCAGGTCCCCTGTCTCTTCTGCAGCCCTTTGTCCCTTGCTGAAGCTGGGCATGGGGCTTTTATCCCTTCTGAAGGCTCTACTCCCAGACTGAAAACAGACCAATGAGAAAGCTTGAGGGATTAGTTCCTCAAAGTCCTCTTCTTCATTTCATCCCTGGGTCAAGCCTGCCTCTTGCCTCTTGATTGGTAGGTGAGGGAAATGCCCCCACCAATTGGCCTGAGCCATTCGAGCTCAAGCCAACAACCTGGGGTGCTGGTGAGCCCACCAGCTAGCCTGCCACAGTTTTAATACCTTATTTGCATATGTATGTCAGTATTTACATTTGTGGGAGAATACATACTATATTTACTTTCATATCACACACAGTTTCCCCAAAAAGCAGCTTTCCAAAATTGGGGTGTGTGGATTAAGCAGGGAATCTGATTTTTTGCCCAGAATAGAAGCATCCTTTCTGGGGTTCCTGCCCCACAATGCAGCAGCAGTGGCATTACTATTCAGGCAACTGAGGGAGTCAATTGACTTAACTGTTCTTCACTCTAAAGGTGTTAATGATCATCTCTCCTTTTTAATAGTCTTAATGTTCCATGTCTCAAGCTAACCTTTCTTAAGGAAATTTTGTTGTCTGCTAGCTGCTCCTGGTATCTCTCCTCTTATTTTGCAGCCCTGGAGACTCTTTAGCTCTTTTCAAAATCATAGATCCACACATTGAGACTAGTCTTCAGCAGCAGCTAGGGTTTCAGTTTTTAGTTAAGCAGGAAAGAGAGGGGGAGTGAGTTGAACTAGGCTCTTTTCCTGCTCTGTGCAGCCATAACTCTGGACAAATATTTTTTCTTCACTCTGCCTTTCAAAAACAAGGTGTATATTTATTCTAGGTCATGTTGTAAGTGAGAAAATATGGTATATTAGGCCAAGGTGGTGATAGATCATGGTGTAGTTTGTGTTATAGTAATGCCTTGGGGCTCCAACTCATGCATGTTGTATGAAACAGTCCCTGAAAGAACATACAAATTAAATAGACAAAGTAGTGACACAGAGATATGGGCACTTCCTTCAGGCCATACAGTACAACTCTAGAGAAATGACCTGCCTACTAGGCCCATGCTGCCTTTCCAGTCTAGTTTTTAAGCAGAGGGGTTTGAAAACATCTGGGCTTTCTGAAAATGTTGGCCTTAACCTAATGTGCTTCCATCTGTGAAATGAGAATTATTATGATTTATCACTTATATTAACATGGTGCCTGGGAGCCCTAGTCATAGACCTGGACCCCATCATGCTAAACACTGTGAAAGTTGTAACACCTCTGTGCAGTAATCAGTTGATGCTGTGGAAGAGACAAGAGACCTCAGATGAACAGCCCTTTGGGAAGGGAAAGCATACTTTTCCTATCTCTCAGTAGATGCTAATGTGTTCACATGCCAAGCCTCAAGTCCACAGTGCCCCTGGCTGTTTTGTACCAATCTGGTAGTATATAGCAGTTGCATATTGGGTGCATCTGCACATGCATTTACTCCAGCCTAGATTTTTACTGTGTAGTAAAATACTGCATAGTAAGGGTTTTGGGTAGGTGTCTATACATTAGGGAGAAGATTTGCTCCCAGTTCCCTGCAGCCCTGCAATGTTCCCCTGCCACCACTGGGTGGAGGTCAAGGCTCCTCCTGGGTGCTAGACCAGAGGCTGGCAGGGAGAACTGGGCCAGGAGACAGTTGGGAGGAGGGAGGAGCTGCCTGATGCTGGGGCGGAGCTGCCTGCTACTGCTCTTGGCCCTGACTCCCTCAGGGACATGGGCCTTGGAAAGAGCTGCAGGGGAGGGGCAGGTCCCTGCCCCCTTCCCCGATCTGCCAGTGGGGCAGCTAGCAGCTAAGTTGCTGTTAGCTGCCCCACTGGCAGAAAGGGGATGGAACCTGCCTCACCCCTCCAGCTCTTTCTAAGCCCCATGGCTAGCTGGGGACTGCCCAAAGGGAGTCCCAGCCTGAGCTCCCTGACTGTGGGGCACATGGTAGAAGATAAACATCTCCCAGCAGCATCCCCATGGTTGCAGAGCCACTGCTGGAAGACAATGATCTCCCAGCCCGAGCCCATGACTCCTGCTGGGTGGAGTCCACCTCCTGGGCACCATGTCCCAAGCCAGCAGGCATGTGCCACCTGACAGTGCCACCCAGAACCCTAGCCTGACCATCCAAGGCCTCTGGCACCTACTGCCAGTAGAGACCCAGGCCTGGAGGCCAAATTGGACCTAGGAAGATATAATGGATATGATAGCAATTTGTGAGGGACATGGAAGTCCAGAGGCAATTCAGTAGGGCAAGAAGAGCCAATTTGCACATCTATACAGCTAGAGCCATGCAAATGCAGGAGCGTAGACGGCAGTGCCAAGTAAAGATGGAGGCCCTGAGGCACAGTGGGTCCATGTCCAGGACCACCAGACCATCAGCATGCAGGAGCATTCCTTTTCCGTGTGAGCTGGACCACATTCTAGGCCCAACAGATCCTGGTGAGACATGCCACATGTCCTCTAGCATGGGAGGGCACCGGAGCCTGTGCCAGGGCCCACTAAGTACAGGAGGGCAGGGGCAGGGCTGCTTGGGACACCAGCACCAGGTCCCAGCACAGTCCTCACCCTTGGCTGCACCCAGCAGTTCAGGCAGCTTGGGCCACCACCTACCCCAGCTACTCCACCAGTGGGCCCCCGGCATTGAGGACAAGCCACAAGTGGCCCCATCACTATGCAGCTCCAGCTCCTGCCCAGAGGGGGCCAGTGCCCAGGTGGCCAGGCACCAGGGTTTGATATCCCAGGACATTGCAGTCAACTGGACCACTTCACTGCAGCCAGGGACTGAGTCCAACTGCTGGCAGTGTCTGCCACATCTGCCCAGTAAGCCCCACATAGGGACCAGGGCCAGGAGGTGGGAGGGGGTGCTGTGGCTACCCATGCCCATGCCAGTTCACCTGCCCACTCCTGGGCTGCACACCTGGAGCCAGGCACCCCACACGGTGGGGGGGGCCCTTCCCTCCCTACCTTGCCTGGCCAAGCTCCCCCTTGTCTGCTGGAATCTCCCATCCCTCACCACACATGGAGGCAGCAGGCAGTTCAGGTCTTTGAGTGCCCTGCATGCTTCCCGCTAGACAGCCAGGGGCCTGTCACATGCAAGGGAACTCACCGATGGCAACTGTGATCTCCTCAGGTGCGGGGGTCAGGCACTCACAGCATAGGCAGTGATACTCCTCCAGGTGGCACACATTGCAGGAAAGTGCAAGCTTTCCTGGGGCACCCTTGAAGATGAAGGCCCCATGCTACGTTGTGCCCAGGGAACCATCCCAATCAGCAATAGTAGGGTGTAGTGGGTCTGGCACCCCTTAGTCTGCTGAAACAGCTCATCTGAGCAAGCCTGGGTGACTGGCCAGGAGCATGCTTGGGGCACAGGCCACGCACGGTGCGGGTGCTGGCTTGGAGTGCTTCTCTGGAGATGACTGCCAGGGAAAGGGGGAAAAACTAGCTCTGGATCTTAGTTAGGTGGGAGCCCCTTACCCCCAGAACCAGGCACCATCATCCCAGGGGCATAGGAGCAAACTGCCTGGCTTGTAGGGAAAAGTGGGGTCGGGAGTTGGTCTGGAGCCACTGTGGCAGCTCCGAGCCGGGGCCAGCCCTGGCTCAGCCTAGGTAGGCTACAGGGAAGGCAGGCTACCTGTGGCAAGCAGCCTACCTGCCCACACTGGGCAGAAATAATATGCACTGTACTGAGGGGCTGTGGGCAGCCACCCTCTGTTCATGGGTTGTGCATGCATAGGTGCCCAGGGACCATGGCAAGTTGGCTGGGTGGGCCCTTACACAGGTCAGCATCTGTTGTAAAGTCTCACAAAGAGCCTCTGTCCCCTCTCTGCGGGACCAGCAGCTGCACGCTGGGGAGACCCACTAGCCATGGGTGGAGATGGGGCCCAAAGGATGCCACCACCATCTGCAGGTGCCTTCTGCATGCTTTGTCAGCACTGGACCCAGGACTGCACAGCACTGCTGGAGTGGCTAGTCACTGTTGGGCAGGAGTGCCTTGAGGACTCTCAGGCTTGGTGAACCTAGGACCTGGAGAGGGAGCAGGAGAGGAACCAGGCACACCTTGCTTTCAAGGAGGGGGACTCACGTTCTAGGAGAGGCACCTCACCCTCCTGGAGTGGTTGGTCGAGGCTGAGAAGGACCAGAGTGCTCTGGTGCACTGCGTGGTGTAAGTGACCAAGAAGGGTTACTTCATCCTAGACGCTGTGCTTGCCCTGGTGGTCACCTTCGTGCCTCCCACCATCCAGCTTCCAGCTCTGGCACCTAGCAGCTCCCTGCAGGCCAGCGTCTAGCTCCCTGCTTAGCATGGGAGGAGGTGCAATGCCACTTGCAGAGGCCAAGGCCCCCTGCCTTCATTCCTGGTCCCCCAGCAGCCTGGCCCCCTGCCAGGGTCCTGCTTGCTGCTCGCCCTACTATTGTGTGGCCCCCAAGCTGGCTGGGCTAGCTCCCCACAAGGGCCCTGCTGGGTCTGGCCCCATGAAGGAGAAGGGGGAGAGGGCTGAGTGGGCTGGGCAGTGCTTGCTCTTGCCTCTGGGCCTCCAGCCAGCGGGGTTTGCTGTGACATCCACACCTAAGGTGGTGGCTGCAGAGGGCAGGGTACTGGGTGCCTCTACCTGGGATTCATGCTGTAGGTACCTCCACCTCACTGTTCTCCCCCTGCCAGCTGACTGTACATGCATGGGGTGCAGGTCCTTTATTGGTGGTGTATATTGGGATTAGGGAGGGGTGCCTTGCTGGGAGGGAGGGAGAGAAGGAGTGTGCTGTTGGGGAGGGAGGGAAGGAGGGGGTCTGGTGTTGTGAGGGGGGTGTCTGTTATTGTGTGATGGAGGGAAGTTCTGTGTTTGTTGCAAATTGTCTGTAGTGTGCATTGCCACCCAGGCACTTTGTGGTGGGTGGAGGAGGAGGTGGTCAGCAAGCACCTTTTGGACACAGCAGTGGCATTGCATAGGCGGTGCATAGGGGTGCATGTGCATCCTTTGAGAATGCTGGTGCATCCCCTGACAGGCCACACTCCCCGCTTAGGTGACAGGCGGGAATGCCAGTGCCCCCACTGCAAGCACCGGCTGGGGAGTGGGAGCACTGGATGAAGCACTGTGGCCACTTCCAGGACTGCTATGGCTGCTTCCTGGTTGATGCAATTAGCTGTCCCCCTGGTTGGTGAGATTGGCTGTGGGGGGACCCTCTCTGGTTGCTGACTGGCCACTGGGGGGGCACATGCCCTCCCTGACCAAGGTAGCACTAGTCACCCATGGGGCATGATGCCCTGGTCATTGCTGCTAGGTGGAGGGGGAAGAGCGTCCATGGTGCATTGGCCACAGGCTCCCAGGACAGAGTCCCGAGCCTGCCCCTGGAGCCCCCTGCTAGCTCAAGCCTGCCACCCCTAGAGCTCCCTGCTACCCTGAAGCTACCCACCCGTGCCCCCTGCCAGCCTGAGGTTGTTCCTAGAGGCCCCAGCCAGCTCAAGCCTACTCCCTGGTGCCCTCTGCCAGCTTGAGGCTGCCCCTAAAGACCCCTGCCATCCTGAAACTGTCCCCCCCCTGCCCCATGCCAGCCTGGGGTTGGCACCTGGGCAGCTGCAGACACAGCCTGCTTCCCCTGGCTGCTGCAGGAGGGCAGAGAAGGGCAGGAGCAGCCCTGGATGGCTCCAGATTTGTGCCTGACATGGGCACATGTGTAGATGTGTGACTGGGTATGGTTTAGTGTTCCTGAATTGTCTATGCATTGCATTGCATTGTCTAGACACATCCAATGGGAGGAATTTCTGGGTGGTGCAGAGCTACTGTCACCCCAGCTTCTGTTATTCAGTACAAGGTATGTTTCTGGTAAAACAGAATGTGGTCAAAGTGACTTTATATCCCACTGAACAGCCCCTTGGAGGCTGTTGGTAGAGAGCATAAAGTACCGCTATCCTGAGGCTGCTCTACTTCATGATAGTGATAAGGATCAAGACAACGCCACAACAGGTTAAAGTCCTATCTGTTTGCATCTCATCTGCAACCTGGGACATGGGGTCATGTGGTCAGTTGTGGTTAAAGATTCTGTATCTTTCAGAAAGTGAAAGGCTTTGTACAAAGACTTCTCATCAGTCACTTCACAAAAAAGGATCTATGGTTTCAAATTCTAATTGCTGTATCCCTAGGACAGGGGTGCTCAACTCTGGCCCATGGGCCAAATCCAGCCAGAGGCGCCATGCCATCCAGCCTGCCGGCTTCCCATGGATTTGGAAATTTTGCAGTGTAGATGTGGTGGCACCGCTTCCTCACTGCTACATTTCCAGACATGTGGAGAGCCCCAGACCCTGCACACAGGATCAGGCACCCAATTCTAGGATGTGGGGCCAGGTAGGGGCAGAGGTGGGCTCTGTTTGAACAGTCACAAACTCCACTGTGACCGGTTCAGGCTGGACATAAGAAAGAACTTCTTCACTGTCTGAGCCCCCAAGGTTTGGAATAGACTGTCGCCGGAGGCGGTTCAAACACCCACTTTGAACTCCTTCAAGACATGTTTGGATGCTTATCTTGCTGGGATCCTATGATCCCTGCTGACTTCCTGCCGCTGAGGCAGTGGGCTGGACTTGATGATCCTCCGGGGTCCCTTCCAGCCCAAATGTCTGAAATCTATGAATCTTGGCTCATGGGGTTTGATGCAGCCCATGGACCATCCTGCAAGGCAAAAAGCTTGAGTGCTTCTGCCCTAAGAGTTTCTGGCTACTGTCTACAAATATGAGGCCTCATTTTACCAATCTTATATTAAAGAGTTCATAATTATGAGCAGTTTAATTCAAAACATTTTATGTAGTGAGAGTCTATACTTCATAACATGGGCAAATGTGTCAGACTCAGCCCCATAGAACTTGCAAAATAGCATGGACTATAACATGGCTAATTTTAGATCCTGATGAATAGGGTAACTAGAGGTGGATGAAAGGGGTACCATTCCTGGGTGCTGACTCACGAGGGGTAAGAGAGTGAGAGCTCCTGATGCCACTGGCCTCGCTGCTGCTACCGCCTCTGGTGCCACTGCATCCAGGGTACAGAAATTTTTAGTTATGCCTCTGACCCTCGTCCTGTATTCCTGAGGATTAGGGTTGTCCAGTAATACCAAATTTGTACCATTGGCAAAAAGCTGAATAGTCTGATTTAACTTGCTAAGAAAAAGTCACCAGTGTGTATGCCTTTTCAATGGAACCCATTGCATTACATTTTTGTCATGTATATTTATGCGGATATTCACACCATACAGTTACAAGCACATACCCTGTGTGTTGCTGTCTGTTGCAAAAATATGCATGAGAAATGTACCACTTTTTAATATATGCTTCTAAAATTATAGGCAGCAAAAGCAATCTTTTGCTGTCTCTTAACACAAAGCTGTAGTAATTGACAAGGAGCCAAATTCTGAATTGACAGTGAGTTATTACTGTAACATGATGTGATGATGCAACATGAAGGAAATGTGTAACACGAAGGAACCGTGCATGTCTTCAAATCTAGATTTAAATGACTTAATTTTTACTACAGTAACTGGTAGAGTAGCATCACTTCTGAGAGCCAGCTGTAGTTCCTGTACTAAAAGCAGAAATCCAAACCTGATGTTATTTTTACCTTGGCTTCTAGAATGCGTGCAGACAAAGTTCCCCATGGTAAAGTCCCCTGGTTTGTCACTCAAACATCAGTGGAACGGGCTTGATTCTCTGTCACGCCATTTTTGTGCAAACATATTTCCTTTGCTTATTAGTAGAGTTACAACTATGTGTAAAAAATGGCATTAGGGGCTAAAAATGTAGGCACAACATGTTTTTTTTTCCCCCCCAGACATTGCCTTGGAAGTATTTCTTAGTAATAATCTTTATAAAAAGTATTTAGGGAGATAGGACTGGAAGGGGCCTCCACTCCTGAAGTTTAAGTTACTTAGAAGCCTTAGGGCTTTGTTGCATCTTGCACTGAAAGCTGCACAAATGTTAATCAGCTTAGCGATGATCTGGCTTAGTGGAGCAGTCACATGGTGAGGGGAAAAACCTGCCTGGACTGTCCTTCACCTGCACAAGTGTGATTGCCACTAGAGGCTTGGTGAGCAGAGGCAGGACTAGGAGCAGGACCCACTCCCTGCTCCCACCACAAGCAGAGTGAGCCCACCACCATGTCATTTGCAGTGAGACCTGCTACAAACTGGTCAGGGGGGATCAGCAGGTATTGGGGGAGTCCCTGTTCCCCCGTGTGCTGCCAGGAGTGACCAGGAATAATGGTCACAAGCTGGCGGAGGGTAGGTTTAGATTAGATATTAGGAGGCGCTACTTCACAGTCAGGGCAGCTAGGGCCTGGAACCAGCTTCCAGGGGAAGTGGTGCAGGCTCCTAGCCTGGGGATTTTTAAAAGGAAGTTAGATGAGCACCTTGCCGGGGTCATCTGACCCTGGTGCTCTTTCCTGCCAAGGCAGGGGGTTGGACTAGATGATCTACCTAGGTCCCTTCCAACTCTAGCTACTATGAAACTATGAGACCAGAGAGACCCAGGGAAGAAGCCTTCCGGGGGCTCTCTGGTCTCACTGCAACTGAAACAGTGGCTTTGCACTGAGGGTGGGGCTGTCAGGCTCAAGCCCTGGCAGACCTGGTCTCAATGCAGAATGGGCACAGAACTACAAGACCAGGCTGCTTCCCCAGGGCTCTTTGGCCTCACTGAGCTGTGGTGGCTCCATGCTGAGAGCAGGGTTGTCAGGGCTCAGTGAGGAGCCACAGTGCCAGTTTCAGCAGGGCCAGCAGCCCTGGAGCTCACTCCCTCTGAGCTCCAAGGGGCCTCTTCCTTTTTTTCTTTGGAGCTCAAGCTGTGCTCAACCCCACAGGAGCAGAGCTGTTTTGGGTGGCAGTGGGAGGCACCACAGTTGCAGGGTGCTCTGGGGTTGTGGCGCTCATTCTGCCTGACATCCACGGGGGAAGACACCATGCCCAGCCCCCTGTGCCCCAGTGTCCCTGCTTGCCCTGAGTTAGGAGGGGCCTCTGCATTCTGGGATACTGGCAGACTTCAACTGGGGTGGAATGGACATGAGAAGTGGCCACATATTAATAGAACATGAGCAAAATTAGGCAGATTGAAGATAATCCTGCCTTGGAGTGATGTAACTTTAAACTGAATAATGAGTGTTTTAAGTCAGTTAAAAGGTGTTAATGTGCAGCCAGTCCAGGGCTTTAAGAACTCCAGAAGCCACCTAAACATTCTGTGTAACAAGGCCTTTACACATTAATTTTAGGTGGCTCCTGAAGCTCTTAACCCTTGGTTTGCCCACACATTAACACCTGAAACTAGTTGTAAGCATGCTTTAGGCAGCTTAAAGTTGAGCCACTCCAGGGCCAGTTTATTATCTGATCTGTGTTACCTAGCTCATTTTCCACTAAATGTGTGGCCATTCTTGAAAGATGAGTCACCCAAGTTTCAATCCTCCAGCATCCCAGGATCAACCCCTCCTCCATCTTTCTGTTCTGCGTAGACAAACTCCTCCCACCCCCAAACTCTACCATCATGGGGGTGGTTCTGGCACCAAGCCAACCCCCTTCCTGCCACTGGGGGGTGCAACTTCATGCAAACAGCCTACAGAGGACAGGCCAGCTAGCCGGGTCACAGGGTCTGGACAAGTCCAGGAGTGGGGTTTAGGGGGTATGGAAGAGGAACAAGGTAGGGAGCCAGATTGGGTCCCCATGAGCTGGGGCTTCCTTCCCAGCACAGGGCCAATAGCTCCCACAAAAGTGCCTTCTCTCACTGCTCCCACCTCCCAGCCATCTAAGGAAACACAACCAACACGCCCCAAACCCAAATCCCGATTCATTAAACAGGAGACCATCTTTAACTTACTTCTCCTTTTCTTGAATTCTTTTTTTTAAATTCTATTTTTTTTCTTCATCAGTGGTTGGCGTTCTTCATTTCTCCACCCTTCTACCACTCCTACTTCCTTTCCACTTCCCATTTCAGTATCCACACTCAGCCCACAACTCTCCAGCTTCATGTTCCCATCCCCCACCCTCCCCAAGCCTATATCTTTCCATACCCTTCCTACAGCAAGGGTAGAAGCCTATCCCAGCTCACCAGTTCTGTAGTGGCAGCTCACAGCTGTGCAAGTGGGGGACAATCAGAGAAGGTTTTTAGCCTTAAGGTGTGACTGCTCCAAATTTGAGCTAGCAGTAACATTGATCAGCATTTAAGCAGCTTGATGTGCAACATGTATCAAGGCCCTTAGGTCCTGTCTCCACTAATTTCGTATGCTTAGTAACAGCACTCTCAAGCATGCTATCCTACTCCATGTGGGCTACTTCCTAAACCAGAAGCAGCATAGCTGCGTCTAGACAATGCCTCAGGCAGGCTAATTAGCACTGCTGAGTGATAGGGCCAGTTAGTCCATTCCTAAGTCAATTAGCCCAAGCCAAAGTACGGTATGGATGCAGAGCCCTTAGTTCTGGCTTAGATGGCAGCCTGCATAGAACAATACCAACTATATCAGGACATGGCTCCTGGTCATGGTATTTTACCATGTAGACACGTCCTTAGGCACTTAGGAACTACTGAAAGTCAGCCTAAGATTCCTAAATCACTTAGATCAAGGGCTGGAAACTTTAAGGAGTGGTAACATAAATTTGAGCAGCTCACTCTGAAGATGGGTCACAGTTTGTAATGAGGCCACCTCAGTTCCTTGCACTGCTAAATTACTGCAGATGTGCTTCCAACCTGGCTGCCATTTTCCTCATGGCCAGATTGCCGCTGATATCTCAGCTTTGCAGACAGATGGAATTGGTTGGTGGGTCAGATCTGGCCTGTGAGCTGTAGGTTGCCAACACCTGACTTAAAATGGTTTTGAAAATTGTGCCCTAAATCATTTTGTTTTCCTACAGTCTTTTCAAACTAAAAACTTCTTGGTGGCAGATAGCTTCATGTTTTTTCTTGTAATTAATTCACATTTCTCACCAACATCTGCCACTGTGATTATGATCTCTAATGAGCTTTTAAATTACATTCTATATTGATCAGATACACACAATAACAAAATATCTCATCCAGCAAGACATGGAACACTTTCTACAAGGGGCTGAGTGCCCTCAACTCTCAAAAAAGAAAAGAGAAGAAGGTCAACTTTTGACAGGTTTAGTTCAAGGAACTGGTGGGACAACAAGGAAGAGATACCAGGAAGATAGGAAAGTATTAGAACCTGTGGCAGTAGAAGAGCTCAAGGATCATGACTTTTATTTGACAGGCACTATCATAGAAAGGAAAAGAAAAAGGCCAAGACAACATCCTCTGAGAATATGAGAAAAAGGTTCCCTTTGTATAGTAATACGGTAGCATGTGAAAAAGAGGAATATCTATTAAGTCAGAGATGGTCAACAAGTGGCATATCTAACTGCTTTGTTTAGCACACGGCAAATCTGGCAGATAAGACACGGGAGAGAGCAGAGCAATGGATCATGCAGGAGAAGATTGGAATGGCACTCATGGAGAGAGTGGCACTTAGCATGTGGCGTGCCTATCAGAAAGGTCACATCCACAGGCAGATCCAGAAAGGGTGTGCCAGCACAGCAGCACTGCCCTTTGGCTATGCTGAATGTAAGGTCTTGGCATGAGAGTCTAGTCTAACCCCGTGCTTTTTCAGGGCTCTGGGGCCAAGACGGTGAAGCCACTCATCCCCTCCTTTCCCCTGACACTGAATTGAATGGGGAGGATGAAAAAAGGGGAGGGTGCATATCCATACTGTTCACCCCCATGGGCTTCAGAGCCATGAAAAAGCAGGGGCTTCAGCCAGCCCACACCCTGATCAGCTGGTGAGTTCACTACTCATGTGGAGCTCTCATATTGAGTCTGTTCTAACTGAGCAGTGAGCTTAGACCCCACTGCATCTCTATGGTACAGCTGAAGTGAGGGAGCCTCACTTCCCCTCCCACATACCTGGATCTGCTGCTGGTTACCCCTCACTGTATTAAGTTCTCTTTTGATCTGTTTTCTAGCTTCCATTGTATTTATCTATATGAAAGATTTTAAAATGCAATTGGTATAACAGATTCATAGATGCTAGGGTCAGATGGGACCTCAACAGATCATTGTGTCCAACCCCCTGACCTGGGTAGGAAAGAGTGCTGGGGTCACATGACCCCAGCCAGATGCCTATCCAGCCTTCTCTTAAAGACCCCCAAGGTAGGGGAGAGCACCACCTCCCTTGGAAGCCCATTCTTCATGCTAAGGGTAGCCAGAATTTGGAAGTTCTTCCTAATGTCTTGCCTAAATCTGTTCTCTGTCAGTTTGTGACCATTGTTCCTCGTTACCCCAAGAGGTGCCCTGGTGAACAGAGCATCTCTGGTTCCCTGCTGCGCCCCCCTAATGAATTTGTAGGTGGCCACAAGATCACCTCTCAGCCTCCTCTTGCAGAGGCTTGGCCTGCAAACCTTTAACCATATGAGTAGCTCTCCTCTGGACCCTCATGAGGTTATCCACATCCTTCTTAAAGCATGAGGCCAAAACTGGATGCAATACACCAACTGTGGCCTGACCAATGCCGCATAGAGGGGAAGTATTACCTCCTTGGATCTATTTGTCATGCATCTGCTGATGCATGATAAAGTGCAGTTTACTTTGCTGTTGAGTCATCAGTGTGATGAAATTACATTCATCTTGGAGTCCACCAGGACTCTGAGATGTCTTTCTACTTCTGTGCCACTGAGAGGGTCATTTCCCAGCCTGTAAGTGTGCTGGAGACTTTTACACCCTGATCACAGGCCCTGGTTCTTATGGTAGGACTTCATTTACCCTGACATCTGCTGGGAGGGCAATACAGGAGCGCACAGGCAATCCAGAAAGTTTTTGGAGACTATTGGAGACAACTTCCTGGTGCAAGTGCTTGAGCAGCCAACTAGGTGCCATGTTCTTTTTGACCTGCTGCTCACAAACAGGGATAAATTGATGGGGAATATGTAGTAGCTGTTGGCAACTTTGGCATCAGTGACCACAAGATGATTGAGTTCAGGATCCTGAGGAAAGGAAGGATGGAGAGCAGCAAAGTAAAGATGCTGGATTTCAGAAAAGCAGATTTTGACTCACTCAGGGATCTCATGGGCAGGATCCTCTGGGAATCCAATCTGAAGGGGTGAGGAGTCCAGGAGAGCTGGCTGTACTTTAAAGAAGCCTTACTGCGAGTGCAGGAACAAACCATCCCAATGTGCAGGAAGACTAGTAAGTATGGCAGAAGACCAGCTTGACTTAGCAGGACACTCTCTAGTAAATTAAATCACAAAAAGGAAGCTTATAAAAAGTGGAAACGTGACCAAATAACTAGGGATGAATATAAGAGCATTTGTCAGGCATGCAGGGATAAAGTCAAGAACAGGGCCGGATTATGGCAGGGTAGGACCCTAAGCTAAGGGTTCCTAACCTTTCTATGCTGTGGCCCGGCAAACTTCAGTCCAGAAGTGGCTGCGGCTCGGCAAACTGCGTACCACCGTGCAGAGTCCCGCAGCCAGAATTTCTGGCTGGAACACAGGTAAAGATACCTCCACCCCTAGGTGGAGGCAGGGACACACCTAAACCACAGCTGCAGTGGGCCCTGTGGGAGGAGTCATGGCCTCTCTATCCGGCTTTGCAGGGCCATGGTTTGCCAGTCAGTGGTCATTTCCAGTCTGGGGGTTGGCTTAGAGGCCCCTCATAATGTGAGGTCCTAAGCTTCAGCTTTCTTAGCTTGTGCCTAAATCTGGCACTAGTCAGGAAGACCAAAGTGCAATTGGAATTTCAGCTAGCAAGGGACATGAAGAGTAGGGATTCTACAAGTAAGTTGGTAGCAAAAGAAGGATCAGGGAAAGTGTGGGTCCCTTACTGAATCAGGGAGGCAACCTAGTGACCGAGGATGCGGAAAAGGCTAAAGTGTTCAGTGCCTTTTTTGCCTCAGTCTTCACAGGCAAGGTCAACTCCTAGACTATTGCACCTGGCTGCACAGTTTGGGGAGGAGGTGAGCAGCCTTCAGTGGTGAAAGAAAGGGTTAGGGACTACCTAGAAAAGCTAGACACGTACAAGTCTATGGGGCTGGATGGGATGCACCTGAGAGTGCTAAAGGAGTTGGCTGATGTGATTGCAGAACCATTGGCCATCATCTTTGAAAACTCATGGCAATCAGAAGTCCTGGATGATTGGAAAGGGCAAACATATACAGCCCATGTTTAAGAAAGGGTAAAAGGAAGATCCAGAGAACTACAGACCAGTCTCAGCTGAATCCCTGGAAAAATCATGGAGCAGATCCTCAAGGAATCCATTTCCAAGAACTTGAAGGAGAAAAAGGTGATTAGGAACAGTCAGCGTGGATTCACCAATGGCAAGTCATGCCTGATCCATCTGATTGCCTTCCATGATGAGAGATGGGTGGCTCTGTGGATTTGGGGAGACCAATGGATGTGGTGTATTTTAGCAAGGCTTTTGATATAGTTTCCCACAACATTCTCCCAGGCAAGCTAAGGAAATACAGGCTGAATGAATGGCCTGTCAGGTGGATTGATAACTGTCTGGAGTATCGGTCTTAGAGACTAGTAACCAATAGCTCAATGTCTAGTTGGTAGCCAGTATCAAATGGAGTGCCTGAGAGGTCGGTCCTGGGCCTGGCTTTGTTCATCAATGTCTTCATCAACAACCTGGAAGATGCCATAAAGTGTACCCTCAGAAAGTTTTCAGATGACACCAGGTTAGGGGCAGTAGATATGCTGGAGAGTAGGGCTAGGATTCAGAGTGACCTAGACAAATTGGGGGATTGGGCCAAAAGGAATCTCATGAGGTCCAACAAGGACAAGTGCAAAGTCCTTCACTTGGGACAAAACAATCCCGTGCACCAGTACAGGCTGGGGTCTGACTGGCTGGATAGCAGGACTGCAGAAAAGGACCTGGGGGTTACAGTGGACAATTAGCTGAATATGAGCCAGCAGTGTGCCCTTGTGGCCAAGAAGGCTAATGGTATCCTGCGCTGCATTGGTAGGTGTGTTGAAAGTAGCTCAAGGGAAGTGATTATTCCTCTCTATCCAGCACTGATGAGGCCACATCTGGAGTACTGTGTTTAGTTTTGTGGACAAATTGGAGAGTCCAGCAAAGGGCAACAAAAGTAATGAGTAGGCTGTGGAACATGACTTGTGAGGAAAGACTGAGGGAACTGGGTTTATTTAGTCTAGAGAAGAGGAGATTAAGAAGGGATTTAATAGCAACCTTCAACTACCTGAAAGGGTTTGAAAGAAGATGGAGCTGGACTATTCTCAGTGGTGGCAGATGACAGAATAAGGAGCAATGGTCTGTAGTTGCAGCAAGGGAAGTTTAGGTTAGATATTAGGGAGACTTTTCTCACTAAGAGGGTAGTAAAATACTGGAACAGGTTACCCAGGGAGGTGGGAGTAGCTATATCCTTGGAGGTTTTCAAAACCTGGCTAGACAAAGCTTTGGCTGGGATGGTTCAGCTGGGGGTGGTCCTGCTTTGAGCAGGGGGTTGGACTATAGATGCCCTCCTGACCTCCCTTCTAACCCTCACTTTCTATGATTTTATGATTCAAAAGACCAAAGGACCAGGAGTGGCTGTGAGTGGAGGTTTGGAGGCTACATTGTATGTGCTTGAAAGCAATTAGCAAATTTTAATTTCCTTTTGCCCTGAAGGCCAGAAAAGAAGAGAGTGAAAGGGCCACGTAGAGGTCCAGCTGTAAGTAGGTGAAAACCAAGATGGTTGAGGCCTAGACAAAAACAAAGGGTGGAGCCAGGTGGCCCAAAGAGGAAAAAAATATTACTTCAAGGCTCAGGATGCCTTCTATAGTAGTTTTTCCATCAAGGCACAGCAGGAGGGACACCAGGCAGTGGTACAGAAAAGCTGGAGTGGAGGCAGACTAGCCAGCTGCTGATGGCTGCTATTGAATGGCAGGTCTAGTCTTGTCAAAGATATATGCTTCTGTCTGTCTCAGGCAGTTATGTACATACCTGACAATTCAGTAATAGCCAAAAGGCATTGTCATCTATACTGCACTTCTTGACTGAAAAGTTCTTGCACCATAACGATTAAGTGAATCAAGTAGTTGGAGAGGAAAGTAAGCAGACTTGTGAGTCAGGATTTGGGGTAGTCTTCTATTTTCACAGTACATGTTCACAGTCCATTTTCTCTTTCTCGCACTACCTCTCAGAAGACTGTATCCCTGCTAAATTTTTATCACAATGTGCGCACACAGTCTCACCCACACACTCCTGTCACACTTTCTCTGTCCAGATGGATATAATGGGCTGAATCTGGGAGCAGTTGTGTGTTGGTAGGTCCCACGTCAGATAAACGAGGATGAAAGAACTGTCGTCTTGCTGTCAGTGTACACAAATGTTTTTTTCAAGAGACAGGCAATAAGGTGGTGATGACTCAGCTTTGTCTTTCACTTGTTCATTAAGGTTCTCATGACATAGCTCATAAGAGTAGGATATTAGTCATAGTGGATTTATGGTAGGTGATTTCCTGTAGTTATTCTCTACATCCTGCATTTAAAGATGTGCACAAGTTATATCTCTCAGAGAATAGTTGTACATTTTACTTCAAACATAGCTGTATTTCACTGATGAACAAAGCAGTTTTTCTATATAGTCTGTTTCATATTAAGTTAGTAAAATGTGCTGTATGAACTGTGCTACATATACTGATTATTATCACAATGCTAAGATAACGGGAGTTGCAGAAGTTGGCTTTGGGGTAAGACAGTGGGCTGGAATTCAGAAAATACATCTTCAGTTCCTGGCTCTGTAACAGATTATCAACTGGAAATCATATACTCTCTCTGTGTCTCAGTCCCTTTTGCATACCATCATTAGAAAAATAACAGTTCATGTCTCTCACTTTGTCTATCTAGCTCATTTTAACTGTAAGCTTTATGGGATGGTCTTAAAGTATGGTTTTATATAATAGAGCCCCAATCTAATTAGAGACCTCTATGTATTATAATGATAAGGAAAGCCTATGTACAAAGATTATCATTCATTTCTTATGGGGGAAGGCTTAGGCATTAGCTTGTTGATGAATGGGACCCCTATTGAAATAGTATTGGGACAATCTTGGTCACTGATCAGTAGCTCAGTTCCAGATAATTTAGTTTAGCTGTAACCTTATGTCTTCTCTCCAGCCAAGTAATGTTGCTTTTTAACATGTAACACAGCAAGTTTCAGAATTCTTTTCTAAGGTGACTGCAGATCATCTTTCAAAGCACAGTAGCAATAGGCTCCAAGGATTCTTGGAAGGACGGGAACTGGGAATTGTGTGGTCTAATCGATCAAAAAAGGGGGCAGTTCTTCTGGAAAAGGAAATCATACAGGCAGAAGCTAAGATTATGGCTTGATGCAAGTAGGGGACATTTCTAGGATCTGTGCATCAAAACTTGTCTTTATCTGGCTATAAATGCACCTTAGAATCATAGAAAGCTAGGGTTGGAAGGGACCTCGGGAGGTCATCTAGTCTAGTCCAACCCCTGCTCACAGCAGGACTATCCCCAGCTAGATCACGCCAGCCAAAGTTTTGCCTAGCTGGGTCTTGAAGACCTCGAAGGATGCATATTTCACCACCTCCCAAGGTAACCTGTTCCAGTGTTTTACTACCTTCCTAGTGAGAAAATTCTTCCTAGTGTCTGACCTAAACTTTGCTTGCTGCAGCTTCAGACTGTTGCTTCTTGTTCTATTATCTGCCACCACTCAAAACAGTTTAGCTCCATTCTCTTTCAAACCCCACTTCAGGTAGTTGAAGGCTGCTATCAAATCCCCTCTCAGTCTTCTCTCCTCTAGACTATTTTGAACTGGCTTTAACAAGCCTTGTTTATATCTAAGTAACATGTCTTCTCTAGGTGAATGCAGATTTAATCACCCTACATTTCTGACTCAGAGGATGAATGTGATAATGATTTAATAGTTTCTTATTTTGTTTCAGCAGCCATACTGCCAAGCACACCTGCTGAGATGCATGGATTTCTGAGAAATATGATCACCCACATTTAGAATACTATATATGTCAAATTTTCTTGTAGTGATAATTTTGAAATGAACAAGAAAAGCTGCTTCCACATAAAAAAAAATGGAAAAACTCAGGTTAGTCAATAGCCAATTAAATATATTTCCTGCCTGTGAAGACACCTGCACTGATTTCAGTGAGGCTTCTTACATGGGTGTGATTTTAGGATCAGGATTTGTACCTGCAAATGGGTGTGGGTTCAGCAGTTAAGTGGCAGTATACATTTCATTTAGGATATGTAAAACTGGGACCAAGGCTTCTGATGTGTGTGGGAGATGTCAAGCATATAGGAAGGCTCTGAGCCTCCATGCAGTACATGGCATGTTGTTATGTATTTACACTATAATAATATTTGTGGATGGGGTCCAACTGAGATAAAAACCCCAGTAGGCTAAGCCATGAGAGGAGGTTCCTGCCCCAAAGAGTTTCCAGTCTAACCTACTCTTAAAATCTACCAAGGAAGGAGCTTTCACAATCACTACAGGTAATTTATTCCAGTGCTTAAAGAGGTTGTAGAATCTCGATCCTCAATAGTTTTTTTTTTTAAATATAGAACATCTCTATTAAATAAAATTAGCTTTATTTCTTGTAAAATGAAAGAAGATTGTGAATTAATTTGCTATTACTAATCAAATATCACAATACTAAAGTTACTATGTAATGCATATGGTCTTTTGCTATGGGTAATATTAAACAGCTAAAATACATTTCTATCCCAAAGACAATCATTCAATATTTTACATTTTGTGTCCTGAAAACTTGACCAGATGCATATATAATGCTCAAGTTTCAAATATGTAAGGTATTAATGAAGACTTGTCACTGGCCAGCTGGGCACTGTGAGTGTATTAATCCTATCACAGGCCAACTGGGTGCTGCAAGGGTATCAGCCACGGGGCTGTTTGGTTTGGGATCAAGGAGGCAGAGTTGGGAGTAAAGCAATGGCAAATTTATTATAGTTTACACACCCAACAGTTAACAGAAAGAAAAATGCAATAAGCAGATGATGCAGTATTAAAGAGCCAATACTAAATAATAACAACAGATAAATAGATCAATCTGTCACAGGCCAACTGGGCACTGTGAGGGTATCAGCCACTGGGCTGTTTAAAACAACAGATAGACAGACATGGGTTGGCAACTTATCGATAGTCCCTCAAAGCCAGATGCATGCCAGGTGATTCCAGTGAAGTCAGGCATCCCCGATTGATGCTGGCAGAGGGATTACCAGGGAAGGTCCCTTGATCAGGATCCGATCCTCACTTACACTGGGAGTCCGGGTCCAGGCTTGGAAAAGTAATTACCGTCCTGTTCCCTCCTTTCTGCTGGTCACCTGATGCATGCACTTTTTGTACCTAGTCTTACGCTAATCTGTTGTTTTTAGAGCCACTCACAATCTTGCCCTATAGCTGTTACCCTATGGGATTGAAAGGTATTAAAAATGATTATAAAAAGTTATTACCCAGACCTGGGTTTATCCAATAAGCAAATTACAATGCAGCACCTTTAGGTTTGAAATTGACATTGCTCCACCTAAGCCCAACCCTTTTAGGTTTCTCTGAATATGCTTTCTTGGGATGTGCTTTCCTGGAATGTGTTGGGTGTGCCAGGTGGATGGATCCAGTTTTATCATCAAGGCTGAACCCTGAGCAAAAAAACATTAGGTCAGCTAATCTTGCAGCTACAGCTTTGCCTATGGGGCCCAGTCAGTTCCACAAACAGTTAATTTATCATTTTGGTTAAACTTATGACAGACAAATTACATTTGCAGGTTATGAATGTACAAGCTTTATATCGGCTAATATTACCTGTTCAGGCAAAATACCAAATGGCTCCAAGAAGCACATATATATTGCTTATTAATCCCTCTGGTTCTGGCTGTCACAAGACTATAAAGGGATCACAGGGTATGTATACATAATACAACGTGATGTCCAAGCTAATTTTAGGTAAGCTACCACAAGTACCAGAAGGAGCCTTGGCATGATAGCCTAGAGCTCTGCATAGGCTAAATTACTCTATGTCATTTCTTCAGTTGACCACCTGGGTACACAGAGACACTAGTTTTGTTTACCCGAAATCCTTATCTTATATAATCAGTGAAACTTTTCCCAGGAATATAGCCAAGACCTATCACCTGGACAAGGGAGAAGAGATTGATGTCATATATTTTGACTTTAAAAAAGCTTTCAATCTGGTATCCCATGATCACCTCTTAGCAAAACTGGCCTACTGTGGCCTCGGCCTCACCACTATCCGCTGGCTGGGGAATTAGCTCCGTGGTCAGACCCAGAGGCTGGTGGTTGACAGAAGTCAATCATCGTGGTGCCCTGTGACCAGTGGGGTCCCTCAAGGCTCTGTCCTTGGGCCTGTACTATTCAACATCTTCAGAAGTGGACTGGCCAAGTTTGCCAACGACACCAAACTTTGGGATAAAGCATCCACACCTGAGGACAGGAGAATGATCCAGGCTGACCTTGACAGGCTCAGAAAATGGATGGATGAGAACCTGATGGTGTTTAAAACCGAAAAATGCAAGGTTCTCCACCTTGGGAAGACAAGCCTGCAGCATGCTTATAGGCTTGGCAGTGCTACGCTGGCTAGCACTACGGATGAAAGGGACTTGGGGGTCATGACTGACCACAAGATGAACATGAACCATCAATGTTATGCTGCAGCCAGTAAAGCGAGCAAAATGCTGGTAAACAAATCGTAGGACGGCGTTCTCCTGTTGTACTCGGCCTTGGTGAGGCCACAGCTGGAGTACTGCATCCAGTTTTGGGCTCCACAATTCAAAAAGGATGTGGAGAAGCTTGAGAGGGTCCAGAGGAGAGCCATGCGCATGATCAGAGGTCAGGAAGACAGACCTTATGATGAGAGGCTGAGAGCTATGGGACTCTTCAGCCTGGAAAAGTGCAGGCTCAGGGGTGATCTGATGGTCACCTATAAGTTTATCAGGGGTGCTCACCCAGATCTGGGCGAACGATTGTTCACCAGAGCGCCCCAGGGGATGACAAATTCGAATGGTCACAAACTCTTCCATGACCATTTCAGGCTGGACATAAGAAAGAATTTCTTTACTGTCCGAGCCCCCAAGGTCTGGAATAGACTGCTGCTGGAGGTGGTTCAAGACCTATTTTGAACATCTTCAAGAGACATTTGGATGTTTATCTTGCTGGGATCCTATGACCCCTGCTGACTTCCTGCCCCTGGGGCAGGGGGCTGGACTCTGATCTTCTGAGGTCCCTTCCAGCCCAAATATCTATGAAATCTATGAAGTAAGATTATGGGTTCTATGTCGGAGTGGTTATTAGTGCTCAGTCTGCAAACAACTCAACAGGAACTTGTTTATCACATAGCTTATGGCTACTGCTATGGTGTCCTTCCTACATTATAACAAAGCAGGGAAGGAAAGACTGCTTGGAGTAGGAATCACTATCCATTTTGCATACTATGGTCTTTGTCTAAACAATGTGTTTCAAAGTTTAATTAGATTTTGCAGCACCAGTTGCTAAGAGACTCTTGGATCTTGCTGAACAATTTATAACACCTTTCAAATAAATCAGTTGGTAGAATGTGGCACCACCCCGACTTTCCTGGGCCTATCTGCTAAGAGATATGCATATCTTTATGTTCAGTGCCAAAATAATTGGCAGGAGAGAGTAAATAACACTAAAGGGCAGATCCAAATCCTACTGACTTCAGACTCAGTTTCTCCACTGATTTTAGTGAACTTTGGGTCAAGCCCTGAAATTAGCAGGATTTAGTAAAATCATCACTGCTGAGAAAATTCCACTCATACTATAAAACTGAACCTTAGATAATTAAATATAGATGAAATTCTCAGGCTGATTTGAAGGGCTGGGAAGAGACCAGCACACAGATTAAGCCCTATTTTAAGCAGGTGAGTGGTAGAAATACTTTGGTACTGGCTCTCTGTGCAGGAATGAATTTCAGGCTGCAAACATAATTACAACCATATTGTGAGTTGGTATCTCTGTTGTATGCAGATTATTCAATTACACTTCATGCTGTCACATAAAAACAATGCTCCCAAATAAGCACTGTTAGCAGTTGCAAAATAGTGTTGTTAGTTGGCCCAAAGGTTTTCGTGACTGCAACGTAACACTGATTGCACACCGGAAGAAAGTTGCACAGCTGATGTCGTGAAACAAAATTAAGAGTCATACAAGGATAGGACATTGCCACAGCTCTGCTGTAATTAGGAATCATCATCATCAAATACAGGAAATTGGCACATCTGCTTTTCAGGCTGTTGATCCAACTGTGTTGCTGAATGTACGCACTGGCAAGGGGAGCTCGGATGCAGCTTGCTATGTTCTGCAAAGCTGTCTTTGCATAAATATTTACACAATTGCCTCCAAACATTGGTAGAAGCAGTTGTTTTTAACAGTTTTCCTCCCATGTGTAATTTTCCCTCTTTATCCCAATCCTGGGAAAGAAGCCCTCACATGGTATTGCAATGCTGCTTTCTCTCAGAGGTCAAGTTAAATGAACTCTAGTACATTGTGTATTCAGCATAATCCAAAGTACAGCAGAGTTCAGCCTCTAGGCTTTTTTGATGGACCTAACTGTGCCCTTCTACTGAAGTCAATGACAAAACTCCCAATTAATACAGAGTCGGACTTGGTATTTGACTATTCAGCATTTTTCCTTTTCAGCTGTCTCTTACTTGTTTTGGAAATGTAGTTGCCTTTTTTGTGGAGTATATTATTCCTTCTGGGGAGCTACTGTCCGTTAGGGTTTTTGCTAGACCATATAGCTAATCTCCTCTTGAGAAAGATCAGCAGGCTTGTTCCAATGTTAAGAATATTCTTTAAAGCTAGGCTGTCCCTTCAGAAGTTATGCTGAGTCCCAGTTGTCAACTTGAGCAGACCAAAAAGGGAACTGAGATTCTCAGGATCCAAGCTTCTTCCTGGGTTTTCCCAGACAATGACTGAAACCCTGTTAGCAGTTAACTCTGGTATGTCCTAACCAACTGAAAAGACAGTAGTAAATTATTTCCTTTTTCCTCCTACTCTCTGCTCCCTGGAGCACAATGTAAGGTAGCAGTTTTATAGAGGCTGCTTTTTCCTCTGTGATGTAACCCACACAGGACCACCCAGGGGGCCTTCTGCACCCTTGCTACTTTGTGTGAGATTGTGAGACAGATCATAATCTGTTCTTATGGACCAAACATAATCCAGTATATAAAAAGTATTGTGAGTGATGGGGAGGATAAGCAAGCTGCTTACCACGCACACTTAGTGTCCTCACAGTTCTCAGATGTCCAGGGTGTCTGGATGACTTTCATAAATTTTTCTCATTGTCCAAACATATTACTAACATTTTGCATTGTGCAGTGTATTTTGCTTTTAGTTGCTTTTAGTTAAGGGGTATGTGTGTATATTTTCAACCAGTAGCATGGACTGTCAGTAGCATGGATTAGTAGAACAGACTGTCATAAACATAAGAGTACCACTTTTTAATAATATCTGATAGAAATGATTACTCAGGAATTTAGTGCTTTGCATAACTGCTCAGTTTTGTCTAGACAGATATTTTCCATCTGGATGATACATGTAATACACACATAATTATTTCAGAGTTCCTGCATTACTTAGCTCTATTGATTTATTTATTTTTGGTAAAGAACGACTGGAGACAATTTGGCTACAACTGTAAATGAAAAATAAAAGGTTTTTTATTACTAATCATCCTGTCAGCAATTATTTTTGATAACTCTTGCAATCATCCTGGTTTCTATTCTTCCATTCCAGGATATGAGACTTTAGCATTGATGAGGTAGTACTTGTGATGGAACAAGGAAGATGTTTGGTATGAGGTACTTAGGTCCAGATTTTAAATTCTCCTGTGGTGATGAAAGGTTTCATGTAGGTGATAGAACTGGCTACCACTGAATACACATCACGGCAAGGCAGAGTTGTTGGAAAAATTTTCCACTGCCTGCCTTTCCTCCTCTTGCAGCCCTTGCATCAGGAAAATCATGGTGTGTGGCCACTGCATGTTGTGTTTTTAATTCTTGTCTCCCAAAATCACCTCATGGGAACAGTTCCAGCTAAGTGTTGGTAGGAGCATCCTTAAGGGGAAAGCATGCTACAGAAGTGTCTCGAATACCAAAGGGACAGAAGTTGGCTTTAAGCCCATCACATCTCATTCTCTTCCTCTACCTGTACTTCTTATGAAGTGGGTCTCAAGAAGAATGACAAATCTGATCTTTCAGTACATACAGTTAGTTACAATTATGACCTTGTTCAAAAGCTGGGTTTATCATGGGCAAAATGTTGGCTCTATTTATAAATCCTGTAGAAAATAATTTGTGTCTCTGTTGCTTGTTTACATTTGTCGTATACAAGAAATGAATTGAGGAACAAACCACACTTTTTTTCAGTTTATATTCCATGAGGCAGTGGTGGCCAACCTCTTCACACTGTGGGCTGGACGGACAGTGCCAGGTCTACCTGCAGGCTATGTTTGGCTGGTGGGCTCAATCCAGCACATGGGACTGGTGTGGTAGGATCTGATCTGGCTGGGAGGGTGGGGAGGGGAGAGGATGCACAGCTCAAGCCCAATCCAGCTGCCCAGAGGGGTGGGAAGCAGCCCAGTCCTAATCCTGATGCATGGGGATGGGAGGGCATCATGATGGGACAGAATGGCTCCAATTCAGCTGAGCGGGGGGTGGGGGGGGAGGTGCCCTGCTCCAATTTGGACTGGCAGGGGTGTGGGGCAAGGGGACGTTGAGCAGCCAGGCCTGATTCAGAAGGGCAGGGGGTGGGCCTGGCACTGATTCTGCTGTATGGCAATGGCCTTGATGAGGCTGGATCTGGTGGCTGGATCTGGTGGCATGGAGCTTCCATAGCTTCCCTGCTGCTAAATTTCCTGAGCTGTGGGGATCCTTGCAGGCTGGGTGGCATGGCTGGCTCTGCAGGCCAGATTTGGCCCATGAGCCAGGTCAAGCACCCCTCTCACAGGACAACTAGAAAAAAAATCTCTCATCAACTCATTTGATTTTGGGGCCTGAATGATGTTGAACAAGATACTAGACTAAATGGATCATCGATTTGACCCAGTATGGCACTTCTTATGAACTCCCCTCATTTGAGCCAGCTTGAGAGTGGAGGCAACGAAGTGTCTTGCATTGCTAAATAATATGCCATTGGGTTTTGTTAGGACTTGTATTGACAAGCATCCTAGAGGGGGTGGAAGAGGGTTATGTACAAATAAAGAAAGAAAGAAGAGATTTTTACTCCAATTTTAAAATTATACTATTTACTACTACCCATATCTGGGAGCATCTACATGCGATGTTTATTGCAGTTGCCTAATTAGCTCCACAGTAAAGTCACCTTGCTTATAGCCTACTGTGCAATGTTATAAGGCTAATATGCAGTAAGTGTCACTAAATAGCCATGTACCGGTGCTACTGTGCAGTAACTTTATGTACTGTGCATTTAGTTGGTACTTTATTTAGGAATTCTGCCCATTCTGGGGCAGATCCCAGTCAGCTCTGGGCTGCATGTGGAGAGTTCCCCATGCAGCCCAAGGCTGGCTGAGACCTACTCTAGAAGCGAGACAGTTCCTGGCCAGCCCCAGGCTGCATGAAGAACATTCCTCACAGCCCAGAGCTGACTGGGATCTGCCCCTGAACAGGACAGTTCCTGGCTAGCCCTGGGCTGTGCAGGGAAGTATGGAGACAGGAGACAGCTGCCACTGCAGCTGGCAGAGCTCCCCTGGCCCTGTGCACATGGGGATCAGCCCTGTGTCCTGTTGTCAACCCCTGAACTAGCACTCAGGGTGGAAGCAGCCCTGAACCTGGTTGCTCCCACTAGGAGCAAATCTGCTCCTGGGGGGGAGCATATAGTTTCATAGTTGGTAGGGTCGGAAGGGACCTGAGCAGATCATCAAGTCTGACCCCCTGCCATGGGCAGGAAAGAATGCTGGGGTCAAATGACTCCGGCTAGGTGATTATCCAGCCTCCTTTTGAAGACTCCCAGGGTAGGACTGAGCACCACTTCCTTTGGAAGTTGGTTCCAGATCCTAGCTGCCCTGACTGTGAAGTAGTGCCTCCTAATATCTAGCCTGAATCTACTCTCTGTCAACTTATGGTCGTTATTCCATGTTACTCCTGGTAGTGCTCAGAGGAACGGGGACTCTCCCATTGCCTGCTGGTCCCCCTTGGCTGGTTCATAGATGGCCACCAGATCCCCTCTCAGCCTTCTCTTGTGGAGGCTGAACAGATTCAGGTCCCTTAGCCTCTCTTCATAGGGCCTGCAAGTGGCCCTTCTCTGGACCGTCTTGTTGCTGTCCACATCCTTCCTGAAGTGCAGTGCCCAGAACTGGACACAGTACTCCAACTGCAGCCTGACCAATGTCGCATAGAGGGGGAGGATCACCTCCTTGGTCCTGCTCATGATGCATCTGTGGACCCCAATGCCCACATTCCTCCAGGTCGAAAATGACCCATCCACCACCACTCTCTGGGTGTGGCTCTCTAGCCAATTTGTGACCCATCTGAATGTGTAGGCATTGACACCACAGTTGCCTAATTTTTTTAATGAGAATGTGGTGAGAGACAGTGTTGAAGGCCTTCCTAAAGTCCAGAAAGACTACATCCACTGTGACACCTGAATCCAAGGATTTTGTGACCTGGTTGTAGAAGGCTACCAGGTTGGCCTGACAGGACCTGCCTCTAATGAACCCATGTTGATTGCCCCTAAGCATAATCTCTCCTGCTGGTCCCTTGCAGATGTGCTCCTGGATAATTTTCATAGAATCATAGAAGTACGGTTGGAAGGGACCTTGCAGATCTTCAAATCCGACCCGCTGCCTGGGCAGGAGAAAAACTGGGCTCAAATGACTCCAGCCAGGTAGGCATCAAGCCTCTTCTTAAAGACCCCCAGGGTAGGAGCCAGCACCACTTCCCTTGGAAGTTGGTTCCTAACTGTGAAGTAGTTCTTATGGATGTCTAATCTAAACCTACTCTCCAACCACTTGTGGCCATTATTCCTTGTTATGCCAGGGGGCACTAGGGGAAACAAGTTCTCTCCCAAACCCTTCTGGTCCCCCCTAGTGAATTTATAGATGGTCACCAGGTCCCCCCTCAGCCTTCTTTTGTGAAGACTGAACAGGTTCAGGCCCCACAGTCTCTCATTGTAGGGTCTGCCCTGTTGCCCCCGGATCATGCAGGTGGTCCGCCTCTGGACCCTCTCAATGTTGTCCACATCCCTCTTGAAGTGGGGTGCATAGAACTGGACACAGTACTCCAGCTGTGGCCCGACCAGTGTTGCGTAGAGGGGGAGGATCACCTCCTTGGCCCTACTTGAGATGCACCCGTGGATGCACAACAAGGTCCGGTTAGCCCTGCCAACTGTGACCTCGCATTGTCAGCCCATGTTCATCTTGGAGTCATTTTTGACTCCAAGATCCCTTTTTGCCTCGGTGCTCTCAAGAAGGGAGTTTCCCATCTTATAAGTGTGCTGCTGGTTACTACTGCCCAAGTGTAGCACCCTGCACTTGTCAATATTGAAACGCAGCCTGTTTTTGTTAGCCCACCCCTGTAAACTATCCAGGTCTTGCTGGAGTCTTTCCCTCCCTACTAGCGTGCTCACCTCACCCCAAATTTTGGTGTCATCAGCAAATTTAAACAGGTTGTTTGTCACTCCATCGTCCAAATGCTGATAAAGAAATTGAACAGCGTGGGTCCAAGGACCAAGTCCTGGGGGACTCCGCTGCCCACTTCTCCCCAGGTCGAATATGACCCATCCACCACCACCCTCTGAGTACAACCCTTCAGCCAATCTGCAATCCATCTGACTGTGCAGGCATCAATGCCATAGTCGCCTAGTTTTTTAAAGAGGATGGGGTGGGAGACAGTGTCAAAGGCCTTGCTGAAGTCCAGAAAGACTACGTCCACGGCGACACCTGCATCCAATGCTTTTGTGACTTGATCATAAAAGGCAATCAGGTTGGTCTGACATGACCTGCCCCTAATGAAACTGTGCTGGTTGCCCTAGAGCATCATCCCTGAAGCCGGCCCATCACAGATGTGCTCCTTGATGATCTTCTCAAAGAGTTTCCCTAGGATTGAGGTAAGACTGACGGGCCTATAGTTGCCCGGGTCCTCCCTCTTCCCTTTTTTAAAGATGGGGTCCACATTGGCTATCTTCCAATCATCTGGCACCTGGCCCAAGCACCATGAGCACGTAAAGCCGTGCCAAGGGCCCTGCAATAACCCCTGATAGCTCCCTCAACACCCTGGGATGGAAAGCATCTGGACCCGCTGATTTGAACACATCCAGCCCCTCCAGAAGCTCTCTAACCCGGTCCTCCCCAACCTGAGGTCTGGAGGCGTTCCCCTTGAGTCCATCTTGCATCACGGTGGGGAAGGCCTGGTCCCTGCCCAAGAAAATGGAGGTGAAGAATTGGTTAAAGAGGTCTGCTTTCTCCTCTGGCACAACCACCAGATTGCCCAGTGTATCTTGCAGGGGCCCCACATTTCCTGGTGCTTTCTTCATCCTCCCTATATATTTGAAAAAGGACTTGCCTTAGCTGCCTTACATCTGCCTTAGCTTTCCTGACAGCCCCCCTACAGGCCCGAGCAGAGGAGGTATACTCCTCTTTGGAGACAGCACCCCCCCTTCCACCAGATGTACACTGCCTTTTTGGCAATCAGACATTCCCGGATGCCCTTGGTGAGCCAGGGGGGCTTTTGGGCACTCTTGCCCCCCTTGCTTCTTGTTGAGATGGTCACCCCTTGGGCCCTGAGTATTGTCTCCTTAAGGAATGACCACTCATCTTGGGCACTGAGTTCCCCTGCTCTCAGGAACCCCAGCACCTCTCCCACTAATCTCAACTCATTAAAGTTGGCCCTCTTGAAGTCTAGGGCTACCGCCTTGCTGCAGGCCGTTGACACCTTGCCTTGGATGGTGAATTCCAGTAAGCGATGATCACTATCACCCAGATGGTCAAGAACCTGGAGGCCCCTTACCAGGTCGTCACCTGTGGCCAGGACCAGGTCCAACAGGGCATTTCCTCTGGTGGGACAGTGCACCTCCTGAATTAAGTGGAGGTCCTGTATCTCAGCCAGGAACCACCTGGAACAGTCCGACCTGGCTGACTGTTCCTCCCAGCAGATGTCTGGATAGTTTAGGTCATCCATGATGACCACATCCCTTGACTTAAATGCCACTGCGAGGTGACCTGAGAATTCCCGGTCAAGCTCTTCCCCCTGGTTGGGTGGTCTGTAGTAGACACCCACTGTTAAGTCCCTTTCCCCCGACCCCTTTGTATTCTGACCCAGAGCACTTCAGTCTGCCCCTTCTCTGACCCAGTGCTGTTTGCTGAGGATGTGTATTGCTTTTTGATGTAGAACACCACACCCCCACCTTTCCTCCCTGTTCTATCCTGCCTGTACAGCCTATAGCTCTTGATGTTTACCACCCAGTCATGCATTGATCCCACCAAGTTTTAGTCAGCCCTACTATGTCTGGGTTTGTGTTAGCTAGCAGGAGGGCAGGTTCCTCTTGCTTGTTTCCCATACTAGGTGCATTAGTGTAGAGGCATTTAAAGCCTCCTGAGGGTGTATGCATCACCCCCCTAATCCCAGGACTATCCGGACCCCTATCTCTTACCTGGGTACTACTTGTGCTCATCGGGAACAGAAAAGAGCAGGGCTTAGAAGAGCTGAGGATAGCTGCTCAACAGGGTGAAGCAGTAGCCCAGGAAGAGCCCCTGAAGACTTCTATCAGCAGGGAGCGTGGCACGGCTCCAGTGGTTAAGCTCTTGGTGTGCAGCATGGCGTATGGCATCCAGACCTTGGGAGCTGTGTGAGGCAGCTCGGGTCTGCAGCTTCTGGCATGCAGCCAGAGACCCAGTGCACAGAGCAGGATCTTTGGAGTCCCTGGGGTGACTCAGGTCCTGAGCCCCCAGAATGAGGCTGGGAGCTCAGTGCAGGAGGGTGAGAGACCCTAGGAGCCGCTTGAGGTAGTTCAGGTCTACAGCTGCTGACATGGGACAGCAGCTCAGTGCAGATGACGCTGCCCAGAAGATCCTGGAACAGACTGAGCCCCAGTGCTGCACAAGGCTGTCCAGGTCTCCAACCCCCAGCACAAGGCAAAGTGCCCACTACATATAGTGGTGCATGTGGCCCTAAACCAGGACCGTGGCAGCATAGTCAGGTGGCAGGAAAACCCAGAGGGGACAGAGCTTGACCTGGAGAACGAAAGGCAACCCTCTGGGACTATGGAGTAGGAAGTTACCCTGGAGAGAGGATCCCCACAGGGGAGGGATGCCCAAGGGTTGTGAAAGGGCACCACCTGGGCTGCTCCTGGTTGATAGTGGGGAAGCTTAGGAGTCTTTGGTATCTTCCTCTCCTTTTCCTTTCCCCCCACCTCCTTTCCTATAGTGTACCTTAGGAGTGGGGCCCCTACCCTGGATGGCACCCAGGTAGTCTAAGGACTGCTGATTATATTTGTGGACTGCACCTTACAGTTTATGTGAATAATTTGATGTAATAGTTTGTATATGAATAAAGTTATAAGGTTGCCCAATCAATATACTTTGGTCTGGTTCATCTGTATTTTAAATGATAACTGGGTATGTGTATATCTGTGTGTGTGTGTGTGTGTGTGTGTGTGTGTATTTATTTATTATAGGGTTTATTGTTTTGTAAATTTGTACATGTATATAATCTCTGTCCTTATCCTTTAATGGTTTTGTTATAATAATAAAATTCTGTATATAGTTAAGTAATTGATTGACTGGACCTGACTCTATAGGGGACGGAGGAGGCCGCTGGACTGTTGTGTCCCTCTGCAGCACACTGCCCTGCCAATAATTCCCTCAATTGGAGAGGGCAGTACAAACCTGTGTACACTCGAGCTACACAAGAAAAGAGGAAGTCACAAGAAAAAAAGAGTGGTCCAGGGTGGTTAAACAAATAATGAACCAAAATGTCTTTAAAATAAATTTTAAAACAATCTGGGAAAGTTCAGTTACCCTGCTTTTAAACATTATTTGCTTTGCTGCCACTCTGCATTTATCTGTTTTGGCAGTAGAATATAAACAAAAATATCAAAATATGATGAGTTCTTCACCTCTTTCCAACCTGATCTAAAACAGAAAAAAACAGTAATGTACAAGGTAGCTAACCCCACTTCGTGAACAAAAAGGGTGAAATCCCTGACATATTAAAGTCAATGTGAGTTTTGGCATTGACTTCAGAGGGACCAGGATTTTACTAGTGGGGTGTAGATTTGTTTGGGTGCCTTCTTTAATCAAACATTCAAAAGTGTTGAACTTCGCTTTAGAGCAGTTACAGTTTCTCTCTCAGTTTTGTCACAAGCAACAATACTTTGGCAGTATCTTCACTGTCATTAATAGGAATTTGTTTCTCCATATAAATTATCTGTTCCACAATGGTGACTACTGCAGGGTCTGTAAGTCAAGATCATGACCGAGAAGTAATAGGAATAGAGTGCTTGCCCTATGTGTTTCTATTTCAGTTTCTGGAGACTATGCTTGCAAGGCATTGTCTCCTTTCCTTTTTACCTGTGGCATGCTGTAAGGGTGCTTTATGGCTATGATGTGTAAGAGGTACCAGAGTAGATATTCTAGTGGACCCTTTTGCATAAATGGTTGCCTGTGAATACAAGGGTACTGGACTCAATCACCTAGGAGGTCTCTTCTAGTTCCGTTTCTAACTTGATTAGAAAACTGTTTAAAAGATGAAGCCTCCCATCTTTCCTGTAAGGAATAAGGATAGGAACAAAGTTTTAAAACACATGGCTAAATAATAATTATTTCACAATAATATTATGAATACTTAAGGATATGAGATCATATGCAGAAGCAATATCTAGGATGATGCAAGTTTGATCACTTCCCATTATTTTAGAATTATGTATGTGCCCTTAATTTCCCTTAGAAGGCCAATGGCTGGGCCATACTGAACACAGACAATTTCTTCTGCTCTGGGAAAGTGGGTCCTGGGTTTTGAAGATCTGACCACCTGCTAATCTCCGAGGGTGGTACACAGAAGTCAAGGAGCTCTCATCAAATACTCAGAAAATATCTGACTTTAAAAACTGAGCAACTAGAGAGACTTCATTCAGCTCCAATTACTGCTGTTGAACTAACAGACAAGAGTATATATCTCCATTAGAATACTTTGGAATCATTCTGCTAATGTCCAGTGATGTCCAAATGAGTTTAACTCACTTGTTGAGGAAAAGGGATAAAAATGTACCTTGTTAATTGTTCAATATATCTTATTTATTTACAAATAGAAGGCAAAGTGGAAATCGGGGCTTCACTGTGAAAGTTTATCTACAGATTCTGAGTAAGAGCAAGTTTCTACCTCCTAGTGCTCACTTTGTAAGCAGACAAGAACATGGGAGAAAGAAAGCATTAATGTCCCCATTGTACAGGAATTGAGCTGTGGCATGGAGACATTAAGTGATTTGCCCCACATCATGTAGAAAATCTGTGGTAGAGCTAAATCTCAGTCAAGTTTCTTAACCATGCTCCTACTTCATTTTTGATTCTTTGGTACATACGTTGCACCAGCTTAGACTGGGTATAAATACCACTAAAAGTGTCTGCAAGGGAGTCTAAAATACATACTATTTTATATCACTTCAGAATTTAGCCCCAAATCTGTGATGAGTATGTGCAAAAATCCTAAGTGAAGCCCACAAAATGCATATGGATTGCCCTGACAGGTGCAGTTTTAAGATTTAAAAGAACTTCATGGATTCAAAATTTTTGTGTAAGAGAATTTTCAGAATTTCCAAGTAATCTATCGGGAGGGAGGAAGAAACAATTTAATAAATTCTTAGAATGAAAAAGAAGGCTGGCAGGTCATTCTGTGGACCTCAGAGGAAATGAACATAAATAGTCATAAGATATTCTTGTGCACATACGTGGTTGCCTTCTCCAACCACTTCAACAAAACTTCTTTGAGTCATGTGCCACTTCAGCAAAAAGCAACAGAGTATGAGAATGTTCACATACTTGGAAACAAGAAAACAACAAACCATGGCTATAATAAATCTACACTTGGCAGGCAAAGCCAGTTCAAAAATATGGATGGTCACATGCAACTTTCCTAACCAGATGGATAATATGACAGATATTTACAGACCAGACAAAAATCTAAGGGCTTCAGACTGGCTTGATTCTAACTTCTTTAGTGCTAACGACTGATTTTCAGCATCGTTTGATGGTAATGCTTGATAGGCATTCTCTGGAACATCAGATGTTGACTGTAATGCATCTGGAAAGATAAAGGCCAGTGTTGTGTCATCATTTCTTATATTTAATTAATTTTAAGAAGCCATCTATATTTATCTAAAATATGCCTGTCTTTTGTTGGTCATTTGATAAAACACAGGCTAGTCAGGGCTTAATCTTTTTTAATCTTTCTGTGTCCCTGGAAAATGTACAATACAGTTTGTTTAACCTTTCTTGCTGGCTTAAAAACCCTATAAACTTGGAGCCAAACTTCAGCTGATGCAAACCAATGTAACACCATTGCCTTTAGTAGACTGATGCCAATTTTTATCAGCCAAGGATCTGGCCTTCCATCTTAAATGTTTATTGAGAGCTATTCTCAGATTTTTCCAGCCTTCTCTGGAGAAAGTCAGATGGACACTGCCCACATGAAAAATGGTAACAGGAAGTCCCAGAAGGGAAAATCTCTATAAACTTGTTTTTGTACAATGAAAGAGGCAAGAGACCCAATGAAGGGTATTATGATACCTGAAAGCTTGTCTCAGACAATCCCAACCATGCATTCAGTCCAATAAAATATATCGCCTGCAAAATAAGTAGTTTAAGCACAACTGGACCTGGTACTGGCCAAAGGGGATGATTTAATCAGCAACCTAAGAATTGAGTGATAGTGACCGTGAGTTGATCACTTTCACTATCAGTCGCAAAGCTGGCAAGTAGGCCAGCAATGCAATAGTCCTTGACTTTAGGAAAGCTGACTTTCATAAGCTCAGGAGGCTTGTTCTCGAGGCCCTGAGAGGCCATGATTTCACAGGGAGGGGAGTTCATGATGAGTAGTTGCTCCTTAAGGAAGCGATCCTAGAAGCACAAGGGGAGTTCATCCCAATCCACAGGAAAGGTGGTAAAAGGGCTCAACAACTTCCTTGGCTCAATAAGAAACTTATGGACCTCTATGTCAAAAAAGAGAGCCTTATAAAAGATGGAAGACAGGAAATAACACTAAAGAGGAGTGTTCTGCACTGGTCTGCACCTTCAGGGAGTGAACTAGGAAAGCCAAGGCTGCAACTGAACTCGAAATGGCTACACAAATCAAGGAAAATAAAAAGCCCTTCTTCAGATATGTGGGGAATTGAAAGAAAAACAAGGGCAACACTGGACCCCTGCTAAACCAACTGGGGCAGCTGACTGCCGGCACCCAGGAAAAAGCCATTCGGCTTAATGATTACTTGGTGTTGGTTTTTCACCAGCCCAAAGTGATGACCCTGCCTAACACAGAATCATAGAATCATAGAATCACAGAAGTAGGGTTGGAAGGGACCTTGTAGATCTTCAAGCCCGACCCCCCGCCTGGGCGGGAGAAAAAGACTGGACTCACATGAGTCCAGCCAGGTAGTCATCAAGCCTCTTCTTAAAGATCCCCAGGGTAGGAGCCAGCACCACTTCCCTAGCAAGTTGGTTCCAGCTCCTAGCCTCCCTAACTGTGAAGTAGTTCTTGCGGATGTCTAATCTAAATCTACTCTCTAATAACTTGTGTCCATTGTTCCTTGTCATGCCAGGGGGCGCTAGGGGAAACAGTGTCTCCCCTAAACCCTTCTGGTCCCCCCTAGTGAGTTTATAGACAGTCACCAGGTCCCCCCTCAGCCTTCTCTTGTGAAGGCTGAACAGGTTCAGGTCCCACAGTCTTTCAATGTAGGGTCTGCCCTGTAGTCCCCGGATCATGCGTGTGGCCCTCCTCTGGACCCTTTCAATGTTGTCCACATCCCTCCTGAAATGGGGTGCACAGAACTGGACACAGTACTCCAGCTGTGGCCTGACCAGCGTCGCATATAGGGGGAGGATCACCTCCCTGGCTCTACTCAAGATGCACCTGCGGATGCACGACAAGGTGCGGTTAGCCCTGCCAACCAAGACCTTGCATTGTCGGCTCATGTTCATCTTGGAGTCAATAATGACTCCAGGATCCCTTTCTGCCTCGGTGCTCTCAAGAAGGGAGTTTCCCATTCTATAAGTGTGGTGCTGTTTTCTACTGCCTAAGTGCAGCACCCTGCACTTGTCAGTATTGAAACGCATCTTGTTTATGTCAGCCCACTCCTGTAACCTATCCTGGTCTTGTTGCAGTCTTTCCCTCCCTACTAGCATGCTTACCTCACCCCAAATTTTGGTATCATCAGTGAATTTAAACAGGTTGCATTTCATCCCGTTGTCCAAATTGCTGATGAAGATGTTGAACAGCGCAGGCCCCAGGACCGATGTGGGCTGACCAGGGTGAGGATGAATATATGCCCACCACTGGAATGGATCTTGTGAAGGGAGCATTTTGAGAGGCTGGACCCCCACAAATCAGCTTGTCCAGATAGATTGCACCCAAGAGTGCTAAAGGAACTGGCAGACATCATAGTGTGGCCGCTGACAAGGATATTCGAGAACTCGTGGTGCTCAGGCAAAGTACCTGAAGATTGGAAGAGGGCCAATGTAGTTGTCATCTTCAAGAAAGGGAGAAAAGAAGACCTGGGAAGCTACAGGCCAATCAATTTGATTTCAATCTCTGGGAAAATTTAGGAAAAAATTATCAAGAAACCATTCTTGACAGGCTAACAGAAGGCAACACTGTGAGTGATAGCCAGCACAGGTTTCTTGTCGGTAGGTCTTGCCTAACCAACCTTGTTTCCTTCTATGACCAGGTGACATATTACCTAGACAAAAGGGAAGAGATTGATATCATACATCTGGACTTTAAAAAAACCTTTGACCTGATGTCCCATGATGCCCTCATGGAAAAATTGGGCAACTGCAGCCTTGACTACTCCACAGCCCGATGGCTGGGGAACTGGCTTTGAGGTCAGACCCAGAGGGTGGTAGTTGATGGAACTGAATCAACATGGCACTCAGTGACTAGCAGTGTCCCCCAAGGCTCCGTTCTCGGCCCCCTACTCTTTAATGTCTTCTTAAATGATCTGGACACTGGTGTCAGAAGCAGACTGGTTATGTTTACTGACAACACCACATTTTGGGGAATTGTGTCCACATTTGAGGATAGGCTGGTGATCCAGGCCAATCTCCATGGGCTTGCAAGGTGGCAGATGGAAACCTGATGGTATTCAATATGGAAAAATGCAAGGTGCTCTTGCATCATACTTATAGGCTTGGCAGTGCTATACTTGCTAGCACCATGACCGAAAGAGACTTGGGGGTCATGACTGACCACAAGATGAACATGAGCCACCAATGCGATACTGCAGCTCTCAAGTGAGCAAAACTCTGGTTTGCATCTATGGATGCACCTTGAGCAAGACCCAGGATGTCATCCTCCCACTGTACTTGGCCTTGGTGAGGCCGCAGCAGGAGTACTGCATCCAGTTCTGGGGTCCACAGTTTAGGAAAGCATGGAGAAGTTTGAAAGAGTCAAGAGGAGAGCCATGTTGCATGATCAGAGGGCAAGCAAACAGGACTTATGAAGCTATGGGACTCTTCAGCCTGGAGAAGCGTAGGCTCAGGGGTGACTTGGTAGCAACCTGGAAGTACATAAGGTATGTGCATTAGGATCTGGGGGAATGCCTGTTGACCCAAGCACTGCAAGGGTGACAAGGTCCAGTGGTCACAAACTTCTGCAAGACCATTTTAGGCTGGACATAAGGAAAAACTTCTTTACTGTCTGAGCCCCCAAGGCTTGGAACAGACTCCCTGCAGAAGTGGTGCAAGCACCTACTCTGGACACTTTTAAGAAACATTTGGATGCTTATCTCACTGGGATCCTTTGACCCTAGCTGACTTCCTGCTCCTGGGGCAGGGGGCTGGACCTGACAATCTTACGAGATCTCTTCCAGCCTTAATGTCTATGAAATCTATTAAATCTATGAAAAATTCTTGCATATTTCCTGGGCCATTATGGCTACAACTTCACTTCAACATTCTGGTCTATAATATTGAAGTTCTAAGAAGTTAGAATGGTTTCAACAACTGTTTACCATCTCTGTGGAAGAGACTGCTCCTGCCCTCTATGCAGAGCCTGCAGGATCCATACACATCTTGGGGGATCAATTGTAAGCTTCTTCTGCCTCAAAGCCAGGTCTGAGTCTCTAGAAGTATCCTGTGACTTGTTAGTCTTTGTCGTGTCTGCAGTCCAACCTTTCTATATGATCTGCTCCCAGTATTTTGCATAGGCCACTGGTTCTGGTGTTGGTGCTGCCAAATCTTGTGGGTTGCATTGTGGTGCTACAGGGCATCTCAGGAGATGATCCCTGGTTTGCTTCTCCCGACAAACACATGGCTTGCTTGCGTAGAGGCCCCATGATTTCATAAGAAAGTTGTATCTGCTAAGATCCACTGTCAATCCCTTTAGGTTCTGCGGTTACCTCTCAGCTCCATGTTCTTGGGGAACCCTGGCACAGGATGCAGCCTGTCTGACTCACAAAGAATTTTCCCCTCCCCGCCACCTAAACAAAAAACTGATTACGAAAGACAATGAAGATGCAGTAGGAGATGCACCTAAAGCCCTCCAGCTAAGTGAAACAACTGCCCTAGGTCTCATTTGCATCCAAGATGGAACCAGATGACAATTCATTTACATGAGAGATGGAGAACAGAAAGCCTGAAGCAAAGACCACAGTGAATTCTGGGATCAGAGAAGCAGGGGAGCACTGCATGATGGGGAATCTGTGCTCCAAATAGTAATCAACCCACATTTACATACACCCAGCTCAGCATGTATCAGACCAATTCTAAAAGGACCTTTCCCACCCCTCCCCACCCCCAACACCTCATCTAACCAGAACTAAGCAGGAGTAAAGTTTAATAGGCATCTTGGGCCATACATTTCCCCAGTCCCACTATGGGAGGCCTATTTAAACTTGATTGAGGAAAACTCGGTCACTGGGTTAGGGAATGCTGAGGCAAAAGACCGAGTCAGAGGGGGTATGGGCAACATTTGAACAATGGTAAAGGGTTCATCATAGCATCCAGCCCATTGAAGCCCTGACCACAAATGTCATATTTTTCCCGGGATGACTGGTGAAAGTCCTCCTCACGAAAGTTTATGAACACTCCAATAATTGCCTTAAGTCTCTTAAAAGACTACAGTAAGATCTGGAAAAGTCATGCTAAGCTGAGGTTTATTCACAACAGGTAAAAATCCCAAACCCTGATGTTGCAAGCTGTCTATGGTTTCTGAAGAAACAATGAGGTATCCCATTCAGTACATCTGCTATCCACAGGAATTTCAAGCTGGCTTCTAAGTGTCTGGTTACCCCTTAAAAAGTTATGGTTTTCCTGGTTGTTAATCAGTTTCTTGAGAAGTTCCAAACCAGATAACCCCTTGTCAATAGAAAAGACAATTATTTACACTATTAAAAAAATGCTTTGAAGAAGCCGAACTGTGGCTATAAAAATCTGTAAAAAAAAGCAGCAAAGAGTGCTTCAAGAGGAGAAGTTTTTCTGACACCATCCACTGTTGTTCCCGAGAAGCTGGAAGAAACAGATCATCTCCCTTCAAGAATTGTGCTAAGAACTTTACCTGTCAGTATTAGAATCTGAGTGCCTTGGACTGGTGAAATCCCAGCTCTCTCTCTCTCTTTTCTTTTTTTTCTCTCTAGGCATAGATTTATGAACCTGAATTGTATCAGTTAAGCTTGAGCTAAGTTTCCCCAAATACTTAATGAAACTAGGGTAGTATTGTAATTGTTTGTGTTTGTTTTCCTTTGCATGTCTATTATTACTAGTACCATTACACATTTCATATACTTAGCAATAAATAACTTTTATAGTCAAGCTGGTAGTAACTGAGTATATTTTTCCTTCTCTGCTTTTCCTTCCCCACTTGCTCTGCAGCAATGCTTCTTTTACCTAAGCTAAAGATCCCTGTGAAGCCCAGAAATACTGTGGGGTCTGCTCATCAAGAGGCTAAAGATTGGGATGTGCTGAGTATGAAACACAAAAGGGGATCAGCTTGTACAGGCTGATTGACCCAGTTTAGCTCAGTCATGCCCTTATGAACTGAATGCTGGCCCATGCAGGTGTCAGCTGGACACCCAGCTGGATTCAGAGGTATTCTGTTTACCTGTGTGCTTGTGTCTGACTGCAGTTAATTGTTGCCAGTTGATTTCTGGCATATGAGGGGGTCAGCCTGTCCATGCTGATCAATCGGGCTGGGTCAGGTGTGTCACGTTAATCTGTGTGTGTATTACTGATTTGGTGACTGGAAGAACCCAGCCCCATTGAAACTGAGTCCTGTAAGATAGCTCCATTGGAGGTGAAGACTTGCAGAAGGGAGATATACAGCTCTGTATAGAAACACAAGTAACACAAGCAGCACATTGATAAAATTACAAAGACCTTAGAAATGTATCCCTCATAAATGAGCACACCCCAAAGTGATGGGCAAATCTGGTAACACTGCCATGTATGCCATTTGTAATTGGAGCCTGTCAGTGTAGCTCTGGTGAGTACATTAATAGAAGAGTTATGGGACTGGAGGGAGGATTATGTGTGCATTTCCTATTGGCCATGAACACACACAGTCTTCCTATTGACCATCCATATTCTCTATAACCATGCCTAGATCTAGGGAAAGCCATTTGTGTATCCAGGTATAATGTGGGCAAAGATTTTGGTCAGCAGAGAGACAGACAGATCGTTCTTTACATTGAGTACAAGGGGTCATGTCTGGGCTAGCTATCATTATATAGTATTTAGGCTGTGGAAGATGCTAGTGGATCTTGAACATGGTTTGGAGATCAATGGGGTATACATGTATTGGAAAACAGATTGGGTTACTGACGTCAGTTCTTCACTATTTGTACAACCCAAATTCCAGCATAGGGCACAGAAATACGGCAGGGCTGGGTCATAAGTACATTTTATTTTTGTACCTTGTGAATAATTAAATCTAATTATCATCACTCTGTTTTAAATTCCTAACTTATATAGTCCCTTACCCTACTGTTGCATTTGTACTGAAAGCTCAATAAAGAAATTTGTGGGGGGAAGAGAATATGCTTATTATAGGGCTGTTTCATGTATTTCCCCGGGGCACTAAGCCTGGTTTTTAGTGTAATCTATAGCATGTGATGACACATGAGAATGTCTGACAATAACTTGCAAGCCTTGAGTCATTCTTTTTATAAGAAATAATATTTGTTAAAATAGCTGCATAGAGCTCATAGGACTAAATCAGGGAAAACAGAAATTTTTGTTTGATCTCACAAGAGTGGAATTGTGCTGTGGTCCCATCTAACAAGGAAATGATTTAAAATTCTGTGTGAAGTCCTGCTGTTTTGACGATCAATTCAGTGTGGGAAACCATTTTGTTAGAAGTGTCAAGGAAATGATGGATGTTAAAGATATCAACTTTGCTAGCTTATCGTTGGTGTGACTGGTACAGGATTTTTCTTGTATTTTATCATGTACGAACAAGAAAGATGGTAATTCAAAGACTAGAGGTTCAGTGAGGATAAAAATATCAGTCCGTGGTACAATATATTTATCTCATATCAGTGACATTTATCTAAGTGCTCATACTGTCTGGATTCTCTTGAGTTACATCTCAGTGTTTATAATGGAAGTCCCATTGTGAATGCTTGCAGTAAACAATGCTTTTATAATAGCCAGCCACATCACTTTAATTTTAGAGAGAGGTATAAATGATAAGTTTTTCATTTGATTTTTTTTTTGAGAAATATATATATATTTTTTAAATCAAAGACCCATGATGTTTCACATCCTTGTATGAATGTCTTATTATCTGAAGGGTGGCCCAATGTGATTTGCCGGGGTCAAAAATCCCCTTCCACGCTGCAAGGTAGCAGCACAGGGAATGCCTGAATGTGCAGCACTACATGCCACACAGTTGTGCTTGTCTGGATGTGGCCCTAGGGGCTAAAATCTGCCATTATTTATAGTGATTAGCCCTATTGAAGTAGTCAGTGATACATGTGTTTACCTGGCTTGTGGTATTTCTTCAAAGAGAATCCCTTGCTTTTTAGAGGAAAGAAAGTTAAAAACACCAAAGGAAGAACTTACAAATGGATTGCTGTGGCAGGGCACTGTTGGTGCCTGCCACTTCAAGAGCAGAGCCAAGGAGCCAGCAGGTGCTTGATTGCAGAGGCCACTTTAGATCTCTGGCCGCCCATATAAACAGCGGCAGCAACATTGCCTGGCTGCTAGGCTGAATACAACACCCTGGAGGTAAGGGAGGAACTGTAGGGCATGGTTTGGAGGCTCCTGGTCCTGGGTATGACCTAAAACTAGACCCTGCTGGAAGTGGGTGGCCTGGTGGGGCTCTCAATGGTGCAGGATCCCCCAGGAAATGCCAGGCCAGTGATCACCCTGGTGAAAGGTGGGTCAGGGTGCCTTAACCCCAACCCTCACCTTCAGGTGGGTTATGTAACAGCAGAGGTAATGGGGCCAAGCATGGCTGCGGGCAACTGAGCCCTGTGGGGTGTAGGACCCCGAGGAAAAGTAGTTGGGGCCGGGCAAAGCTACAGCCACCTAAGCCCACCAGGGAAGGAAGCCCCGTGGCCCCAGTGAGGAGGGGCAGAGATGAGGATCCCCAGTGAGGGGGCAGTGGTTTGGACCCCCAGTGTAGGGGAGGCAGTGTGAGAGGCAGAGCCCCAGTGAAGGGGACGGTGTGGAGTCTCAGTAAGGGGGTGGCCCCATGTGAGGGGCGTAGACCAAGGTATGTCTTTGGATGCCTGAGGCTGTAGTTTGGGCCAGAGGCTGAGTAAGGTGGCTGAGTCCGAGAGATAAGGGTGACCCCGGTAAGTCCTTCACCACTGGGAGGCTGAGTATGGGTTGAAAAGAAGAGCTATAATAAAGCCAATGACCTGCTGGTCCATGGTGGGAGTGAGCAGACCCATGAGACCCTAGAACACCAGTCATGGTGCGAGTCAAGAACGGCCCGGTGAAGGGTGGCCCCAGAAAGGGGGCGGAGATGAGGAGCCCCAGTGGTGGGGAAGAACCACCGGAGGGCTGAGAGCCCAGAGTGTGACAGTGTATATAGTTGCCCTGGAAGGGGCCAGGGCAAACTTAGACCCGGTTGGGTAATTGGCTGGCCACGACCCCAGTGAGGGTTGCGGGAGAGGCCCAAAAGACAGTACGTCTGCCACCTAAGGTATGAACTAGGTAAAGCCTATGGCCTAAGGGGCCTGCTCCAAGAGGGAGTGAGGTAGTACAAGTTGTTGACACATGAAAGAGACCCTGTGAGAGAGGGTGGAGTGTGAGAGGTCCTAGTGACAGGAAGGCGGTATGAATGTGAATATGTCTGAGGCCTGACAATGAGAGCTAAGCTTGGTCCGGCTGTAGGCCGGGAGCACTGTCATCTGGATGCCATCTGTGAGGCTTGGGCTGTGGTGTAGGGGAGGAACGGAGCCACAGATGGCGTCCCCTGGCATTGGGGCAAGAGTGGGCAGCCTCTCGCCTTAATATCCTAATTAATTAACAAGGCATGGCAGGTGTGCCCAAAGGCAAGAGGGTAAACTAGCACGGTGACTAGTTGGGGAGCCCCACTTTGCCACAGTTGCCATGGGAAAAATGGGTATGAGATCATTTCCACCAATAAGCACTGAAGACAAAATGAACAACCTGAGAAAATCCAAGTAGAACAAAAAAAAAATTGAAATGAAAATAAAATAAGATTGTGTTCATCAGTCTTAGGAATCAAATATTTTGAGTGTAAAATGACTTGACATCCTGGGAACACATGGAGTGACTGCAAGGAGCATAATCTATACTTTCCATTAAATTCATTTTTATATACAAATTCAGTTTCATAATAGCTATAAGGCACTAAAATTGCTTCTACACAAAGACAAGGGTGTATGCATGAATAACTTATTTGGCACTTGATAGGAAAAAATAATCTGGTAAATTACTCACAAGTAACATTTGACCAGTTCTATTTGGGAAGAGTTGTCAGGTGATTAAAGTCACTTGATCTTTGGGATTCTTGAGCTGTATCATATGCCTTTTATAGCTGCAATTGCCTGATACATCTTATTAACTGAATGTTCATTTTAGATAGTGTTTCACTTGAAGTCAGGATTTTGGTAAATTTACTGAACAGTTATAGCAAATTGATATTAAAAATCAGGGTTATGTAGCCAATGCTTTGCTAGAATGGCATGATTTCATATATGATAAGAGGTAACATTCATTTTGGTTGTTCCTCACCCAAAATCTATAGGGGCCAGTGAGAGTCTTCTGTTTGCTTGCACCTGTGGCTGAATTTGCCTTGATGTCTACATCAAAAGAAGTCAAGGAATTTGCTTTTTCAATAATGTGGCATATGGAGTTTCTGAGACGTATATGCTCTTTTTGCTTCAAAGACTCTTGAGCCTTTGCTGTGCAGCATTGTGCTGAAATTTCAAGGAGAGGAAACAAAGAATTTGAGGTCAGGGATTTTTCATGTCTGCCACTGTTTTGGTTTTTCCTGTCCCTTTTCTGGTTTGGTGTTTTCATCAAGTGGCCAGAATCTTCCACCAAATTGAAGTATATAATTCAGATGTCCTGCTAGCCTTTCTATAATATTTTATGATTTATAAACTATGTTTGAACTGCCTGTGAAAATCTGAAACCACAGATGGAAAAATCTGAAGCATAACATTCTTGTGGTATAAAATGACGCTTTTTACACTGCCTGATGTTCACTGAAGCCTTCAGCTTATGTTCCAAATGTTTTCTCTATATTTAGCTCTGATAAGTCCATCTATTGTTTGTTATCACATTTTGGTGGTTATAGTTTAAAGAGAACCAAGGCAACAGAGTTTGGATCTACTTTTGGCACTTTTTATTGATCTACAAGTCAGCTAGACTAAATGCACAACACTGACAAGGAAGTTGTTGCGACGGTAATGTAGCATGTTTATCTAACTCTTCAAAAATGACTAAATTTGAACAAAAAGCAAGTAAGAATAAACTATTATTGTTTCTAATGTAATGATTTTTTCCAGTTGTTTGGCTTTGACAGTTCTATGTCAGCCCTTTAGCACTGTATTTTTGTGTTTTGGGTTTTTTAACAACAGAAAACAAAGTCAGTTCTTCCCGTCAAGATGCACTTTTGCTTCATTGAGGCTGACAGAGGGAAACTGTCACTTACAATGGGGTAGGAAGTCAATCACAGGTTATTTCAGTGCAGTGTCCCATAACATTGCACTGGCTTTCAGATTTCAGCTGTGCTTTGAGAGAGTGCATGCAGCAGGATGTTGGATGCTCCAGGCTGGTTCAGCAAAGTTGTATGAGCATGTGCTCAAACATAAGCACTTGCATGGACCCAGGAGTGCTCCTCTGTTTAAACCTGAGCACTCAAGTCAGTGGCTTTCAGCTTTTTTAAACTAGAGGCCCCACTCAGAAAATGCCAGCTCTTAAATTTGCACTCAAGTCTTTGACTACTGAAAGATTAAGAGAGCAATTCTTCTGCTGTAAGGGTCTCAGAAAGCCCACAACAGGTTAGGAATTAGAACTTGTAGAGGTGATATCTTTTATTAGACCTAGTAGATTTTTGCCAAAAAATGTCTTGAATTGCAAGCTTTTGGGCACAAGTACCCTTTCTCAGGCATAGGAGAAAAAATTGTAAAAGGTCTTTCAGGTAGAAATGAAAGTTCGTATTTCATAGGAGAGCTAAAGGTGTTTGGCACAGTTCATTGTATGCAGGTCAGGATGTTTTTGACACCTGGCTTCCTACTTGAAATCCACAGGTTTACCTTGTGAATGGTGCCTGCACACCTCAAAAGTGTTTAACCTTGTATGGCACTCTTGAAAAGACCTCAAAGCTCCCCAGACCGCCTGGTTGAGAATCACTGGCTCAGGCCCTTCTTTGGTTCAGTGGGCAGGTGATGTCTGAAGCAAAACCCAGTTTGTTCCCGAGCCTGGCTTCTACGTCTGGCTGAAACACGCTTTTACTTCTGGCTGAGAGGGCAACGAGCTGATTCTGGGTTTCTGAGGTGGGGCAAGGCCCAGCCTGGAGGCCAGTGACAAAAGCCGAGTCATAGGGAGGGGGGGCGAACATCCCATCCGAGGTGGCGGCTAGATACGTTTATTAGCCCAGCAGCTTGAGTCCCAGCCAGGCGTCGCTCTGCTGATTCCCGAGTGAGTCCTTGTAAGTGCATGGGAGCTGGGCTCACGCACTTCACCCCACCCCTGCCAGCGAGGCTCTCGGGGCGGGACCTTGCCGCGCTCCCTGCCCGGGAGGCAGAGCCCGGCCCGCGGCGGGGTTACTTCTAGTTACGCGGTGAGAGGCCGGGCAGGCAGGCGGCGAGTCTCGGCCGGGAGCGCCCGGATCGGCGCGCAGGAGCCCGCGTGGAAGTGCACAGGGCGGCGAACACGGGGCGCTCTCTCACACACACAGACCACACACAGAGCTCGCTCTCTCACATACACACACACGTCTCACGCACAGATCGCACAGCTCAGACGCATACAATCACAGACACACACTCAGATCGCGCACAGCTGTCAGGCAGCCAGACACAGCTCACCTCGCCCGCCGCGCGGCCAGGCCGCGCCCATTGCCGGGGGAGCGGCGCGGCGCGGCGCGGCGCGCGGGGCTCGGGCTGCCGCCTCCGCGCCGGGCCGGGACTTTGCAGCCACACCCTTTGTGCTCGGGCTCCCCCGCCGCGGCCGGCCGCAGCCCCGCACTCCGCAGCCGGGGAGCCGGCCGCGCCGCAGCTGGGCCCGCGCTGCGGGCAGCATGGCCCGGCTGGGGCTTTGCCTGCTGTTCTCGCTGCTGCTGCTGCGGCCGCTAGCGGCTCCAGCCCAGGAGGACGCTTCCTGCCACGGCGCCTTCGACCTGTACTTTGTGCTGGACAGGTGAGCGGGGGGGCACGGGAGGGCTAATCCCCCCCCCCAGTGGTTGGGGCTCGGGAGAAGGGGGTGGAGTGTCCGCGCAGGGTTCCCCGGGCCGTGGGCGGGATGCTGCAGGGGGTAGCTGGGCTTCAGGGCTCTGGGGAGGCACCTGGGTGCGCGGAGGTGACGCCCCGCCGGGTCAGTGTGTCAGTGGGTCACGGGAGCAAGTGGAGAGGCAGCAGGGTTATGTGGTAGCTTCTCCCGCCCTTACCCTAGCAGGGCTGGTGTGTGGTGGCAGGTTCCTTCCCTGGTGCCTTGTGTCCTCAAGTGCCTGCTCTGCCTTTGGCTTGGGTGGAGATTTCTGCCATGTGGCCCTGCAGTTCAAAACAGACTCCTTTTTGCCAAGAGCTGGCTCGGCTCTGGATGAAAGAGGAGGAAGATTCTGCCTGGAGCACATGGGGGGGGGCAAAGAAGGGGAGGGAGGCGCTGGATACTTTTGGTTCTGCCCCAGATTTTGATGCTTCCAGATTGGTTTTGAATAGGAACTGGGACTCGACATTTCTCAGGGAGCAGAACCCTCCCCCACTCCCAGTCCCCCAAGCCCTCCCATTGCAGACCTCCAAACCTTTCATTCTCATGAGTTAGAAACCATTTTGTGTTGATGCCAAGCAAACTTCCTGCCCTGGCCTAGCTTTTTAAATATAATCTTTGTACTTAACTGGTGCCGTTTTAGTTTGTTTTGTTTCACATCGTGGTAAAGGCTGGGGTTGTTTTTCTAACTCATCAAAATGAAATGTTCTGATGCTGTCAAAGCCAAAGGAACTGAGCAAGAGGATTTTAGCCTTGTCCTGCCAAAAAAAAAAATTGTTTGAAACAGACAAAAATGCCTGCTAATCATTTCAAGTAACAGTGTTTACTGCGAGAAGAGCAGAAGTCTCTTGAAAATCGTTCAGCCCCCACCCCCTCCGGCTCTAGTTATGTGCAGTCTCTGTCCTCCCGTTTGCAGATAAAGTTTGTTTGGAGTGTGCTGCTGAGAGCGCTTGCAAAGTTTCAGGGTAGAGTGGAGAAGATGCAGGCCTGGGGCTTGCAAGGGGGAGTGCGTCTGTTTTAATTTGTAACCCTAAGTGTCACAGGAAAACTTTACTCTCTGCAGCTGTATGTTACATGTATAAAGTCATGCATTAGACTGTGACAGGAAGATGGTGTTGCAGGACCTGTGGGATCCTATTGAAGATTATTTGAAATAATGTAAGAGTGGCTTACAGTGATGAGCTTGAGCTGCCCCCCCCCATATCCCCTGAAAACATTAGATTGTATAGGAAGATTGAAGCTGATCTTTACTGTTGTGTTTTTCTGATTTTAGATATACTCCTCTGTTTTGTTTTCTTTTCAGATCTGGGAGCGTAGCAGACAACTGGTTTGAGATCTATAATTTTGTAAAACTACTCACAGAAAGATTTGTGAGGTATGTGTTGTGTTTTGGCTTTTGTTTAATCAATATTATAACATATTACAAAAACTTTTTTGTGAGGTGATTAATTGTAAATCTTAAAAAACCCAGAATATTTTAGTTCTGGTGTTATAAAGTCCCACTTAATTTCAAGAAGTCAGGAACTTAGTTAAAATAGTAGGACATGTACATCTTTAAATATTTATTTCAGCTTGTTAATTTGTTCTTAGATCTTTTTAGATTTTTAATCATTGCCTCCCCCTAAACAACACAAGTAATTTCTCATATATTATTTCTCTGAATGTATTGGTTAATAGTCATGATAAAAAAAGAAGTCAGGAAATTTGAAGTGAGTACGTGATCCAGTCCAAAACCAAGGGAAAATATTTACTTTTCAAGCACAGGCATGTATTGACAAAGCTTGTGCCAGGCTAAGAATTTCTGGTGCATGCATGCAGTTAAGTTTACTTGTAAATAACCTTTTTTTCTTCTCTAACACGTGTTGATGTTAAAATGTTGGCCTGCTCTACTCTTGAAAAATAACTAGGGACTACTGTAATGAAATGCTTGCCTTCAACAAAAATATCATGCAGACACAAAATGTTGTGGTAGTTTAATTTTTCCAGTGGAAAATGAACTATACACTAGGCAATTCTGAGCTGGGTTAGCTGATGAGGAGAGGACACAAGTGTTGCACAGTTAAATATTTCTTCATTATTTCAAAGGCCAGAATGTTATGTAAAGCAAGCCTGGATGACAAAACCTTTTGAAATTCATTTTGACTTTTTTTTCTTTAAAAGAAAAAGTCTGATGAGGCCTCAGTAGTTTTTCCATTCTGGTAATGGTGAAAAAATAAGTTTGGTGTTAGAAAAAGGATGGTTGTTTGTCGTTGATGAACCCATCAGAGCACCATCTTTTGCAGCCAGAGGCATTCCTTTTTTACAATATTTGGGGTGACTCTGTCAACTAAAGTGGGATTCTTAACTATGTAAGGCCTGAATCTCATGTATCTCAAGGGCCCTCATGCTGAATGCTGTTCAGTAATCACTCAGGGCCAAGAAGTCTGGCATGAGTCTATTTCATTCATTGGGCTCAGAAAGAAGTAACAATTGAAACGTTTCAAAGGGTAAGCTGTACAAATGTACATGTCTTTGAAGCACTTCAAAATAGTACTGTTTTGAGGTGTTTCATTTTTTTTAAACTTGTGCAAAGAGATGGGGGAGCATAGGTCCTCCAGGACCCTACCGTGCTCTGCTCTCTCCTCCCCACCCTGCCCCTACAGAGGAGGCTGGCAGCGTGCTAGCTGTCTAGCTGCTGGGTCCCGCTGCAGCTGGTGCAGCCCTCCCTGCCAGAGTCCTGGCAGTTTCTGACTCCTTCTCTGCCACTGCTGGAGCTGGGCTGTCCAGACCCAGTCCCAGTTACCTCTTTATGGCTGAGAGGAAGGAGAGGAGATTCACAGAAGTTCAGGGCTGGAAGGGACCTCATGAGGTCATTGGGTTCAGCCCCCTGCTCTGGGCAGGAAAGACTGCTGGGGTCAAATAACCCCAGCAAGGTGTGCATCCAGTCTCCTTTTGAAGATCTATAGGGTAGGTGCCTAAAGCATCTCTGCTGGGAGTCTGTTCCACACAGGATATTTGGAACTGGAATGCTGGGATTTCAGCAGTGTGGAAGCTTCCTCCTAGACCCCTGCTTATTTCTGCACTGCAGTGCTCCCTGCTCTCTCTCCATGGTGGGGGAATAGGGGAGAGAGGAACTAGTGCCTTCTGGCTGAGGAGCTGTGGCCACATGCAGCTGCAGCAATTTTGAAATGCTCTAGGGAAGGGGATGCCACAGGGACTGGATGTGTGTCACAGCTGAAACAAAACCCTGCTGAAACATTTCCAAGCCCATTTGGAAATGTTTCAAAAATCACTTCTACCCACACCCACAGTCTAACTCTTCAGCACTATGCAATATGAACACAGCAGCTGGCTTCAACTGATGCTTCTGAGAGCCTCTTAAAGGTACAGCTCCCTGTAAATATAAATCATTTACATCAGCTTTAGGGCCCCTTTGTGTTGTTACAGGTGTGAATCTTTAATATAAATGAGAATCTGGCTGCTCTTTATTTTTTTTCCTTGAAGTTAAAAGCAAATTAGTTCTGAAAAGAACAGCTGAGAACTGTCCAAGACTTATTTGAGGCTGTTTGGCTCAGCATGTGGTGAAAACATTTGAGCAGGTTTCATTCTGAGGATTGGTTCATTCTAGTGTGATATGTGCATCTGCTTTCTATTCTGATTGGCCAGTAGGATGTATGTCTGCAACAGCAGTATCAATCACACTTACTGTTGCAATGGCTTCAGACTTATGATATGTAATGGGATCTGGTCCATCTGATGTTTTAATGGGGCCTGACCCATCACCTTAGTGTTGAGCCCTTTGATAATGCAATTAAAATGTGTTTGGTGAACAGGTTATTCAGATAGTTGCATTGTAACTTTGTGGGAACCATTTAGTAGCAATTGCCTCTCAAATAAGAAGCTTTCTCTTGCAGTCCTGTTTTATGTACTAGTGTAAGCCAAAGGGTTTTAGACAGCAAGTACTAGATTATTGTTTGGTAACTGCTTGAGGCAAGCAAAAGGAGTAGAGCTCTGATTTTTCATCCTTTCTTTAGACAAAATTTAAATGGAGGGGCTAGGCCTCAGAGTAACCTACAGGCAATCTGCTACATATTCACATTATCAGTTCTCTGATACTTATTTTTAAATTTTTTTTGTCATTGCTCATTAACATCCACAAACTGAAGAAATACAGCCATACAGATTTCACAGATTTTTATTGTTAGGGACATTAACCTATTTAGTTACCATATGTATGCCAATATTATCAATCTTATGACAATAATAACAATGTTAAGTTCTCTCATACTTGTAGTTCTGCAGTTTGTGAATCATAACAATTCCTGGCCTGACCAGCCACAGCATCAGTTAGTCTCAGGGTATTAGATTTCCATTCATAATGTGTATAATTCCTCTTAACAGGAGTGGGAGATATGCATGGAAATCAGGGGAGAAAAGAATGTGATCTTTTAGTAAATGCATGTTAATGCTATTTTGCTTTCTTATGGCATATACTTACCCATTTCCTTTTGAAAAAAATGATTGAGCTGTCTTTCAAGACTGAAGGATGCTGAAGCATGTGCAGAGTGAAACTGGACATAGAACTTGGTTATACATGAAACAGTTACATTCAGAGCTGGGATGAATGGGTGCAACTTCTTGCATGTAATTGCAGTGCAACTACCCTTGCACTACAATTAGACTACGTCTAAATTTGGTTCAAATGTTTTAAGTGGTGCCGGGACCTAACTTCCAAAAAAAAAAACACCACAAAAAAACCCAAAAACTCAATTTTGAACATGCCTAAATCAGCCAATTGTGTTTGCATGGACTGGAGTTGTACATTTAAAAAAGGTGTTTAGCTCTCTGAGATATTTATGCATTCATAATTTGGCAAGTGTATTTATACTTAAAATAAGCCTTGGTGTATTGCAAAGTGTACTATTGATTGAAGTGCATTGATTCTTAAATGGCCTTCAGATTAACTTGTTTGTCTAGAGTCCCAGAAAGCAAGGAAGAAGACAGTAATGTTGCTGCTTCACTTTACAAAATACCAGGCCAAGAAATATATGCATTAAAAGCCCATTAATTCATTTTTCATTCTTGCACTTTCTTCATTTATAGTTTGAAAGGATATTCTTTAGAAATTAGACGATAAAAACAAAGCTAATAAAGTAAGACAAAAAGGTTATGAGTGAATATACTGTGCAAAGCTTCCTCTTCCTTTGTCTAAAATGTACATTTTTTTTTTTTATTTAAAGCCCCCGGATGAGAATATCCTATATAGTGTTTTCCACAAAATCAGAGGTCATTCTGCCACTAACTGGAGACAGGTTAGTGCGTTATTCCTTTTCTTTAAAGTTCTTCCTAAATCAGAGGAAAATGGTTAATGGCTTTAAGTGGTAGCTGCTATAGAAACTTAAGGTTTTTAAGGCATCTACATAAGAGCTATTTTTGTGAACTTCCTCATGAGCAGTCCAGTAAGAAGGTATAAGAGTGAGATGTCAAGTGATCTGTGTTTTTGATCTCAAGTATGCCACTGTCTTGCTGTGTGATCATAGGTGGGTTACTTCACTTCCTTCTACCTCAGTTTCCTCATTTGTACAATGGTGATAATGATGCTTGCTCTTTTTTTTTTTCCCTAATATAAAACAAAATTCATACATGGGGAAAAGTCCAATAAAAATGGTAAATTCAAGACAAATTGTTTGACCCTAAATTAATATTTTCAGACATTTTATAGGGACAAGCTAAGTGAAACCATTTTTTATTTTTTTATTAACGTTCAGCAAACAGCCTTATTATTTCAAAATCTTGAGAAGGTAAACTCAGGGGGAACTGAAAGATTTGGAGGTTGGCACCTCCATGATTTAAGCAGAAGCCTGATCTGCCTTTGACTTGCTGTTCATGGTCTCTGGTTTGAGAAAGTTCCTTGTCACAACTCTTGTCCATTTGATTTGGGTAGTAATAATGGTGGCAGAGAAGCCAGCTTGCTCTGTCTTCAGAGACTGGAGAAAAAAAAAAAATGATTACTGACTGTGGTGAGCCAGGGCAGAGAAGGGAATAGGAAAGAGAAGAGGCAAAAGTCATCTTTATCAGTGTAGACTGTTATGAAGTAGAAAAAGTCACATAAGAATGATGAGGAAATCTTGCATTATACTGTTACTTCCTGCAGAGAAAAATTGCATTGCTTTCAGTGGTGAGGACTCTTTTTTTTCCCTGTTCTGTCAAACAAATGATGTACTGAACACTGTTTTGGTCATGTCAGAACAACATGAAAACCCTCAAAAAATAGCTAAGTTGCTTCATAACATCCTGACAGGTAGATTACTTTAAATCATGAAAAACATTCTCAGTTTCTGAGAAATTTGTGAAGTAACTGTGGGGTGACTGAAGTGAGGCACTTCTGTCTTTCCGCATTACTGGAAAGTGAGTATACTGTTTAACATGAAGGCTTACTTTATCCTAATGGGTTTATTATTTTTATTAAAAAATAATGGCAAGTACAGGAACTTGGAAAATACATACTTAAAGTTAAATGTCTGTGTGCCTGTTTTGGAAGGTGTCCTGACTTTCAGAACTCTAATCACTATGCAGTTCTCACTGAATTAAAGGTTTGATCTGCTCTGTGAACAAATGCAGAGGTGGGTAAAGTTATAAACCGTAACTCCAACTGACTTTTGAGAATGTGGCATAAGATGCTTCAAGCCCATTCTAGCACTTGTGGCAGGCCAGTAGGGGGCGTTCCTGCGTTGAGCTGCCCACCTCCTTGCGCCCGACCACCTGCCAGGCTCCGAATGCCTCCCTAGGGGCGCCTTACGCTTGGCCGACCCCTCTCCCGGAGCACACTCGCTAGTCTGGGGGTAACGTGGCGCCGCCACCACCCCGAGAAGGGACTGTCTTGGCCCTGTGTCCTCAGAGAAACACAGGCCTAATAGTCCGATGGGTACTCGACCCAGTACAGGCACTTGGGGCACTTCCCCAAGTCAGGGGGCAAAAAGTAAAGTCTCCCTTAGTCCGCAGACCTAAGGGGTCTCTTAGGCATAATTTAGACCCACCCCTCAATAAGTCTCCCACACCAGTCAAGAAGGAGAACTTTATTGATTACAAGGGGTAGGGTAAACTAGGGTACAGGATTGAGCAATATCTTAGAAATCCTAAAGAGCAAACAGTGTGGCTGAGGTAGCCTTTTGATTACACATCTGTGTTACTGCCAGCTAAATATCTAATCAGATTGAGTAGCTTACTCACAAGCATCTTCCAAAGGCAGGTGAAGTTTCCCTTTGGGGGCAGGCAGTTCCTTGCTCATGAGTTTTGGGGTGAGAGAGAGCTAGTTTCAGATGGTAAAGCTCCTCTGTGTCCCCCGCATGGCTGCTGCTTCACCTCATGGCGGAAGAGAGAGCCTGCCTCCTTCCCTGTCCAAACTTATATAGCCCCTGTGACCTCATTCACCTGGTCCAGTGGAGGTCAGCCCCAGTTGGCTGTCAGCCAACCAATTGGAAATACATCACCTGTTACCAGGCAGATTCCAGCTCCCCAGGTAGAAACTCCCCACCCAGGTAATTGATGCAAGTCATGTAGGCAGAGGGAGCAGGTTTTCCCCCTCCCTCAGGAATGCAGTCAGCTCAAGTTACCCAAATAGACAGGCTGAAGGTGCTGTCCCCTGTGTGCAGGGCCCACCCTAATCAAATGGTTGCAGCTCAGAGATTTTAGTCACAGGGCAGAGATTTTTGGGGAGAAACCAAGGTGGCTTTCTGCCACAGCACCTATTAAAGTCTTTCTCATGATTTTGTTGGGCTTTCAGTGTCTTCAGTAGCCTGTTTCTTATTGGACACCAAGGGTCACAATTTGTAAAATTCACTCTGTTTGGATAGCTGGAATATTGGCACCACAGCCATGAGTCTGTGTAATACTTTTTTACGTCATGTGGAGTTAAATAAAATACTGTCTCTTCATGAAAATCTGTTCACAAAACAGGAGGAACACATGTATTGTTGAGTTCCTTTCTGTTTCATTTTTGTCACAAAATGTTTCCTGATGCAGTAGTGAATGCAATAGTGGAAAGGAAATTACCCTTTTTGTGATTCACTGGGGATTGCTAAAGAGGACGAAGAAGGTGGATAGTAGTAACAGTAACCATATATACATGACTAAGTATAGATGGTTGTGGCTAAGATGCTTTGTACACACATGCTTTGAACAACCATGATTCTAAATATTTATTAAAGGGGCTCACAGCTATGAGCAGTTTAGGATTTGCAACTTTTGCAAGTTCCAGTAGAAAAGGTTACTCAGCCCATGCTAAAGGAAGGGTTTTAATGAAAACAGCACCATTTTATGATGTGATCTCATTGATTTGTTTGAGTTTGTTTGATTACTTGCTTATTCACAAATCTTAGGAAATGGCAATTAGTTTGTGGCCATCAATTCAAGTTAGTCAGGTTTTGCTATGCTTGGAAAGGTTGACATTCTTACTGCTTGTTTGATAGAGTTCATACTGTCTTTTCCAGCATATCACAGCTATATTGACACATGTGAACACATTCTAGAGCTAAATACCTAACCTTAAAGTGATGGTACCATAGAGCTTTTTTACATGTGCTTTTGGCACGGCACCCGTGTGTCATGTGTATCAGCAGTGCAGCGCATCTCTGTTCTGAGAAAATGGCAGTGGTGTGCTTTGAACTAAAAAAGTTTTTGTGCGCTTTAGTTCAAAGCACATCGCTGCCATTTTCTCAGCATGGATGTGTGCTGTGCTTTGATACACACGACACGCAAAGCTGCCAGAGCACATCAATTTATGTGTTCCACCAGCCTCGATTAATTGAGTATTCTCTGACACGCTGGATTTCCAGTGCATTGGAGCAGCCTCTCCACCACAGGTGTGTAAGTGGCCTTAATGCACAGTATAACTTTTCTCAAAAAGAGTGGGCTGCTTGTGCACCTAGTAAAAATGATTCCTCTGTAGTTCTAGAATTTGATTGGCAAATTTGGGGTGATCCGATAAGTGAGGTTTTTTTTGTCAGGATTTCAGGCTCAATCATGATCTCAGTTTGAAGAAAAAGTTTTATTAAAACCTAATAGCAAGTATAAGTACTTGAAAAAGTACTTGGTGTTGCTTGGAAAAGGTGTGTTTTTGCTGACCATGTAACATTTAAGATTTATTGTGTACTTCTTTGGCTGGTTACATGCTGGCAAATAGGTGGGTTTTTTGTGTCCTTGCTTCTGCCAAATTTGACTTGTTACCCATGACTATAAAAGTGTAATGTCTAATCCTGCTGACATCAAACAGAATTCCTATCAGAAGTTAATGAGTATTTTGTTTGAGAGTGGACTCCAGGATCAGGGTCATGGTCATTGCATGTTCTTTTATCTATTATAGTATACGTTTTCTTGTAGCTGTCCAGTCTAAAATAGGTCACTTTTAATAATCATGTTTTATACATGCATACCATAAATACCTAAAGGGTGTAAATATCTGAAGGGTGTATAAATATATAAAGGGTGCTTTTAAAGAGGATGCTGATAGATCCTGTGGCACTGAAGATGGGACAAGGATTAATGGTCTTAAGCTGCAACAAGGGATATTTAAGTTATCTATTAAGAAGAGTTTGTTCACTATGAGGGTGGTTAAGCATTGGAACTGGCTACCTAGAGAGCTTGTGGAGTCTTCATTATTGAAAGTTTTTAAGAGCAAGTTAGACAAACATTTGGATTAGATGGTTTGTTATCACTTCACCTAAAACTTACCAGTTAAGGAGATCTAGTATGGATATGAATTTGTCCTCTCTGCTAGCGGAAAGAAGTATGAAAAATTACATGTTGAAAGAGAGTTCCCTGTTTAGGAGGTACTGTACATGTGCCTCACTAATATTAAGTAACGTGTGAAGTTGGATAAAAAAAAATCTCCCCCCCTTTTTAATCAAATGGCACAATTATATTTTTCCCACCAACTATGCATGGACCTCTTAATACATTTCTTGGTGATAGCAATATTATCATCTAAAAATCCCACATATTTTTCCCACATCAATAAGCCAAGGTCATTGGCAATCAGAATCTACTTCCAGAGGCCTGTTCCTGGCCTTGCTGTACTCAAAACTATACTGAGAAATGATGCCAAGATTTCAGTAGATACTGAGTGGGTGGAAAGTAAGTGCAAAATTGTAACTTGGTCCAAAGAACTATGAATGCCAGTACTAAAAGTTTCACAGCTTTTTATAAAAATTTGGATTCACAAGTTAGACCCATTCTCTGTCTAGCTGAACTTCTGTGACTTAATGTTTTTGCGACAGTTGCAGCCAACCCTGACTTCAGCTGCACTGATTTATGAGGATAAATATTTTTTCACTAGAAGGAACTGGTGTTCAACAGTTACTTCACTTCATTTTTTTAAATATACTCTTATTCAGAATCAGGTGGATTTTCTTCCCTCATCTCTGTGCGTCTGACATACGGTTTTTCCCCATTTTAATGCAAAGGAAATTCCTTTCTCTGTGCCATTTGCTCTGCTCTTTGGAATATCAGGCAGCAATGTAGAAAAACTTGTACCAAATCCATTCAGTTTTTAATCCTCCAAGACTATTTTCTTGAAGATTATGCCTTTTTCTCTTCATTCACAATACACCTACCATGAAGGATATATACACATACATGCAACAGTGCTCAGGATTTCAGGAAAGCAGGGCCTTGGGAAAATTGAAATGACCTATGCTTATATGCCTTTAATTACAGGCATTGAATACAGAAATGACTGATATAGTTTCTTTTCATATTAGTACAGATCTTTCCATTGTCTTGCGTAGCTGTTAGATGGGGTTGCATCCCAAAAGAGAAGGCTGCCTACAGCTTTTTAAAAATAAATTACCCCATTCCTATCATGCTAATAACTTTAGGAGTTGTCAGATCATGTGCCTACCGACACTGCTTTTAGCTCCATGTCAATTAACCTTCTTTTAAGGGGATTTTAAAAGTGCCCCAATATTGCAAATAGCATTGGTGGCCTATGTGAGGGCATTTAAGCTTGCTGAGAGTATTTAAACTGAACAGACAGAGTTAACACTGGGAAAATTTGTATATCCATCTCTGACCAGGCTTATGGTGATAAATGGCATTCATATACTAGTTTAGTACATGAACATATTAAAAATTGCATAGCTGTTCTAGGTGTCATAGCTATGCTGTCATAGCTGACTAAGAAAAGGGGGAAATCCTGATTCCTGTGTATGCTCAGTCAATACCTGATGCTGATACATTATAATTTATTTTAGCTGAGGTCCTTCTTTGTCATCACAGCCTGCATTACTTTCTGATACTGTTTTGTTGTATAGTCTGGTCTTAATTCTGACTTTATTCTTATACTATGCAACTCCAAAGAGGGTAGGGGAGGTACATGGGGGTAATGCAGGGTTTGTTCCACGTAGGAAACCATATTTGTCTGCAGTTCCACTTGCCTTCCATAGTACTTGAACCAGTAATAACCCCTTTCTCTGAGAGTAACCCCTTTGAAATAAGTGGATATACTTCTGAAGTAGGTACTACATTCATTGTGAATGGATAAGACATATAAGGGCCCAGAGAGGACAAAAAAATGGGGTAAAATCTTGGTCTTATGAAATATTTTAATGTCAAACTCCTTTTGACTTCAGTAAGGGTGGTATTTCACCTATAGTCTTTGGTCTAATCTCATGGATAAACAAGGTTAGAAGAGACTGAAGCAGGACTTGTTAGTTTGGTTCTATTTACCTGCCTCTGCTTGTGGAAGAATATCTGGAATATTTATTAAACTAAAAAGGAAGAACAGACAGGGTAGCTATTATAGATGAAATGTGCCTTTTCTAAAAGACAGAGGTGTGATGTAGCACATATGTTGAATTGAGAAGAGATATTATATTTGTAATCATTCAGCCCAAACACAGGCAGGCTGCAAGTTACTGATGGGTTCTCCCCCCCGCCCCCCATCTGACTTAAATCACAAGCAAAACCTACAGAGTTCCAGGATTTATTATTATAGTGATTATTTATTTATACTGTAGTAGTACGTAAGCATGCCACTCAGAGGTTGCGGCCTCATTATGTACAGGTCAAATGCATCAAAAAGCAGTCATGCCCTAAAGAGTTTACAGTCTTGTGACTATATACACTCCTCCGAACTTGGGGGATTACCAGAGCCGTGGATAGTTGGGAGGGGTTCTGAGAGGACTAGCCTATGGCTGCTGGCATGCTGAAAGATGGATAGTGACCCATCCCTGCTGCTGCAGAAACTACAGTTTTGGTTGCCAAAGATTTCACCAGGAGCCATTGCAGAGAAGCGATGCCAGAGATTTCTATGGGGCCTGGTCATGAGACATTCTGGATAAATAGAATTGAACTGATTGTACAAGAGCTATTTTTTGCAAAATGAAATCTGTTTTGTAAAACTGGGACTTCAGTTGCTGTTTGTTTCCTGGCAGCAGAACATTAATGCCTGTGGACATGCTGCCACTCATTTCTGGCAAGCACTAAGTATGTGGTTTATAATCTGCATTTGTACATAATCAGTTTCAAGTTGTTTCTATAGATGCTGAATGTAAAATATTTGGATCAAACAGATTGTATTATCTTACGTAACTTGTTCTCTACCATTTATTTAACAAAGAAATTCTTCCTTTGCAATTCTAACTGTCGGCATGGATATCCATTGCTTATTGCAAATTGAAAATTACATCTATGTATTGCATTCATGGAATAACACATCCAAACACAGAGAAACCTAATCAGTTGAACAAATGACTTGTGGGTGGTATTCAGGCAAAGGGGCATATGCATTCTTTCTTTCTTTGTTAGCCCCAAGAAAGGGTGTGATGCAATCTGAAAATACTTTTTTATTTGTACCTTCACAGACTTCCCTTGTCATGTGTATATGCTATATATTCTGGGCCAAATTTTATTTTCTTACTTGGTTTGAAGGAATGTGTTTTAGCAGAGGCTAAATACGAAGTAAATGCTAGGAACCTCAGGATTTGTCCCTCTTTAATATTATTTTTATTTTGGTATTACAGATTGCTGTGACAATACTTCTCTTACCCCTGTCTCTTTCCCTCTTATCATAACAACTGAGTGTCTCATAATTATTCATAGATTTATCTTATAGCACTTCTATAAAATAGAGAAACAGTTTAAAAATAAGCCACTTCATAGAAGTAAAATGACCTGCCAAAAGTCGCACACAAAATCTGTGGGAGAGCCAAAAAAATTGATCTCAGATCTCTTATATCCCAGTTCATTTCCTTAAGTACAAAGCCGTCTTGCACATTCTGAAAAAAATCAACTTTTAATTTTTTCTGAAAGCAAGACTTAATCATTGTAACATCCTCTTAATGGCTTCCAGCTTCTGTCTCAGTTAATTACGTATAAAAGTAAATAATTCAGTGACTCTTCTTATAGAGATTATATGTGGTTTCAATGGATCAGGTTTTTCAATTTAGGTATTCTTGGAAGCTGAGTTACCTTAAAGCAAGCAAGTTAACTTATGACATAACTTCCAAGGGACTGTGTTGGTACCTGGCCATTTGCTTGCAATAGAAGTTCCATCTGAAACATTTTGTTTGGATTTGACCCTTTCTAAGTCATCATCAGTGCATATTGTGTTACTTAGGAATGACTGTTGTTGTATACCTACAGTACAGCTTGCACTGTGGTTTTAAATTGATCTATATGCAGAGTGTACGTGAATGAAAATGATTTATTTTTTCATGTTTTAATTTTATGGTCATGAGAGAACCATTTAATGACAAAAACAGCAAAACATTTAATTATTGGAGTGATATTTTTTTTTAAGTTTAGTTTATTATTGAAACATTTATCTTGTTTTCTAACTGTCCCCAGAAACAAAATCACAGAAGGCCTTGAGGCTTTAAGTAAGGTGAAGCCAGCAGGTGATACATACATACATGAAGGATTAAAAGAAGTAAGTTTTAATGCTCTCAATACAGTTGCAGTAAAGGTCTTGTGGCCATACAGCCTCATTGAAAGAAAAACAAGGCAACATGCTTTAAATACAGTTTAATTGCATTTTGTGTAACTAGTTTTCACATCCAACAGTTTTTAAGATCTAAATAGAGTGATTTTTTTTTTACTCAGGCAAAGATTGCCTAGGTATGAAAAAGTCACATGTAGGAGATCAGCAATCCCATGTGATGTGCTTTATGGAGATTCTTTTCTATTATTTCTGTGGCCTCATGCACGGACCTCTTGTTTTTCCCTGTGGAAGGAGTAATAAATGCAGGAGAACACTTAACTAAGTATGTATATACATAATATTTTGTAGTGTTGTTGTTAGTACTACAAAATATTAATAGAGCATCATAAATCTATATGTTGGCTTACAAGCACAAAAACAACTCACAGGCCAAAGTTTTCAGGATTGGTGAATGATTTTGTTTACCTTAATTTTGGGTGTCCAGAAGCAGTATCACTAATTCTTGCTATTTTAGTATGAGTTTAATAATATTTGATATTTTACTTAAAGCCTTACACTAGGGAATAAATGAAAATCTTAGCTTCCTTTAAATAAAACAGAAACAAAAACACGGATTTCTGGTTCTCATGCTTGTGGAGAAAAGTTTGAAAATGTGATCAGAGTATAAACCTACAAGTTGATGAACTAGAAGGCAAATAAAAAGAATAACTAGTTATTTGTATTATTTCTGCTCATGATTTTGTAAGTCAAACTCATCTTTTGGGAACTGACTAATGAGTTTTGATGGTTTGGGGGTGCCAGTGCTGACCTTGAGGCCTCTTTAAAGGGCATGATTTTCAGAAAAAGTACACAGTGGGTGCACATGTGCGATACTGCAATAAACTCTGGTGCGGTATTGCTCCTGGGCACTGTGTTTACATGTGTGCCTGGGACTGCAGCACGTTGTGCTGGATTGGAGCAGCCCTGGCTGGCAGGGGATCCTGGAGGGAGTGGTCAGCCTGCCAGCTAGGGGCTGCTCTGACCTGGCTCAATGTGTTGCGGAGGGACTGGCTGGGGCATGAGTGCACTTCAGTGTGGGGCTAGCTGGCAGACTCGTGCCCGAGCCAGACCTGTCAGTGTCTATACATGTTGCTGCGTGCTGAATAGCTCTGCCTTAGGATAGTACTTGTGTTTTATAAGTACTAACCTACAGCAGAGTTAATTAGTTTACTGTGGCTTACTAGGGCCACGCATGTACATGGTGAAATTTTACTGTGGAGCTAAAACATCTCATGTAGCCAAGGTTTGAATTACACTTTGACTCTTGAGGGGCGGGGCTCTGGAAAAAAAATAAAATTGGGATGCCCATTACGATGCCCGAATAAAATTGTAGACCCTCCAAACTCCCTCGTAATTCACACCCTGCATGTAGATGCTCCCAGTATCTGTCTTCAGAATACTCTGCCCCTGTAAAGGCGTCTGTGTTTGGAGAATTCAAAATGTTGGCCATACTCCTTAGCCTAAATTAGGGGTGGCTAACCTGTAGCACATGTGCTACAAGTGGCATATCAGGAAGGAGGCAAGCAGCACAGTGTGGCACATAAGGCAGAAAGCAGAGCAGCAGATTGGCAGGGCAGAGGGATTGGAGTGGTACTTGGAGAGAGAGCAGGGCTATTTTGTGGCATGCCTGCCATAAAGGTTGGCCTCCAGTGGCCTATATTCATTACAATCTAGTGCCCTGATTTAACTCCCATTAAAGCTAATGAAAGGATTCCGTATTAGTAATGAGAGGGTAGCTGTGGTGAGGCCATTGCTTGAAGAAGGAGGTTTTAGAGAGGGATTTGATTATTTTGTGCTTTTTGGATTATGTGAGACTTCTGAATTTATTTATCAGAAACATCTTGTTGATAGATTCAGAAATGATTGTAACTTGCATCTTTATTCTTCATTTTCAGGCTAATATCCAAATTGAACAAATGGGGGGCTCAAAGTCTGCTAGTACAATAATTGCACTGACAGATGGTAAATTGGAAGGTCAGATCCCCTTGTATGCAGAAAAAGAGGTGAGTTCCAAACAGAAGCTGCTTGTTACAATCAGCTCAGGTTTTTTGTGTATTCATGTGCATATTATGAATAATATATTATCTTCTCCATTCTTTCCTGGGACAGGCAAATAAGGCCAGAAACTTGGGAGCTAGAGTTTACTGTGTTGGAGTCCTTGATTTTAGACAAGATCAGGTAATTGCACTGTTGTCTTTATTACTTATCAGAGCCTTATTACAACTTTTTATAAGGCTGCTGTCATTTGTATTTAATTTATTTTTGGGACTGTGCAACATTTCTAGAATAGGAAGCAAATACTCATACATATGTACATTACATAGAAATGATGACTGGGTGTCACTTTTTTATTATGAGAAAAGAGCTATCAGAAATTAATTTCACTTATTGGTAGCTGCCTCACCCCGAGGATATAGGTAAAGTTTCTATTAAAATGTTAACCAGCGTAGACCACAGATTGCAGTAGTCGTTATAGATAATCTTTGAATTGAGAAGGGACAATGGTCTTTGTAATAGAAAACAAAAGAAGGGCTATTGTCTGCCATCAACTGAAAGTTAATCTTTAGGTGCTGTGCTCATGTAAGCTGTGTTCTAATCATTAACAAAATTAGTACCAGGGATTATATGTAAATGAAGTAGGAGAGTTGTTCTTTAAATGGGAAAGTGTACATAAAGGAGCTTATAGTAAGGATTTGGAGAAAGGCTTCTTCAATGAAATATGAAGCAGACAGGAAAGCTAAGGGCAAGGGTGTTGCAGGATTCTAGAGTTTTATTATTTTGCTAACTCTTTCTTTTTAAGACAGAATTTTGACACTAAGGCTGACAGGCAGCACATAACAAGTTTGGTGTGCCAGATTATTTGTGTTTCTTTTTCCCTGAAGCTTGAAAAAATTGCTGATACAAAAGATCAGGTCTTCCCTGTGACCGGAGGATTCCAAGCACTGAAAGGAATAATTAATTCTGTGAGTATTCAGTAATGAGCTGAGAGCCTCCTAAACCACTTCCAATCCCCCTCCCAAAAAGGAGTATGTGGGGTTTTTTTTTTGTGTTTGTTTTTGTTTGGGGGGGTGAGGGGGATGGGGACAACAGAGAGCCTTCAGCTCTTATTTATTGGGCATAATTTGTACCTAGGTCAGTGGTATCCATATAATGCGCTTATCTTCTTACCTTAGTAGTACCTTTCTATACATTTCTGTGGCCTGCTATTCATTGAATTATATATGCTGTGACTCAGAATGGAGTTAGTAAAGTCCAAGTGCAAGGGAATACACATAATTCAAGGAGATGGGGTAGAGATTGACTTTTAAAGGTATGGTTTTGGTCTGGTAAACTGGCACAGTTTTTCAGAAAAGTGTGAAAAGAGATGGCTTGAAACATCTGATTTAATAAATTATGGTACTAACCATCACTGAGTACAGAAATATGTAGGGGAGTATTTAGGAAGGCTCACTGAGTTTCTGTTCTTGCCCCTTGTTCTCACTCTCTAAATACCCAGTCTTTGAGTTCCCTCTGTTGCTCTTGCACTTGAATGTTGCACCAAAGCATCCCCTAAGTGACTAGTGACTTTTTTTAAAGGGATGTAGAAGGATAAAAGCAGGAGAAACTTCATGCTTGGATATGATGAGAAATTTGGCTGTATATTTTAGCTGCTTCTGTCAAGTAGACATTTTCATATCTATGGAACCAATTTACTTGTTTGATTTGGAGTAAATGTTATGTGTTTGGGATAATTGTTAGAATACCGCTGCTGTAAATGCTTTAAGCTCCATATGCTGTTTAATGCAGCTGTTATATTCATGAAGGAAAAGCAGTACAAATTGAATGTCAAATGTAAGGTTATAAATACACTGCAGAATGAAATCCTATTCCCAAGATAGATCCCACTTCTATTTATTTCCGCCCTGCCCCCTTTTATTTTTTTTAACAAAGGGCTCCACTTATAACTGGATGAATATGAAATCATGAACCTATCACTTCTTTTTCCTTGAATGCTGGGTTTTGTCCATGGAAATTACTCCCTGTTTAACGTATTTTCATTTCAGAAGACTCTTTGTATGTTCTCGAGACAGCCAGTTGCCATGTTCAGGCAGGCCCCCTCATTTATTTTCCTTCAGAGATAGTAAGTACTGTGTGGCAAAGCCTAGGACAATGCCTTTTTTCCATGTACCGTAGCATATATTTTTTAAAGCATTTGGGGCCAGTTGTTCTGCAGGTGCAATGTCATATAGCCCCTTTGAAGTCATTGGAGCTAAGGTGAGATTTGGCCCTAATTGCTTAGATTGTTGGGCTTCCAAGAATCCCAGCATGTAAAAACTGTGGTTTGAGTCGGAGCTTTGGGTGCAGTGAGCCTCAGTGTACATTTTTCTGTTCCAGCAAAAGCTGCTGTGCCCCAGGAGTTCAGCCATGAGGGACAACAGGGGTGCTTCCATCATTTTCTCCTTCAGCTCTGGAATTAAAAAAAAAAAAAAAAAAAGACAGGCATAAGGGTTTTTTGGATTTCCCTTAGGAGTTCAGCTTACAGTTGGTGCAGTTAGGATGTACAGATCATTGACACGTCTCCTAGCAGCCATGCCCACAACATTTCTGTAGCAAATAGAAAAAATTATTTGAGGTTGCATTTGCTGCTGGTAGCCCATTTGATTGGCTTTCTTGCCATCATTTTCTGCCCAAGAGTTTTCAACCCCTGCTGGGTCCTCTCTCTTCGCCAGCACCTTATGTAAACCCAGAGTAATTTAGTCCTTAGTTTTTCAGGGCCAGATTCTTCAAAATATCCTAAGGGAGGCCAGTACTAAACTGCTGTTAAGATCCAAGGTGTTTGGTGTTGTAAGAAACTCACCACCCCCCCTGCTGTTTTTAAGGAAAATCTTTTTACTTTTTAAGAAAGATCTATTCTGGAGCTTAAACAGGTTGACTGCTCCTTTAAACTGTAACCGAGCTCTTGAATTGTGTAGATTTTCATTCTGACTGCAGTGTGAACAAATATTTCAAGATTTAGCTTATTGCATATTTCTTTCCATAAAAAAACTTGTGTTGAGGCTATTGAGTCCCTGTGAAATACTTACATCAAGAAATAAAAGATTAAGAGATGGCTGTAGCTATTTGTGGCTCACTTCAACTGTGAAACACTTCATTTGAATGAGTTCACCATCTTAGCCAGTTCAGTTATGTTTTTGTAGGTAAATAAAGAAAAAAAAAGGATTGGGGATTTGGTGATGGCAAGAAGGTTTTAGAGTTTTAATTTTTCCCCTTAAAATCCTGAAGTGCCACATTGGCTCTAATAATTTCCAGGCTTCAAATGCTTTGAGATATAAGCTGCATGATCTGTTGGCATCCTGTCTTCCTCTCTCTTGAAAATATGTGCAGTCAGAAAAAAGAGAGAAGACCAAATTTCAAAATAAATGATCTAATGTCACACATCTGGGGTATTGCTGTGAAAATAATTCGAGTTGGCTATGATGATACCAAAGAAATAATTGTTGAACTTTCTTTCTAGAAGTATTGTTGAACAGGTTTTTTTTAGATATTTTTACTTTAAAAAAATCACTTCAATGGGGGTGAGGTTGTTTTTCATCAGAGCTACTAGTTGATGAACACTTTTGAACACCTGATTATGATTATTTTGGCCTCTGCAGTTCTCTCTGCTATAAGGTCTGTTGCCTGATGGGTTTTGTACTTGTTGAGAGTTGCAAATCTATATGGCCTTCTCTTAAACTTTTACTTATCAATGAAAACTAAAGCACAATTTAGAACATTCAGCTCTTACTTGGTTCTCAGGTGTTTGAGGACTTAACAGTTGTTTGAATACCATTAGATTTTTAGCACAGAATCACAGAAATTAAGGGCTTGAACGGCCCTCGAAAGATCAGGTCCAACCCTTCCCTGCTCTGGGTAGGAATACTGCTGAGATCAAATGATCCCCACATGCAGTTACTGAGAATGATGGTCAGGAATTTTAGTGAAGTTGGGGACCAATTTATAGAAAAAATTATAACCCAAATTCTGTAGTCCGTACTTAGTTTGGAGATGTTCCTTACCCAAGCAGAACTCTTTATACGGTTGGTAAAGATGTGGCCATATATATATTTGCCCCTGCTGAGTTTCTTTTGATATGTTTCATTTGAAGAAAACAATGCATTTTATTTTTGTATGTTTCTGTTCAGTGATAACTCTTACAAAATTCTGTTAGCTTTTCTGGCGCTATTAATATTCAACTTTACAAAGTATTAAATGAACAGAGTTGTCAGAATGAATAAATCTCTCAGCAGAAAGTCTAGTAGCTTAAAAGAAAAATGCTGAAGGCAAGTTAGTTATCCTATCAGGAATGGTTTACTGATTTAGTCTGGCTGATAATTATGTGGAAACATGGCTTCATGAGCAAGCGGAATGAGTACAGTGGCAGTCAGAAAAACAAGGGCTTTAGAGCATCTAATTTCTTTCACAGTGTGAGATTTTGGCACCGTGTGAAGAGATGGAATCCTGCTTTTTTAATGTGCATAGGTGAAATTAAGAGTTTTCTTTTAATAAAACGCCATTTTGTGTCATATAATTTAGAGTAATAATTAGTTCTAGAGTACTAATCACTGTTCTAGTGACTGTCTAGCAAGCTGCTGAGCACCCCTTGTGAAATGCTAAGCTCTGGCTGATTATACAGAGAAGTAAGAGCGCAGAACGCTTTTCAAAGAGAGTCATCGTATTCTGGGATCTTTTTGAGGAGGTTTTTTCTGGGCTCCTCATTTCCATTAAAATGGAAAGTAGTTAGAGTCTCAAAACCATCTATCTGTGGAGCTCAAGAGCAGTAGGCTGGAAGCTTGGGACCTGACTGCATCACGGACCACCACTTCCCTGGGGTATAGGACATGGAAGGGAGAGGAAGATAGAGATTGCCAATGTCAGAGGGAGAGAGTAGGAAGGGCTGTGGAGGAGATCAATGGCATGGTGCAGGGCAGGGAGGAGGTGATATGCTTGGTACTGATTTCCCCACCCCCCCTATGCCACAGGCTGGATCCAGTCACTTTAAGGGGCAGACGCAGTCCTCAGGCTGTATAGATTGAGCACCTCTGATCTAGATCAAATCTGAATGACAAGTAAAACTTTTTCATGACATAGTCTAAGAATCAGGCTTGTTCTTGAAGAGGAAGTGAGCTTTCCTGTTCTGTTTACAACTGGAACTTGTAACACTGTTTGTGCATTAATCATGCTTGAAGATGCAGTCTAGTGAGAAGCAACAGCAGGCTCTAGAGATTACAGCACAGACTTGGGAGCCAGATGCTGCTTCCCTTTGAATCCATCTCCCAAGTTCTGGTGTCCATAGAGAAGTTTGTGAGCGTGTTTTTTGGAGCAAGCAGGGGAATAGGCACTCTTGGAAATGTCCTTTCTGGTTGTTTCCACCGTAGATATACAGTTGCACATCAAACCGGTTTGCTGACACCATTAACTGCTGCAAGGATCCCTCTTTTCTTCTGCATAGCATATGTGTTGTCCATAGATTCCAATCTACTGCTTTACTGCTTTGCAGTCATTTTCACCCTGGATGAGAAGGGGACCAACAAGAAGGCAACAATCTATGTTGCTTTGGTGTATGTGGATTAGTAGTCCCTTGAGCTTTCTGTAGTTCATATGACTGGAAAGCTGCATTCCAAACTTTGCATCACTCTAACCCTGTTCCAAATTAGGCTCAGATTTTGCATTTTGCCTTCTTCTGTAATGTTTCGTTATGCACATTTTGTACAGTTAAGCATGTAGCTTGAATGTGTAGTGTTTTGAAAACAAAACCAATGAAAAGGCTCACAATTCTGTCATTAGGGTATAGATTAAAACTATCGTTTTGTTGCGATCAGTGAACTTTGCCTGGCTTTAATAGAGGGTTAGAATTGGAATTGCATGTGTTTTAAAAAGTACCATTTATTTTAAAATGTGGATTCCTCTTTAATTACTGCATTTAATGTATGTGGTCAGTTATAGATAAACATCACTCAGCTTTCATATTAAAATGGGTTAACAGTGCATGATATAGGAAGTGAGAAAATATTTCATGTTTAAAACAACCCCACACACTTATCAGATAAGATAACAGGAAGTTGATATATACCAGGCACTTAAACCAGCATAAAAACACCTCTGTCTAAAATGTTTTACCTTCTCTTGCTAGTTACAGTAACTAAGAACATGACAACTGAGTGAGAGCAGAGATGGAAATCTTTTTCTTTCTTTTTTTTGTTTATTTTATACGTAGTCTTTTTTTACGGTTTTCTCTGTAGTATCATTCTGGACCTTTCATGCAAGAAAGGAGAGAAAATGCACATTTAAAAGTAATATGATTGTCAAATCCTGCAAATGGGGCAGTTACACTATATAACTTTTATCTGAATGTGTGCAGCTTCCAAGGTTTTTACTTTACTGTATCTATTAAGTAGGGGGAAAATAATTCCTTCGGAATAAGTTGTAACTTTCTTTGAAAACACAAAAAATAGACTAGAAATTCATAATTAACACCACAGTTAAAAATAAACTACAAATATGCAAAGTTAGGATCACCAAGCATATACAGGGGTATCAAGAGGTTAACAGCACTATATACATCTCTACTGCTGTTGAACCTTGAATATTATGTTACATTCAGTTGTGTATGTCTCATTTCTAGAATGATACTGAGAAATTAGAAGAAGTTTTAGTGAAGAGCAATACACATGATTGGGGGCTGGAGGGATTGATCAAAGATGGACTGTTAGAATGTGGGTAAGATTTTTGTAATTCTACTCAGATTGGGTAGTATCTTACTTTGTGAGTAACCCCATTGCAGTTAGTTAGGCTGCTTGCTGGTCAGTAGCCAGCCTATGTGACTAGCTATATTAGAATTTAGTGCAAAATGATAACCTGGCTAAATGATAAATTGGAGAAGAGAAGGCATAACAGTTTTATTGGTGGAAACCTCAAGAATTGAAAAGAACTAATTAGGGTCATAAGATGGACATAATAAAGAATAAAAATGTTAAGTTAAAGACTTGCTTATTCAGGATGAATATTTGTTTGCCTGTTCATTTTTTGATGGGTTGGTATAATGTCCTTAGTTCATTCTTAAATTTTTTAATTACAGTAAAAGACACAAGACTAGTTCTTGTGCCTGGACTGGTAACATTTTATGGTAATTTTTCAAGGTTCTGATAAACAGATATATACAATATAATATTTAAAGCATCCTTACTATTACTGAAAGATGTTAATAAGATGCTTCCTCAGGCTGAGATCTTATTTGCCAACTTCTTCTTTTTAGAGCAAAATTTTATAGGCAAGTTATAGTCCTTTTAAAAATTGGGTTCATAATGGACATGCTGACAGACTCTTAGCTAAAGTGGTATTAGCAGGCACTGCTATAAAATCTTACTGCTTAATTGTAGAAGCTCTTCCCAGTAAAACCCTCATTCATTATGGGGATAAAGCCTGATCTGACTGCAAAGATCAGTCAATAAAACCCCTGCGTGTAATTCAATTTCATATGAATAATAGCAAAGAATGTCTAATGAATGCATTTTTCCACCCATGCTCTTCCTAGTCTTTCCTCAAAAATATTCTCTACCATTAAGTTATAATAATACAGATTAGTGAATTCTAGGCTGGTGACATTGAAGGAAAACAGTTGTCTAAAATATTGTTTATTTAATAATTCTTAGTTAACTCATGGATTATAGTGATATCAGAGGTGATATACACTATTGGCACTGTAAAAAATAACATGGTGAGAACCAGGTCCTAAACAGCTTATGATCTTTATTGACAGGATAAACAAAGGATGGGAAAGGAAACAAGAGGTATGGAGAGATGAAAGGACTGGCTTAAAGTCAGTGGCAGAGCTGGGAGTAGGTCTGCTCTACCCTAGGTCTACTCCCAGCTGGTGTAGGGTAGAGAAACATAGCCTTCTAAGAACAAGTTTAACCCCTAGAATGCTTGTTAAACCCCTCTGATCTACATGCAAAAGTGCTCCAACCACTTTATCTGGGTTACAAGCCACATTTGGACCAGATTTGCTTTCAACACATCTAGAAACTTGTGTCAAGCAAAGCCTTTTCAATCTAAATTGTTTTTGTGATTGAGTGTTGGTGGCTTAACTCATGTAAATGAATTTAATTTATTACTGAATTTCCACTGTTGTCAACTTTCCAAACTTCCTGGAATCAGTTGGTTAATGAGGGACATGCCAAGCCAATGGGATAGGTATCAAAAGAGGTGACTCAGTTGAAATGGTTTGGCACAATGTTGGTTGAAATAAAAGGCAAATCTGCAGGAGCTCTTACATTTGATGCATATCATTAGACTGCACAGAATCATTTATGTTTAAACTGTTTGCATTTAACTGGTACAGTTATGATGGTTTAGTTAAGTGAGTAACATCAATTACAGCAAGTAGAAGGAGGATTTTTTTTTTCAAGGTAGTTGTCATTTGTGACATAAACAAACACATCCCTGTAGAAATGCCACTCCCTGGTCTGCTTATCTGCTGACTCCAGGGACATTTAAATGGTTTCCTCCCTGCTTCCCCCCTACACCCAAATTATCTGCCTTGGTTACAGATGAGTGAAAAGTGCAGATTTTATAAAGGGTCAGCAAAGTGAAGTCCATGCCAGTGAAGGGATAGCCTTGACGTTCTATGGTCCTGAAACATTTTTCAAGAGCAAAATCAACTTAAAGAAATGGCTGATTACCAATTACAAACCTTTGTAATTGGAACATTTCCTGTAGGAGGAAAATATGGTTCGTTTATGTAGTGGGCATCCAGGAAGCAAGCTATTAAATGTTTGAACACTGGAGAGAGGGAAGCAACAAGTTATCATTAAAAAAATTATTCTGAATATATCAATTTCTTCTCTAATGCACATGGATAGTCTAATATTCTAGCTGTACTTGGTGCAAGGTTTAGAACTAATATTGTGCTATGTTTTTC